>NC_138890.1:76139116-76539368 GCF_965194825.1 Balaenoptera physalus | reverse complement strand
ATCTGTGAGATGCTAGACAGAGGGCTGGTTATAAACACAAGGAGGTTCACGAGCAGTCTTTGCCCTTGAGGGACTCTCAAGAGAGAAGGTGAGTTGAAACAGAGCTTTATAAATGTGTGACTCTAGGTATGGGCAGATGTATCTCAGGACACTGAGAAGCAAAGGACAACGATTCCCTGGGAAAGTCAGAGGAAATGCACCAAGGAGGTAACACCTGAGGGGAACCCTGGCAGATGAGCTTCCATCTCAGGCAGGGAAGGCAGGAAAGGCGTCATAGGAGAGGGCGAACTTGCCCAAAGGCAGGAGAAGAGAAGGAAAGACCTGGGGTATCCAGAAGGGGGTGAGTTTAGCAATGGAAATGCAGAGAAAAATTAGTGACGTGGGAATGGTGGCGCTGAGATGGGAAGATAAATTAGAAAATAAATAAAAGAGCTGATACCTACCATGATAAAGAATTTAGCTACTATCCTGAAAGTCAGGGTTTCCCAAAGCTTAGTTGTTTAAGTATTATTTCCACAACCTCTCTTATTTTTGTTTGACCTGTAAACCACTTGTACTACTATTTTTAACTTATTTTTCTAAAACCATTTACTTTTAAGCATATTTGTTTTTGGAAGAAACTTTATGTCAGTGTTGTAAGTAAAAAATCAATGTCACTTGCAGTAACTTCAAGGACATCATTAAAATGAATGTGATGAAAATAAAGCATTTCTGCTAACTCTTTGCTTATGAAAGTCTCTGAGCTAAAGGCCCACAGTTTCATTATTCTGAAGGGAGTTTGTAAGTTTTGGAGAGGAGTTAAAGTCACTGTAGCTCCAAACTGAGAGTCCTTAAATTAATTAAGAGGAAGAAAGAGTTGAAAGGTATAGAGCTTGCTTACTCTCCAAGTCAGGGGGATTTATGGGTCTTGTGCACCATCTTAGTTACTGCAGGGGTATGTGTCCCACATAGGGGGAAATACTGTTTTAGGCAGTACAAGGCCTCTTCAAGGTTTTTGAGCTAAGAAGTGACAAAATCAGACTTACCTAAAGAGGGGATTAATCAGGATCAAAAGGGAAACCAAAGAAGAAAAGAAACCCTGCAGGGGCTGTGGAAGGGTCTAGTCAGTATAATAAGATGAATAGAGGGACCAGATTAAAGAAGGATTTAGGATCAGGCTACGTAGGACTTGGTGCCTAAAGGATGAGGGGCAGTGGTGCCTTGGAGATGGATTGCATGGGAGGCTGCATACATGGTCATGTGATTCAGGCCAGGTATATGAGGAATACGTTTAAGGAAGACAGAGTAGAGTGTGTGTGCGCATATGCGTGTGTGTGTGTGTGTGTGTGTGCATATGCGTGTGTGTGTGTTTTGGATGAGGAGGGGGAAGGCAAGAAGCAGGTGAGGGTAGGGGTGATAAGACCCCTGGATCAGAACATGCTACCTGTTACACATAACGTGCACATCCCAGGCTCACCTTAAATGCTTGTTGAATAAATGATGACCTGTGGATGGTCAGCAGGCAACTGGAAATACCCTGCTGGAGATCAGAGACATTCCAAATGCCAGTTAGATTGGAAGAGGGAACTGTGGTCTACAAATCAACCTCAAATGCATTTCCATTTACCTACTGACCATTTTAGAAACTTTGTGCCGTAATCAGGTAGACAGGTTTAAGGTATATTGGGCATGTTTATGTTAAAAATGAATCCACTCACCCAAAAAAGTCACTGAGAACCTACACATGTAAAGCAATTTGCTGGGTGCTTTGAGGGATAGAGAGGTAAATTAGACACAGACTGTTCTCACAGAGCTTGTAAAGATCTCATAAAATAATCGATAAAACTTTCAGCGATCTAAAGTTTAACATGTGAAGTATTTATTCATGATTTCCGGGAAACAAATTTAGCCTCAAAATCTTCCTATAAGCCCTAGTTAGTCTGATCTTTGTTTCCATGCATTATAAGAAGTGTATCATGGGGTCGGGTTAGAACAACAGTATAAGTGGAATTTTTGGTAGACTTACAGAATCGGAAGTGAAAATCTTGCCTGTCATTAAGGGCCCTTTTACTTGTGTTGTGCTTAAAATACCCATTTTCCCAGCTTAGGAGAAATAAACTAATTGCGTTTTATCTTTTATATATATATATATATATAAAATTGTCCTTCTCCTCACACAGGTATACGATATAGTAAAAAATTAGAGCATTCTCACAAAAACCTGTTATCTAATCCACTTTTCATAACTGGGATTTTTTCCAGGGAGTCAAGACACAGACTGGAAAACACAGATTTCCCTCTCAGCCTAAAAAAGAGTCATAGGTTTGAATTAGGAGGACAACGAGCCTAATGTTGATGCCCCTTCTTCAGTTTCTAGGCTCTTCTGTGGAAAGAAGTGTTTTCATAAGACTCAGACAGAATTCATTTCCATAGAGCATTCTTAATGGCTCCTGTCAGAACAAAACAGCTGGGAAACATATGGTATCCATTTCCCTGTATCACTTGGAAAAAATTTCACATGTAAATAAAGCCAACATAAAAGAGTAGCCCTTTGAACCCACGACCTTATACGATACATAAATATATTGGTACAATGCTCTCGTTGTATTGGCCCACTAAGTTATGTGGCTTTAAAAATGTTTTATTGCATTCTGAGATGCACATTATCAAGAAGTTTCCAAAAAATGAAGGTAATTGGAAAATACCAGCAAATACTATCCCTAATAATAAGTATGTATCTCAGAAATGTTAAGAAATATATATATATTTTTCCTACTATATTTTAAGGTTTTCAGAAAATTGATGGATAAAATTTAAGGCATATTTACATTTATAAACTCTGTGTCCACTATTTTTCTGTTGGTTTAAATAAGTAAGTAACCATATATTCTTGAAAGGAAGAGAGAAAGGCTTGGCAAAAATTTCTGGCAGGCTTAATTTTTTTTAGCTTTACATTTTGAGGGAGAAAAGGACATATAAAGGATAGAAAGACTGTTAAATTTATAATGGACCCACAGGAATTAGTCTTTGCCTTTGCCTATTTACATTTCATAAATAACTAGAAAATCTCGTTCTCATTGGTGATTACCACTCCTCTGAGTTTATTAACAGGACTTTTGTCCCCTGTGAAATTAAGCTATAAATCCCTGAGAAGGATGCTCTTTGGGCATTTAAAAAGAAATTTAATGCATTGGACAAAGTGAGATTCAAATTCAAATATAGCACTTGTTAATTGTCTGCTCTGTGCCAAGTACTGTATACAACTGAGAACCAGAGCCAGCAGAAGGCAAGAGAAGCAGCAGCTTAAGAGCATCTAGACACCTTCCTTCCCTTCTGGAACATTCTCTGGTAATACCTGTTTCTCACTGGACAGAATCCAGGCCTCCCTCCACAGCTCACAGTATTTTCTTAGATTCCCAAAAGTCCTCAGAGAAGGACCGCTTCGTGCAGACCCTCTGAAACCACAAGCAAAATTGTGGTCCATTTGGGGGAAAGAACTCACCCACCAATAAATAGGTACATAGCATTTAGGCTTAGAACACTCACTCTCACCTCCTTATTTTGGTTCCAGAACTTATCTGAATCGTTTTAGAACACATAGCAGTAGGGCGAAGAATGACCAAGGGTCTAAATTTGGGGAACGTTTCATAATTTATATGCTACTTTCACCCCAAGAATCAATGGTAGCCAGGGACTGTTGCAGAAGTTACAGACCTGAGTACACCCTCATCTTAGCTCCTTTACTTCCTGGTTGTACTCCATAGCAAAGAACAGACACATACACATGCTTTGGGGTTAAATACTTCCCACCTGCTGTTGTTCCAGAAGAGGAGAGAGTGATGGGAGATGCCTAGTTAGAGGGCATGTCCTGAAACCTCACCCCTTTGATGGGGGATGGTGTAACCTCAGTGGGAAGGGAGTAGGAATCCGTAAACTGGTGGGCTGCAAGCTACCAAGAGTGCGGGGTCATCTTCGTAGTCAAGGGAGTGTCCCAGAGAGGAGGCGGTGTCATCGAGGCTGAGGGAGGAAGGGGCAGCTGGTCACACGAGGCCGCCGCACTGCGGGAGGAGGTGGTGCTTACCTTTCACCTCCCGTTACGCTCCGTCTCAGCCAGGCACTCGGACGCAGACTATACAGTCTTCATCTAAACTTTGCAAGAAATGAGAAGAAAAACAAATAGTCTGCCTACTTCACCCTCCCTTTGCACCTTCCTTCTCCTCTTGTTCATTTCCTGCTTTCCAAATGACCGAGGGCAGCAGTGACTCTTAAAGAGCACATTCCCGTGTGAAGCTAGTGCGTTATGTTGATGTGTCATATGCCAGAAATTACTCTCGAATGCCCGTGAGCGATGGTTGACTGGAATACTCAGTCTGCGGTGGGATGAACTCAACCATGGCTTATCTCCCATGGTCCAGTCAGTCCTGACCAATTCATTCCTTCCTGCTCTTTCCCTAATCCACCTAACAAATCACCTAGGGAATCACCCAGTAGGTATCAGTTTAAGTTTGCCCAATATTAAACCATTTATCCCTTCTTTCTCTGAGACATCGCCGTAAGCTTTCAGAGTATACCCGTGCGTGTGTGCACATATGCACATACATCCCTTCTCTCCCTGGATTAGTTTGGAAGTTCGTTTAACACAAAGGATCCTATCCTCCAGTTCTCTTTATCAGGGTGATGGCAAGTATCAAAATACTATCAGGGAGGTGTCACCACCCAGGGAATAAACCTGAGTATCCGTCTGGGTTTGTTTTCTTTAGCTGTCTGCCTTCACTATTATTACTACTTGAATTAATTTTGAGCCAATATGTCATAACTTTCTTTTATCATTGACTGTGTTGCAGTGGTAAGTATGAACCATTTGTTTTATGGTATACGTTCTCTCTTAATTCGTCCCCTTTGAGCTTCGTCCTTAATTCGTCCCCGGGCTTCCTTTGAGCATTACTTGAGTGGACCATGTCTGCCTGCATGGCCACGCTATTTTCAGTGTTTCAGATAGTCCCCTATTTTAATTTATTTTAAAACAGTTTTTAATAGTCCCCTCTTTTAATTTATTTTAAAACAGTTTCTAGCTCTAGCTGGAATTGCGGTGTCTCAACTCTTATTACAAACACACAGAAGCCCACGGGAATCGCCGATGTATACAGTAAGTTCCGCCCAGTGAAGCGAGTGTCCCCACTGAAACATCAGCCAGAGACTCTGGAGAACAATGAAAGCGATGACCAAAAGAACCAGAAGGCAGAGTACCAGAAAGGGGGTGATTCTGACCCAGGCCCCCAACCTGAGGAGCTCAGCCCCCGAGATGGAGAGAGCAGCCCTCCAAGTAAGAGCACGGAACCCAGCCCCTTGCTGGGCGAACTGGAGCATTATGACCTCGACATGGATGAGATTCTGGATGTGCCTTACATTAAATCCAGTCAACAGCTTGCCTCTTTTACCAAGGTGACTTCAGAAAAAAGAATTTTGGGTTTATGCACAAGCATCAATGGCCTTTCTAGCAAAGCCTGCTCTACAGGAAATGCTGAGAACTCACTGTCCAGCATGACACCATTTTGTGTTCTGTCTCCTGTGAAAAGCCCTCACTTGAGAAAAGCATCCTCTGTCGTCCGTGACCAGCAGAAGCTCTCCACTGAAGAATCCGAGAGTTCTCCTCCTCTGGTTAAATGTGGCTCTGCATATGAGCCTGAAAACCAGAGTAAGGACTTCCCAAATAAGACCTTTAGTGATCCTCATGGTCGGAAAGTTGACAAGGCGATGCCAGACTGCCAGCTCAGGGCCTTCCATCTGCAGTCCTCAGCACCAGACCCCAAACTAGAGGAGCAGATCGGTGGCCTGAACTGGACCAGCTCCCAAGGCCCAGAAGAAAGGAGTGAGTACCTGAAAAAAGTAAAAAGCATCTTGAACATCGTTAAAGAAGGGCAAATATCTCTCCTGGTAAGTATGAATTAATTCCGTCTACATATTAACAATCTAGAGACTCCAGTTTTATCAGCTCCATTCATTAGTAACAGAATGATGGTGCTTCTGTCCCAATTTTTGTTTAATCTCTACTTGTGGCTTTAGTTGGGAGATGTGACTTTTGAGTTTTAAAATTAAAAGTTAGGTGGTTAGCACAAGGAAGAACAATTGGCTATAGAGGGGAGTGTTATTTCACTTGAACTTTGCCTGAATTCAACTGGAAGAAGGACACAGAGTCTAAAACATAAACAAAATGAAAAAAGCCCAGCACTTTCTTTAATATGAATCTTAATGTCTTTCTTTTTGCTTTTCAAATGGTTCCCAATGCTCTCACTCAGTTATTTGTGGGGATGTCAGTTCCTTGCTGATGGGGGACCTGCCAGACACATGAACAGAGGGTCTTCTGTTTTATCCTGATCATTATTCAGAAGACTTGGACCAGGATGTTTGAAAGCATTTGCAGATAGAAACTTACCCTGGAGCTTGACTGCCCTCTGACCCACATGGAGTTTTTATTTAGTTCCAGGTCTGCATGTCTAGGGAGAATGAAGAAGCTTTTCCAAAGACTCTAGACACGGAGTAACATGATGTAAGAAAAGTCTGTTCTGCTTAGGCTCAGGGAAAACTAAACTGCAGTCACATTCCATCTGCCTACGTTGTTCTTTCCTGGCTTCCAGACTTGGATCAAACAGTAGTAAGCCTGAGCTGACACTGTGGTGTTAATTAAAGTCTCATTCAAGAAAATCATCACATCTTGGCAGTGTGATTCTACTTAGGGTAGAGCCATGCATAGATAAGTATAATGCGCTTGGTCTGTTATCACACATCTTAGTGTTATAATAGGATGATATGATTGAACAATTTTACTAAGTAAAGTAATATTTTTTTCATCTCCTAAAGATGTCTTTTCCATTTCTCCTGGCTCTTCCTCTCTATTTCTCCTTGGTTCATTCCTTTCTTTTGTCTTTCCCGTGTTTTTATGTTTCCCAAGTGATAACATCTCTCAGTTTACCCAGCGGTCTTTATCAACGACTTTATACTCAGGGGACTGAACTTCACTAGAGGTGAGGAAACCAAAGGCCAGGTTGCCTCTAGATGCCCCAGGAGTTTGTTTAGGGATGAAAGTGTCTAGGGGTACCCGTGGGAACACTGGCTGCAGTACTTATCATGTAGCTTGCCGTCAAAGCCAGCTCTCCATAGTTCAAGGCAACGCAGATGGTTAAGACAGGTAGTTCATTCATTTAACAAACCTACAACAGGGAATAAAACACAGCCTGGCCCTCAGAACTTAGCAGGAGTGGAGGAGACAGACAGGGAACCTGCCAGTTACCGTTAAGTGTCATCGCAGTTGTTAGAAAGCCAGCTTGGAACCGCTACAGACTTGCTGACTCCTGTCTGTCACATGTCTCCCAGGAAGATAAGTCACTTGAGCATTCGTGTTCTAAAGCGCAGCATAACAAAAATGTCACTGAAAATCATTAGGATTAATTAATTGCGAGGAGTTCTGACTTATTAGATCCCCATGGCTGCCACCAGAGCTTCTGGAAGCTCATCTCTTCTTCCCAGTGCCCAGAGCAAAACCCCCATAGCATCTCCTTGTGATTTATTGACTTAAGTTTTCTCCTCTTACTCTGTGTTCAGCCACACCTAGCTGCCGACAATCTAGACAAAATTCATGATGAAAGCGGAAACAATCTCTTACACGTTGCCGCAGCGCAGGGACATGCAGAATGTCTGCAGCACCTCACGTCTTTGATGGGAGAAGATTGCCTCAACGAGCGAAATGTGGAGAAGTTGACTCCAGCGGGCCTGGCCATCAAGGTGACTGGTTGGGGGCCGGGCCCTCCACAGCTGAAAGTTGGGTTTCTATCTTTGAAGATTCCTAGTAAGCTTCAGTGTTAGAATGGAGGGAGAGAAGAGTGATATACCAAGCCAACAGCAAATGAACCTATTGTATTTAAAAGGTTAATCATTTCAGTCACTAGCTGCTTTGAGATTTTGAGACTATATTCCAATTTAGGGTAAGCTTCAAATCAGCTAATAAAGAGAAAGGAAAATGATCTGTTGCCATTCTGAGAATTTTTGTTATTCTTAACCACCCCTGGATCTGTGTGAGGCTGTTTCATTTTTTCCTAATGTGAGTGTAATGAGCAAGACAAATGAGGAAAAGGTGTATTATAAGGGACGCTAGCACTCAGGAGTATTTCAGACAGTAAAGTGGACTTCTAATGGATTACATCTGAAGTTTAAACGTCTGCAGTATCAGGAGTTGTTTAGAATATCGGTGCCGAGTTTGCATTTGGCTCTTGCAGAGCACAGTATGTTATCTGTCAAAAACTCCACAAATTAATGCCGACTGGGATAGAGTTAAAACCTAGAAACTGTGGTACAGGAAAGCATGGTCTTTTATAGCACTGCAGTGAGTGCCTCTGTAAAATATAACACATCACTAGAAGGTTAGCTATTAAGCTAAAATTACTTTTAAGATCTTTGGTAAATAAATGTGGAGTTCAGTCACATTTATTAATAAGCCAGAAGTGAAATTTAGGGAAATATAATACATCTTGTGCTTCTGCATATGTACTTTACTTAATAGTTATGTCTTCTAAAAGCTGAATAATCATAATTTTTATAAATGGAATTATACTGAGATTTACTAGGGGAACTTGCTAGTTAAAGAAGTCTACTTGTGAATTCACTGAAGAACGTGTTATATTTGAAAAACAAGCATTTTCCTTCCCCAGTATACCTCTTATGCAAATCTGAATTTTTGTGTCTGCAATTTATTTATCATTCAGCAAAGATTAAAAAGTTGTTTTCTGTTTTATTTAATGTTACTCAGTGATTAGCTTTTTTGATCAAATAAGAAATCCATGACCCCAGTGGATATCATTTTCCTTTAGTTGTAAATGATGCTATGTCAGATTAAGAGCTGAACTGCAGGCAGCCATTAAGAAGAAAGAGAAATGAAATGTGAAGTCAAAGTCAAGCATAGTGGAGTTCAGCAATGTGTACAAGTCCACCAGGTACTGTGTTAAGCTGCTGGCAACACAAATTTAAATGAGACATAGTCCCTTTTCTTAAGGAACTGATAGCCTGGTGGATAAGACAGGTAAATTATCAGTAATACAAGTGCAGGATGGCGAATTCAGGATCTAGTCCCATGTCAGAATCCTGTGGGAAGGCAGGAGTTGGGTTTGGTAATCAGTGGGCATGTGTCAGTGATGACTAAAATATTCTTGCAATGCCAGTGATTGTTGACATTCGCCTTGCCGTTTTAGTATTTATAAAATACAGTTCTCATTAGTTTTCCTGACTAATGGTGCATTTTGAATATATTCTAACTACATAGTTGGATGAAATTTTTTTGTTAATTTATATGCCCGAGTACTTGTTCTGATAGGGTAAGGATCTTCAGAGTAGGAAGGTACATAAGAAATTTAGTGGTCATTAAGCCAACCCTGGGTAAACTCCTTCTGTGGTATCCATATTAAGTGTTAATTCATTCTTAAACTGCTCCAGTCAACATAGGATCCCCATCATACAATCAGCATGCAAACTTAAACAATAAATTTTTCTTTGCTTTAATGAAGAACATACATCAAGCCCACAGGACTCAAAAGCTCTTATAGTTTTGCAGTCTCAGGCTTTTCATACTTTACTTCTGGACAATGATCTGAGAAATGGAAGTATTCTTTTATTCCTTTATTTAATCTAGAATTTACAAAAGCAGTAAATACAAATATTTTATAATGTATGCCACCCTCTTTGGCAGTCTGTCCTGACACATGTCCTGCCTCAGTCCATTAGTGTATTGTGATGGACATTGATGAAATTCAGGGAGTGCTAAGAAGTCATCATTCTTCTGTTTTAGGACCTTGTTTTGAACACTAGTAACTAACTGGTGGTATTTCACCTCCTTAAGCACAGTTCTGAGAACCCTGCTGTCATTAAAGAAAACAAACTTGGTACAAATGGGCAGAAGTTGCTCAGATAATATGTCTTGGCTGACAGGAAGCAGAGTCAGAGACAAGGTATCAAATAAAAAGATTACATTAGAAAAGGGGCTCTGAAGTCATACCAAGGCTTAAGAACATCTCCCCACACTGTTAAACTCCTTAAATATGGAACATCATAAGTTCTTACCAGCTACATGCAGCATTTATTGAGTACTTTCTGGGGACCCAACACTAGATACTGTGGGAGTTCAACAGGCATTATTAAGTGCGCTTTGGGAACAGTTAAGCAAAATAATTGTAAAGAAAGGTTTCTAAAAGGTGAGAACAGTCTGTTTTCTAAAATGGAGCCAGCACAAGAAATTACTTTAGAATCTAAACGGATTTGGAATGAAATAACCTTGATTCTCTTTTTATTTCTGAGTAAGCCCAAAGACAAAATGCTGGTCTGGTGAGAAAACATATAACCTACTGATATTGCTTATTAACATACAGTGAGTGACCCAAGGCTCAGGGACTTCAGCAGGCAAAAATCTCCCACTAGAATTTACTAACATTTTTTGTTTTCTTGGTATTTCTATTAATGGCAAGTGATACTGCTTTCAAACTCATAGTAGTGATATAATATTTCCTTTTCCCTCTCTAGCAACTTTTTATTTGTTTAAATGTTTCCTTGAGTAACTAAACCTGACACACATCTAACAGAGCGTTCTCCCCAGCAGCAGCAGAATATGCGTTTTTCTCAAGTGCACATGAAATAGTCTCCATGATAGACCATATGCTAAGTCATAAGACAGATCTCAATAAATTTAAAAGGATTAAAATCATACAAAGTATGTCCTTCCACCATAATGAAATACAATTAGGTATTAATTACAGAAGGGAATTTAAGATATTCACTAGTATACAGAATTAACACACCTCAAAATAATAATTGTGTCAAAAGAGAAATTACAACGGAAATTGTAAGATATTTAGAGATGAATGAACATGCAACATACCAACATTTTAGCATGCAGCTAAGGCAATGCTTAGAGGGAAATTTATAGTTGTAAATGCATATGTTTAAAAAAGAAGGAGGAGGATGAGGAGGAGGAGGAGGAAGATCTCAAATTATTAGCCTAATCTATCTCAAGAAACTAGAAAAATAAAGCAAACTAAATTCAAAGCAAGCAGAAGGAAGAAAATTAAACTTTTTTCAAGCAAAAATAAATGAAATAGAGAATAGAAAAATAATAGAGAAAATCAACAAAACCAAATTTGGTCTCATAAAAAGATTTTTAAAAATTAGCAAGCCTTTAGTTAGACTGACCAAAAAAGAGAGAGAGAGAAAGAAAGAGAGAGAAGACTCAGATTACTAAAATCAGAACTACTGCCTCATATTTTTGTGTTCTGTGTAAATACCCATTGATGTAAATTGTCTTGCCTCATAGACGCTCAGTATGGTTCCTACACCTTTCTTTATTCAGAGGGAATGAAGCACGTTGTGTCAGTGGGGTTTTTTAAATTCTCCTAGGAAACACTGCATGCTCAAATTGTGTAATTTAAGGAAAGTCTGTAATGAATGATTTATATACAAAAGGAGGGTGGGTGGACAGGGTCTAGGGATCCCATGAAGGAAAGTGCAGCATATTAGGGTCAATAACAACCAGAGCACAGTTACCCAGAGCCTGAAAGGGCAGGGGAAGGACCTTGAGCTAGAGAGGGTTGAGTAGAACTGCTGACTTTTGACCTTTGACTGGTGGCAGGACTCAGCAGACCAGTGGCACCTCCATAAAGGGGGAGTTGAGAACAAAGGGGACCTCACACTCACTCTCTTTTCCTGGTCTCCTGTTACTGCTTTCCATTAGCCAAACCCAGTCAGAAGGCAGGGGGCAAGGGAGCCAACCCATACAGATCAGCCTCCCTGGGCAGGAAGGAGGGCAGAAACAGGAGGAGATCGATCTGAATGGGGCACCTGGAAGCTATTCAGCACACACCTGATCGTGCTAGATGCCCCAGTCAGAGAGAACTATTCTGCGTGTGACTAGATGGAAGTCGACTACTTGAAATTCCATTATCCAAATAGGAGTAAATGAAGAATGAGCAGATTACCCGCCCTGTCTTGTTTTTAGAATAGGCTTCCCTGACTTCATGCCCACAGTAGTTCTTTTCTCCTGTGCTAAGGTCCCACACCGTGCAAACCAGGAAAGCAGTTGAATGTCTCATCTGTCTTATGGAGTTATTGTGAGGATCTAAGAGAGCGTTCTAATACAGTGTAAGGTGACGTATTATGTGCTTAGTAAGCTGACATGCATCGCCTCATTTGATCTTTACAGTAACTCCATGAGGTAGCTGCTACTAACCCCTGCTATTTCATAGATGAGAAAATTGAGTATCAGAGAGGTGAGGTAAGTTGTTCAAAGTCTCGTAACTAAGTGGTGGATTAAGGGTTTAAATCCATTCCAAAGTCTGGGTCTTAATCGCTAGGTTACATATGTCACGACTGCCTTCCTGGTTTGCACAGTGTGGGATCCGAGCACAGGAGAACAGGGCTACTGTGGGCATGAAATCAGAGAAGGCTTCAGTGAAAGTAGCATTTGAGCCAGTGTAATGGGATTATTTTCCTTTTCTTTATTTTGGACTCCTAACATGCTAACTTATCAAGAGAAAAAGCAGAGTTAATGGATAAACAAATTGTGATATATTTATACAATGGAATACTTCTCAGCAATAAAAAGGAATAAACTATTTCCAAGCACTAGCTTGGGGTGAATCTCAGAAGCATTATGTCGGGTGAAAGAAGCCAGATGCAAAAGAGTACATACTCTATTCTGCTGTGATAGGAATCATAGTGGTCGCCTGGGTAAAGGTGAGGGATATGAGAGCAAAGGAGTACTAGAAATGTGGGCGTGCGGTGGAAATGTTCTACATCTTGATTGGAGTTGTAGTTAACTAGAGAATATATTTGTCAAAATTCATGAAACTGTACTTTAAAAAGAGTATATTTTATAGTTCGCAAATTATACCTCAATAAATTGATTTTAAAATAACTGATGAAATTACGAAAATGTATTAAGTAAAAATTATGCAGTTGATTTATAGTCAAAATTACTGATCAGAAATATAATAGGTGATATACATTTATTGTAAATGAATTAAGCCAGATATAAAAGCCAGAATTCATGTAATTTTTCTTTTGGTAAAATTACCATCTGTGAGGTATTTTTTCAAACCTGAATTACCTTAAATTTCTTTTTTTTTCTTTTTAATCTAGAATGGTCAATTGGAGTGTGTACGCTGGATGGTGAGTGAAACAGAAGCCATTGCTGAATTGAGTTGTTCTAAGGATTTTCCAAGCCTTATTCATTACGCAGGTTGCTTCGGCCAGGTATGAAGAAATTTTTAATTATCTTCTATTTGCATGCTATGTAATCTATCTCTTTTTAAATTTTTAGTCCATCAAAATCGAAACATGAAAAATCATCAAAAATGTATTCAAAGATTTATAAGCAGTGATATTCATTGCAGCATTTTTTATATGAAAGAAATGTTTTAAACAACCTAAATATTCCAGATAGGATATTGGATAAATAATGAAGCAACATCCATATGATGGAATTTTACAGAAAAATATTCATTATATAATATTGAATTAAAATGTATGATACAAAACTGTTCCTGTAATTTGGTACCAACTTTGAATTTTGGAGAGAGAGAAAGAGAAATGGATAACGAAACTAGAAAAAACTATGTCACAACTTGTTTTTATAGCAATTATCACTCAGGGTAGAATTATAAGTGGCTTTTATTTTCTTTTTTATATTTTTCACTTTTTTCCAAATTTCCTACAATAAACAAATTTAACTTTTGTCAAAAGGAAAAAATGATAGATTTACTTGAAACCAAAATTAAGAAGAAAATCTTTAGTATGACACTAATCGAGGAAGTCTCCGTCCATTAAAGATAAGCAATCACACTAACTAAATGAGTGTCAGTTACAACCAGTTTCTGCGTTAGGAAATCCCAGTGTGAGTCATTGATGTACACAGATCACAATCCAGTGTATGCAGTAAAAAATCATCATTAACTCCCTTTGAGAAGGGTGAGTATAAATTATCTTTTTTAAAAAAATTGGAACCACAAAATGCCAATCTCAGTCTTAAAAAAATATAAATAAAGTCAGCACTGTATTAAAATAGATTTAATCACATTTGTTTGTGGCAAAGAAAATTGCTTCTCATGCATATAACCTTATCCCTTTGGCTTCATAAACTTTCCCAGTGGCAGTAAATTGCGGTATTGTCAACAAGAGATTATGCTTTTTCAAGCATGACAATCTCAAATTTTAAAAATAGACTCCTAGAATATTACCACAGCCTTTCTTCAGGGGGAGTCATGTTAGGTGATAGTTTATTTTGTGCCATGGTAACTTCAATTAATATATATGTAATGTTTCCTATATGTACCAAGCACCATGCCATTGGATTTTGTGTACATTATCTGGCTTATGCCTTAAAACAACCTTATTGGATTCTGTTGTTTTTATCCCCATTCTATAGATGAGGAGACTGAAAAAAGAAATCTTAAGTGGCTTGCATGTGGTCTAATGGCTAGTAAGAGCAAAGGCTGGATCTCAACTCAGGTCCTTTGGCTTTGGGACCAGATTCTGTTTTTCCTCCATTTGTGTAGATAATTTGTATAGCTTGTTTACAGTGGCACTGATACAGCTGCAGAAGTCTTTTTTTACAATTTTATCTAACAATACGTTGTGATATTTGGAGTATCTTAACACAGCTCGTACGAAATTTATGGAATGAAGAAAGGAGCAGGAAGAACATTTAAAATTTGTAAAAGCCACTGTCTTTGAAACAATGACTCCATTTTCTTTGTGTATTGCACTTCTGAGCCCCAGTCATGGTGCTCTACAAACAACCATAAGAATTAATGAGATTTGTTAAGATGCCCTTATTTTGCTTAGACTGGCAAAGGGGAGAATAGTATTTTCAAATGACCAAAAGAATCATTAAGACAATAGTCTTCATAAATCATTCTCAGTATAAAACAAAATTTTATTTATTCTCAAATTGTCTGAGTAAGTGTTTCATACCCCTGATTTCATTTGCTCATGTAAAGCCTAAAGAGGAATTTCAGATATCAGTGAGAAGGCTGACTGCACTTTTGGAAGAGCTTGCCAAAGAAAAGGAGGAAAGGATTGCATTGCTGTTCTGACACTTTAAGTCAATAATTGGGCATCCGGCCTTCTTTGTCCTGAGCAATGTTGCTTACATGTGCCAGTTTCTCTCTTCAGTTCTCACAGCAGGCTTCTCATAATTTTGAAGCTATTGGGACAGAACAAAAGAAAGTGCCATTTCTGGGACTGGTTGGGTGATAGTGTAGTTTGCTTGGCTGGCCTAGAGGAAAATATGGCAATTGGTGACCTATGTGAAGAGCCACGTCAAACATTTGCTTCATGCTAGTATCAGTCTTCAGATTGTTATTTCAAGCTGATAAGCATTTTTAATGACCTCAAGTACAGCTTTGAGCAAGGCACTCCAGCAGTGCCTTCAGGAGAGCATTCCTAACTACGTAGAAAATGTAGAAGCCCATTAGGACTGCAAATTCTGCCCAGCCATCCTACATCCGCCGCGACCACTTATGTAACAGATAACCTGTGGAGATGCTGAACTTGGAAGCATTACAAGGCTAATATTTTCACAAGGAAGACTGTTATTGAACAGTTTTCTAATGGATTCAGCACATGCAGGTTTTTCTACAGCAAGCAGGCACTTGAGTGTGTTCTGGTTTTGTTTCTTCAGTAAATACCTTTGGAAAGGATAGTACAGGGGAAAATTCGTCTCTTGGTTTATTTTAGTTGCCCTCTGCCCCTCCTATAGATTCTTAAAGAATGAGCTCCATTTGACTCGCAATTTGTGTCCTTTTTCTGGTTAAAATTACCTTTAAGGGCTCCAGAACCACAGGGTAGCCAGCAGTTTTTAGTGGTCTCCTGGAGTGATAGATCTTTGGGTGATAGGAATTGATTTTCCTCCTCTTGACACACCAGGTCTCGGAGGGTGCAGTTATTTCATTCCCTGATTGTACCTAGCAGAGCCGGCCACAGGGAGCATGAAGGTGAAAGTGTGAGGGACGCTCAGGGAACGAGCAGGGGTGTCCTCGGATGGGCCTGCTTTGCTGTCCCTTGAGAGAGATGCTTGCTGGCGAAAACAATTGAGACAGAATTGTCTCAAGTCAAAGTCACCGCCTGTGTAACTTGGGCTGTTTTATTCGAACATGACGGTTCAGATGGTCTCGTCCAGGATCCCAGCAAAGCTCTTGCCCTCAGGTGCTTGGGGGCTCCGGCCTGTTTTGCATTGGTCACTGGTTCAGTGGGCTCTCTGATACTTTCAACATCAAACTTATCATTTTGTTTCTGAATCTTTCATGTGACTTTTGATCAAGGAGTTTTGCTACAGAAACAACAGGAATCATAGCATTATGCATTTACCAGGAAAGAGCACATTTGCCTACACTATGTTCATTCTCCATTTTAAATGTTTGCCCTGATACGGATCAAATTAAAAAAAAAGACACTTTTTCAAGAAAGAAAAAGCTCAGCAGTTCCTACGAATGGTCATGAACAGTGATAGGCACGCTGGTGAGGGGGTTCCTTCCACAAGCTGTGTTATTGTTTTTCCACGGTTTACTTTAAAAAGGGGAAATATTCTGTTGACTTTATTGTTTCATTGTCATGCGGTAGAAATAAGTAAACACTGAAAAGGTTACGATAGCAGATGAAAGCAAACTGAAAAATCTTTGAATGGCACTAGCATTCATCTGCTCTCCAAGGACCTTTGAAAAAGCTTAACCAACACAGAGCTCCACAACCCACAGACTGACAGTTAATGTGATTTCTGTGACCCAAGGGTTGGAAAGGGAGTGTTTCCTTTATGGAGTCAGGGGTCATGGGGCAACGAGCCATGGTGGATATTCATAGTCAGAAGACAGAGAACGTTAGCTCCTGAGTCTGAGTTTAGATCCTAGCCCTACCCTTACTAGCTCAGTAGCCTTGCATACGTTTACCTTTTTAAAAAAAGGAAAAGATCTCCCTGGACCTCAGTTTCCTCATCTTTAAAATGGAGATAATAGAACCTTCTTTACAGGGTTGCTCTGAGGTCCAAATGAGAAAAGCCACATGAAGCACTGCCCGCTGCCAGCACGTATTAGACACTAGGTAAATGTTGGCTCTTATGGTTATTGGATACCTTCCACTTTATTATTTTTATTTCTATAAATATTATTTAATATATTTATTTCACTATGAGTGAAGTATCAGAGAAATTTCGCAAAGAATTATTTAGGCCTTAACCTATTTAATCAATTCTTAGATGTATTTTTTTTTTCACATTTTACTATCTCTAGATTCTACATTTATCTTACAGTAAATGACAATGTGAGATTATTGCTGGCCATCTTTTTACATTTGAACATGTCAAAAACTGGAGTGAATCTTATAACTGATGGCACGTTAGATTTGATAACCTATGATCACAGATAAAGCTGCTTCCTTTAGAACTTATGGTTGTAACAAAAGTGTAGACATTTTATTGATACCAGTAATAAACCTGTGGCATACTTTTCAATTACATTTTTAATTAGACTGTCCAGCAAATCTCATAAATTACATGCATTAATTGCCACTTTAAATAAATTGCATTGCCTTTAAGAACATGCAAAATACAACATTAAAACAGGTTACCAAAAGAGCAGAAAATCTCAAGAAGAGGAAACTAGTACATAAAGTAAGTTTCAAGTCGTTAGATGTAAGTTGAATGGGTAGGTGGGTGTGTGGGTGATTGGCTGGAATGTCAGTTGGAGAGGCGTTCTGTAAAACAGAAATAATACAGAAGAGCCACCCCATGCATGGGACTGCATTGGATGTTCTCTGAAAGCAATACCTATGGGAAAATGAAGATCTGAAGTTACATTCTTCCTTTAACATCTTCTTCCTGACACACACATACACACAAACACACACACACACACACACACACTGGTGGGGGGCAGAGGAGAGAACCCGCGGAATGTCTAAAAGATAAAAGAAGAGGTGGTCATCATTGCATATATATCTATAACACGTATGCATTTACAAGGGCCTTCTTAATTGGAGAAAATAGCTATATTTGTTCTGTTCTCCTTACTAGATATTTGTCAAATAAGTCACTGTTTAAATTGTAGGACTGTGGATCTCTGCTGGGAAGTTCTCCAGAATCAGGGCAGAAAGCATTTCTCAGAGACTGGATGCTAAACATACTTTTACCCAAACCAAGGGATTCTAGCCATCTCCATGTCCCTCTCAGAAATCCTAAGTGGAAAGCCAGCCCATCCCTTTGAGCAGTGCTTCTCTGCACCGTATCATAGGGGAGATTGTCATTTCCATCGATTTCTCAGTGAACAGGCCAATTGCATAGCTTCTTATTAAAGTAAATTGTCCACTGCAGAACACAAAACTGAATTGGAGGGGCTGGGCAAAGACGTGCCTTGTTCTGAACAATAGGATAAGCATTCTTCCTTTATGTAAGTCTTGCATGTTGAATTGGGTAAGAGCCTTAATTATAGGAAAGAATTATCCATGCCATCGTAAGAAAAGCAGGCAGGTTATCGTAACAGTATGAACTGCACCTGACTGGGAGAGTCAGGAGCCAAGGCAACTCCTGCCTCACACAGACCTTGTCCTGTTCTCCCAGGTCATCAAGCCCCTGCAAAGTCCAGGTCTCTAGATTCTTCCCAGATTTCTACAAAGGGAAAATTCCTAGTCTTATGAATAGTATTCTATTTCCTATAACTCCATTACTAAAAGTTATTCAGTTATATTCAGTTATTCGAAACACTGAATTATAATAAAGGGCATTTTCTGTGCATGTGGAATAGACATATCCACTATAATATTTAATTGAGTCTGAAAAATGTGAAAGTATGCCTGACAAGAAGGTACATATAAAACGTTTCTGAGTATCTTGAACTCCTCTGAACTTTACTTGCTAAAGAGAGAAGCTGCTAGAGTGTCAGAGAATATCCAGTTGTCTTCTTCAGCTTTCTGATTTGTAAAATAATTGAATTGGATAATTCCCTAAAATCTCTCCCACTCCGCATTTTTAACATTTAATATCATGGAGCAAGCCAGGTCACCACAAGCTTGACAATGACCATTGAAGATGGCAGGACTGTCCTTTGCACCAGTAGGGGCACAGCAACCTGCCCTCTTGATGTTTCTGTGTCTTAGGCATTGACTTCTAACCAGTTGGTCATGTCATCGATCTTGAGATACACCCACTCATCCAGATCTTTTCAGGAGTTAAGATCACATGGTTCGATCATCTGTCTCCAGATAAAAATATTTCGGTTTTTTCCCTACCTAATTAGGAAAAATAAAGGAAGTTGTTGTACCTTATGCATTCGAAACATCACTTGCTCTGGTCCAAATGTCAGTCCCAGCTTCCTCCAAGTTTGCCTCTGAAGGAGAGGATTAAGCACATCAGCCTATTTTATCCCACTCCTACCTCCCAACCCTAGCCTCCAGGCTTTGCTCCACCTCATTCTCTAGGGACGTGGAGGGTTTCACTTCCTACAAGGTCTGTCTGCTTTTGCAACTAACACTCACCCTGCTTTCCCGGGGTGCATTCTTGGTCGGTTGTAGGTATTGATTACATTTTCTCTTCTTGCTCTTTAGAGGGCTTACGCCCTGCTTGCTCGTGTGAAAAAGGTGTGGTGCAAATATTCAGTCTCTCCCTGATGTCACAGATGCCTTTATAAACAGTGCCCTGTTCCCCACATGAGGGGAGAAACATGAAAGGAGTTGGCTGTTTTTATCCAGCATTCCTTTAGCAGATTAGTTGGCATGTTCAGAAGGTGAAGGCAAATTTAATCCAGAAAAATATAAAAGTTCATAACCAGTCCAAGCAAATAACTGGAAAAGAAAATCCTTTAAAAGGCTAAGGAGAGGTTCAAGCCTATTTCAAACGCATGATCATCTTTTTAAATGTCAAATTCCACCGACTAAACTTCATGCTGTTGTTTTTACCACTCTCATATTTTTTTAACATTATATTTAATTTTTCTATTTTAAAACAGTGAATTCCCATCCCCCTGCTTTCTCCTGAGGCCAAACATAACATGTAAATACCACAAAAGACTCAGTGGGTAAAATGCAAACAGATTACGACAACACACACTGACTGTTCTGTGTCTTTGCTTTTGAAAGATTTTGTTCAAAGTTTTGGGTCCCCTTCCTTTAACATAGAAGAAGAGAAAGATTTATCTGTTTAAAAAAAAAAAAACAAAAAAAACCAACATTTGGTCAGAAAAATCAAGAGGGTCCCAGTTTTATTTCAGTGTGGTTATCTTATACTTAGCAACTTAAGATGTTGCCTCCTTTTTGTAAGCCTATTGATTGTACAGTATGGGATTAGGAAGGCATGGTTGAAGCATGATAAACTTAAAGTAGAAGCTAGGTATCTCAATAGTCCAAGGTTTTATAATAATATTCTTGCAACCTCCAGATAATATAACAAAGTAAGAAAACCATTGCCTTGGACTCAAAAGACTTGGACTGGTTCCCACGTTGACTGTCTCACTGTGTGACTCTGAGGAGGTACTCAAACTTTCTGTGAATCATTTTTCCCACCTGTAGAATAAGTAAGCAAAACAAGAGCGTTTCTGAGATAACTTTCTGCTCTTCGAATTCTCAGAGCATTCTTCTTTCATTAACTTTAGTCAGAGATGCATGAATTTTCAGTTCATACTGAATGGAAATGTTCTCCTCATAAGGTAAGCTTGGCTATATCTAAGCTTCACATGTTGGAGTTTTGTTTTCCTCTGTCCTTATATTAGACTTCACTACATGACAGTCTGTTAATTCCAGCCTGTCCTTGTGTTTACTAGGAAAAGATTCTGCTGTGGCTTCTTCAGTTCATGCAAGAGCAGGGCATCTCACTGGATGAAGTGGACCAGGAGGGCAACAGCGCCGTTCACGTGGCTTCCCAGCATGGCTACCTCGGGTGCATACAGGTACACAGGCCCTGCTGCTCTGGAGAGAGAAATGAGTGCATCAAGTAATAAAACAAAACATGGGAATTTTGTTCACTGGGAGAATGTCTGGATTAAATCAGCTTTTCCTCTTATAGTGGATAATGAGGAGTCAAACTGATATATTTGTATTTCCAGAAATGCACACAAACACTGGCATAAGTAGCTGTCTGGGTTTCTCCTGGAGTGTCACAGGATGTTGGAGGGGACACTTCTTGCCGTTGCAGCATTCCCTTAAAACCCCAATGCTGAGGACAATAGAAATGAAGTACCCCATGTTCTCGAGACAGCAGGAGGCCACTACCAGACTGCCATCGCTGAGTCCGTCACATGCAGGGCGCACCGTCCCTGCTGTCATTAGCACACTTCGCCTTCCCAAATGTCTCAAACACAGGACCGAATTTTTAAGAAAGAATTAGAAGAATTCCTCCGAGCAGCAAGCAGGAGGCTTAGGAGAGAGAGTGGTGTGTGGTTTTCTTCTCCCGTTCTCTGTAGTAGGACCGAGCTTCCCAAAGGCATTCAAAAAGTCCCAGAACTGATTACAGGAGGCCCTCGATATTGGTCCCGTCTGCCCGTGGGCAGGCTCAGCAGGGCCTCAGCTGGCCAGCCGCTCCACCCAAGAGCCTCCGGTGGCCTCATCCTTTTAGCCCAACATACCTTGCGAATATTACCATGTCCTTTGTGTGCAGTGATGTAGAGAGGTTGGGGAGCAGAGCCACAGGAGGTGGGGAGGCCCTTCCCCCTGCCCCAGGCCACCTGAAGGTACATCCAGGAGGGCTGCTTAGAGAGCACAGGGTTCCTACAGGAGGAGGAGTTGGCCTCTCATCCCACAGCTGAATGCAGAGCTGCACAAAGCTGAGCCACAGCCGGTGCCACCATCCTAACAGCACGTAGTGGGAGGCCCTGCGAGAGTCCTCAGAAGCTTGGGGCACACATGAATGTGAAAAATGGGTACTTATTATATATAATAGTTTACATCTGCTAATCCCAAACTCCCAGTCCTTCCCTCTCCCACCCCCCCTGTATGGCACAGGGAACTGTATTCAATATCCTGTGATAAACCATAATGGAAAAGAATATTAAATTAAAAATGTCTCTATGTGTATAACTGAGTCACTTTGCTGTACAGCAGAGATTGGCACAGCATTGCCAATCAATTGTAAATCAGCTATACTTCAATTAAAAAATTTTTTTTTAAAAACTGTATAAGCTTTTTTACCTAGAAAATGTAAGGCCCTGACTGACAAAACAAAGAGAGAAGAGAGCTGAAGAGAAGGAGGGAGAGTGACAGCGTGAGGAGAGGAAAAGCTTTGAATTGGAAACAAAGTTTAGAATTGACCTGGAATTTAATTTATGAACATAAATCATAATTACCAGAGTCCAACCAATCACCCCATTCTCATCATTGAAAATGACCCAGCATCTATGGATTTGTTCCCACATCTGCCTGAGACGTAGGAAAAGGCGATTGACAATGTATGGCTGAAGGCCATGATTAAAGAAAATACTTTTACCTCACCAGATTTATACAGTTCAAAATATGTGTATGTAAGAACTCTAAGAAAACAACACTCTTTTTCAGCCTTATTAGGTATTGTTTCTTTTATTCCGAACTCAACGGGTACTTACTGAGGTCCTACTGTGAGCAAGGTAGACTGTATCTCAGAGAGAAAACTGGGAAGTGAGAACTTGCTCGGGAAGGTAGAGAGGACTCAGGGAATTCAGACGACATGGAAAAGCAGTAAATGTAAGAGGCAAAAGATTCATAAAACCGGAAAGCAGAGGTCACAGCAAAAAGCTCTCTGCAGCGTCTCCTCACGTGCAACCACTCTGTGGAAAGCCACGCTGATAGGAAATATTTCAAGTGTCTGGGAAGTTTCCCCACTATTGTTGGCAAAGCGTGCATCTTCTAATTTAAGACACCAACTTGTAAAAGGAGTGATGAGAAAAGAGAGAAATTTAAATTATTACCAGGATCTGCAGAAAGATGAAAGGAGTAGCATTAGTTTTTGTGGAGGAAAAATAATTGAATGAAGACTGAAAACTTCATTTTTCCATTTGACAAAACACTATCATATTTAATAGTATTGAAGTAGACTGTTTTTATCAGCCAATAAATGACTGCAACCCAGAGAAAACCAGCTGATATCACTAGTTCTGTTTGAGATCTTAGTTATTTTCCTTCTTAATATGTGAGGAGAGGCGGTCTGTCTTTTCAGAGTGTTCGTCTCTCCACTTAACACAAATGATATTTTTGGCTCTAGACACCATGGATGTGGAAACTTGAATAATCTTGGAAGCGGGTCTGTCCACTGGGTGTGAGAATAAAAAAAAATAGGTACAAAGAGATTGAAAGTAGAAAAGGGGGTGAGCGAGGACCTTTATGAAGTGAAGAGGGAACTGAGTATGGAAAACATTGGAAAGATAACTGCAGAGGCCAGAGTCAATGGGGAGTGATAACAGTGTGTTTATGCTGAGTCTCTGAGAGCTCAGGGTGAGGTGATCTCTGGGACACCCTGTGACATGGGTGGCAGTGGCCTTATGGCACCTTTCTTGGTGAGTGATCCTAAACTGAGAGGAAAGTGAAGCTCCTTAATGACTTCTGAGTCTAAGTAGTCTAGGAATTTAAAAATTACAAGTATTTCTTGTGGAAAAAACATTTTCTATTACTAAAATAAATCCAGAGATCTACAGACTGATCTTGATAGTGTCAAAAAAATACGGCAGACTATGACAGTTGATTAATATTGATGTAACAGCTTTCTGTGGGGTCTGTTGTCATCACAGCATAAAAACAAGAGAGTTTTGATTTT
Source organism: Balaenoptera physalus (assembly GCF_965194825.1). Lineage (NCBI taxonomy): Eukaryota > Metazoa > Chordata > Mammalia > Artiodactyla > Balaenopteridae > Balaenoptera > Balaenoptera physalus. Next base: position 76,515,601 of record NC_138890.1, on the reverse strand, counting down.
TTTTTTAATTAACAGTGTCAGGGAATTCCCTGGCGGTCCAATGGTTAGGACTCTGGGCTTTCATTGCCAAGGGCAAGGATTCAGTCCCTGGTCAGGGAACTAAGATCCCACAAGCCGAGGTGCAGCCGGAAAAAATAATAATAATAATTAACGATGTCAACCATGCTCCATCAAATCTCTCTCCCCTCTACTAACAGTACCCTGGCCAGATTCCTTAACTTTTTGCTTTTGTTTGACTATTAACAGTTACTTCAAACCAGTTTAAAAATCTCAGTCTTATTTCTGGTTCAAAGCATTCTCCTCCCCAACCCAGATCAGACTCAGGGTGAAAGGGACTTGGTATGGGACTGAGGCATGACTGGCTTTTTACACACCACCTTAGCTCCTATTCCCCTCTCTCTTCTGGGCTCCAGTGTTGGGGACAAAGAGAAGGTACGGAGAGAAAAAGTCAACTGTCTCTTTGCTTTACTGGCAGAGGTCATGGCATCTCCCTGAAAGTTGTCTTGCTTCTTTAGCTCACTATGGTTTGCCACTGATGCCCTCTGGGGAAGCCTTCAGAGGCTGAATCTCTGGTGGGCACGGTGGGTGGGGACTTCAGAGGGTCCTCTAGAGCCTTCCCACATACCTGAGACAGGAGATCTGGCCCCGACCTCACACCCTCCTCTGCCATACAGTCCCCTCCACCTGTGTTGCACCCCACTGCCTCCTGTTGCTAAAGAGCCCTCTCCTTTTTTTCTTTTTAATTTTAAAATTTATTTTATTTATTTATTCTTTTGGTTGCATTGGGTCTTCGTTGCTGTGCACGGCCTTTCTCTAGTTGCATTGAGCGGGGGCTACTCTTCGTTGCGGTGCGCAGGCTTCTCATTGTGGTGGCTTCTCTTGTTGCAGAGCATGGGCTCTAGGTGTGCGGGCTTCAGTAGTTGTGGCTTGCGAGTTCTAGAGCGCAGGCTCGGTAGTTGTCGTGCATGGGGCTTAGTTGCTCTGCAGCATGTGGCATCTTCTCAGACCAGGGAATCGAACCCATGTCCCCTGCATTGGCAGGTGGATTCTTAACCACTGCGCCACCAGGGAAGTCACCCAAGAACCCTTTCCTTTTTAATTGGGTGATAACAAGCTCACAGCAAGCTCCCTTCTACAACATCTGCTCGATATATGGGACATACCCTTGCCATGGCACGTGGTGGGAATGTGGGCCCTGCCATGACAATTCTCTCCTGTTCTTTTTATTCCTGATTGAGTAGGTTCAGCAACAGATCATGTGCGCTGCCCAAGTAAATAGGAAAAAGTAAACAAAATTCCTTCTTTTTCTTATGGGCATCCCCAACTTCAAGGGCCCACCCACTGAAAGGGACAAAGCCTCTCACCACAGACACTGCCCTGCAAACCTCATAAAGGAAAGGACTCTAAGGAGGAAGGAACCTCCACCCCTTCCCAGTCTCCTTCTGAGGCTGGCGTGAGATTGATAGTAGTGGGATTCGTTGGCTGCATTGTTGTAGGCTCCGAAAAGAGGCATCTGATACTGACCACTGAAAGCTCACCAGAGGCTGTCCTTTGTGTGTGATGGTACTCCTCACCCCCACCGTGTCCCGCTCTGGGCTCTGGTGACTGGTTTTGGAACAACAGGAAAAGTTCCATTCAACCTTCTGTCACAGTCATTAAAAAATACGGATGTTTACGGATGGACCTAGAGAATATCATACTAAGTAAGTCAGACAGAGAAAGACAAATATTATATGGTATCACTCGTATGTGGAATCTGAAAAATAATACAAATGAATCTATATACGAAACAGAAACAGACTCACAGACATAAGAAACAAATTTATGGTTACCGAAGGGGAGAGGGAGACGAGGGGAGGGATAAATTAGGAGCATGGGATTAACAGATACTAACTACGGCACATCAAATAGATAAACAACAAAGACCTGCTGTATAGCATGGGGAACTATATTCAGTATCTTGTAATAACCTATGATGAAAAAGAATCTGAAAAAAATGTATATAAATGTAACTGAATCACTTTGCCGCACACCTGAAACTAGCAATATTGTAAATCAGCTGTCCTTCAATTCAAAAAAATTAAAAATAATAAATAAATAATGTTTACAGGGAGGTTTTGATACGATCACATGTCTCTGCATTCTCTGACAGACCCTGGTTGAATATGGAGCAAATGTCACCATGCAGAACCATGCGGGGGAAAAGCCCTCCCAGAGCGCTGAGCGCCACGGACACACCCTGTGCTCCCGGTACCTGGTGGTGGTGGAGACCTGCATGTCGCTGGCCTCCCAGGTGGTGAAGCTAACCAAGCAGCTGAAGGAGTGAGTGACCTGTTCGTTCCATGAGAACCAAGTCTGGCTGCTCAAGTCTGTTGTGCTTAGGTTTCAGCCAGGTCTTTGGAAGGCTCCCTCATGCTGGTCTTACAGGAATTCCCTAGTATCCTCCTCATCTTCTTTTCTTCCTCCGTCCCAAGTCCTCATGGCCAGCATTCATGCCATTTCTGCAGAGGCAAAATGATATTTAAACAAAAAAAAATGCAGAGCTAGCTTCCTAAGCAGAGAACTTAAGCCACAGTGGACAAGGGGAGGGAGCCTCTCTCTGTGTTCACATCTCCGGGTCAGATGATGTAGCAGGCGCAGAAAGCACACGTGGGCATCATTCCAAACTTCTGTCCTTAACAGTCTAGCAAATCATCAAAAGCATGAGAGAGAGAGAAGGGCTAGAGATGGGCCAGTTTCTCAGTTTTCTCAAAAAGAAAAATGTATATTTGGGAAATTACAGACAGGTCACCTGGTAAATATCACTGGCAAATTTATTATAAAAATTAAGCAGACGATTGATGACTCCTCAGAATTTAAAATCCTCAGAATGTAAACTTAGCGTGATGTTACTTAAAACACTCTTTGTCTAGCTAAAATCAGTTCTTTTTTGATGAGATGATTCAGCTGGTACACATTGCATACCTAGATGCCAGGGAAGCATTTCTGGGAGGCTGCCATGATATGCTTGAAGAAAGGAGGACCAGAGGAGAGGCCATCCGAGGGGTCTCCAGCAGGTTGAAGGATTAAGGAGCTGATGCTCATCTGAGGGGACCGAGGTCAGCCCTTGGAAAACACATCAGCCAAATGACAGCTGCCATACTAGGAAGGGAATCACTGAACATCAAAAATAGTACTCAAAGTAATGGTGACAAATTAGGAGGCCAAACCTTAAAAATTAAATTTTAAGGGAAAAAAATGAAGTTTTACTTTAAAATTATAAAAAATATTTTTTTTCATTCTTTCCTTGCGAAAAAAGACCTGTGGTTGGTAGGAGGCCTTAACTGATTAGAAGTGTAGTTCATGCAACAATGTGACAAGTCCTTAGATCCCCTGGCTCCTCGCTAAGCTCGGGGAATTGTTTTCTCTCTCTGCTTCTAGTCTCTTGCCTTAGAGGTAAGAGTCTCTGTACTCCTCTGCTCCTCCCCCTGCCAGTACCTAGAATACTCTCTTTAATGAATTTAGGCTTTTACTAGGAAAAAAAATAAAATAAAATTTAAACTTAAAAATTAGAACGGTTCCTTTCCCTCCAAGAATCCTCTGCCCAGTTACACAAGACTCCCCCGGGGCAGGTGAGCTAAGCGAGCTTGAAGGTCTGGGGTAAATGCACACAGATTTATAACTCAGTAAGTTATCTTGCCACAGCGAACATACTTGTACACATGTCTTTATGTACATGTATTGGTGTTTCTGAAAAGAAGTTCCTAGAAAGGGAATTGCCAGAACAAAGTGCATACGTATTTAAAATGCGGATAGATGTTGCCTACTGTCCTTCCAGAACTGTTGTACCAGTGGACACTCCCCCTAGTAGTATATGGACATATCCATCAAGAGGAACTTTAAAATGGTCCAATGGAATGTTTTTTCTTAAGGTTCATACTCAGAGAAAAGATCACAAAACCTTCCCTTGTCTCTTACCACGGAGTCAGAGAAGCTTTCGTGAGTTATAGTATCTGTTTTATTGGTAGAACTCTTCAAGATCAGGGTCTTGGCTGCTCTCTCTTTTGATGATCCTGGGATAAAACACACATGTATGCTAATAGACAGCAGTTCTTCCACTGTCTCCAAACTGAATGCTGTAGACAGTTGTAGTTAGGCCAATGACAAGATGAAATATGAGAGGTTACATTGTAGACCCTAGTCTTGTACTTACTCTGTGTCTCAGTGAGGTTAGCAAAACTAGAAATGAACAGAGAAATTCACTTAGTCTAGCCTCAGTACAATGTACCCTTCAGGCTCTAGGGCATCAATAACATCGAAAGGTGTAGGAAGAAGGATGGAAAACACTAGTTTTTCAGCCCAAAATTGTGAGTGGGAGACAGTCTTGAGTGCCTTTTCCTACTAGAATATTCACCAACCCTTTAGAGTTAATAAACATAGCTATTATTTAGAAATGGCAAGCTTCAGCTCTCTTAGAGATCCTGATCTACAGGCGTAGGTATTATGGGTTGAATTGTGGCCGCATAAAATGATGTGTTGGGGTCCTAACCCCTAGTACCTCGGAATGTGAGCTTATTTGGAGATAGGGTCTTTACAAAAGTAATCAAGTTAAAATGAAGTCACACACACACACACACACACACACACACACACACACAGAGTGTATTTTACTTTCCTTAAGTAAAAAAAGAAAATTACAAAATACAGTGTGCAGTGTAATCTCATTATCTCATTTCTAAGAAATCCCTCTCTCTCCCCACCGCTCTCCCTGCCGCCCCAAGCTGGTATGATACACTCCAAAATGTTACTCACTCTTTCTAAATGGTTTGAATTTTTTAAGTAATTGTATTAATTTAGCCATCAGAAAAAAACTAAATTAAACAAAGCAAGCAAACTCTTTCCATGTTGGGTAAAAACAATTAAATAACTTGGTATTTTTTCAATAAAGAGAAAACAATGTATGGTAACACTCGATTTACTCTGGACATAGAAGCATATTATCAGAATGTGCGTTAAAGTTAAGAAAACAGGTTAAAAGCCATAGGTTACAGAAAGTGAAATCTGTTTAGAAAACACATTAATTATTACAGAACTTGGAAAAAGGAAAACTGATTCTGATTTTAGAGGAGTAAGCAGTATTTACTGAACTCTGCAGTATTAGTGTGGTACCCACCCCCCCAACCCCCCGCCCCACAAACTGTCCCCCAAAGATGTCTATCACATCCTAATCCCTGGAAGGTATGAATATGTTACCTTACATGACAAAAAGGGAATTAAGTTTGCAGATGGAGTTAAGGTCACCCTGAATTATTGGGGTTGATCCAGTCTCATCACAGGAGTAACAGTAAAGAGAAGGCAGAAAAGGAGATAGAGAGACTCAAAGTGTGAGAAGGACTCAATCTGCTCTTGCAGACTTTGATGAGGGAGGAAGGGGCTGTGAGCCAAGAAGTGCAGTAACCTCTAGGAGCTGGCAATGACCCTCAACTGACGGTCAGCAAGAAAACAGAGACCTCAGTCCTACAACTGCAAGGAACCGATTCTGTGCCTGATTTCAATAAGCAGGACATAGACTTTCACCCTAGAGCCTCCAGAAAGGAATGTAGACTGTGGATACCTCGATTTTAATCTGGAGAGACCCATTCTGGTCTTCTGACCTACAGAACTGTAAGATACACATGTGTTGTTTTAAATCACTAAGCATGTAATAATTTGTTAACAGGAGTAGAAAACTAATACACTTAGCATCAAAACTGGTAGCAGCTCTCGTGAGCAGGGATGAGGAACTAAACAAATTAGTTACAAGTGTTCTTAAAAGGACTGCCGAGTCTTAGATCCTGGCTTGAGGAAGCCCAAGTCTTCTCCTTGCCAAATGTCATTGCATATACTCAACAGCTGTTGGCTGCCTAAATTTAATTCTGTGAGAACAGATTTGTATAATAACCTTCCATCAGCCCCAAATACTCTCCTTTTCTTAGAAGTGGTCAGTCTTAGTCCTAACATTTCATCCCTAAGACCTAAGAAGTCTGTGATCTCATTTTATCTCACGCATTCTGTGACTCACATACTGAAAACTTAATTGTCTAAAGGAGGAGCCAGCAATCTTTTCCCTAAAAGGTCAGATAGTAAATATTTTAGGCTTGTGCACCACATGTTCTGTGTCATAATTACTCAACTCTGCTTTTGTAGCGTGAAATCAGCACTCGATAATATGTAAATGAATGTGTATGGCTCTGTTTCAATAAAACTTTATTTACAAAAACAGGTGATGGGCTGGATTTGGCCCACAGTCTATAGTCTATAGTTTGCTGACCCTAATCTAAAGAATGAATAAAAAATAAAAATACGTAAGAGCACTCTACTTTTCCCACTTTGAAATTTGGAACTGCGTGTCAAGTTTTTTAGAAAAACATTTAGTGAGGGGTTAAAACAGATGAAGAAAGATTAAAAGGAGATTAAACTCCTTTTATAGGGTTTTTAGGTGTCAGAGTGAATTATGACACAGTCAAGAAAACTATTTGGAGGCAGTTAGATTGACTGATGACAGAAATCCCAAGTATGAATGGAGAAAAAAAGGACTCTATTCTCTAGATTCTAAAAAAGCCCTCAGAAAGGACTAATCAACTTTAAGTATAATATATTAGCATGTGAAATATGAATATATAAAAATATGTGAGCATATGTCTAGTATACTAGTCTGCTAGGGCTGCTGTAACAAAGTACCACAAACTGCCTGGCTTAAACAACAGAAATTTATTTTCTCACAGTTCTGGAGGCTAGAAGTCTGAAATCAAGGTGTTGACAGGGTTGGTTCCTTCTGAGGGCTGTGAGGGAGAATCTATTCTGTGCCTCCCTCCTAGTTTTTGGTGGTTTGCTGCCAATCTTTGGCATTCTTTGGCTTGTAAATGAATCACCCTGATCTTTGCCTTCATGCTCATGTGATGCTCTCCCTGTGTGTGTCTGTCTCTGTGTCCAAATTTTCCCTTTTCACAAGGACATCTCATACTGTATACTTTCTACTTATATACACATATATTAGGGAAACTTTTTCTATGTCATAGATATTCAAATATATTATTCTTAATAGCTGCCTTTATAGAAATAATTCTAAATTATTTACTCAGTCTTATTGATGATCATTTAGGTTATAGTTTTTTTACTAATGTGAATAATAAATATCTTTTTGGGTACTTTTGATTGCATCCTCAGGAAAATTTCTGAATTATAAGGATGAAGGTTATGCACATTTGTAAGATTTTTAGATTTACTGCAACTTATCGCAAATTATCATGAAAAAAATTTATACCTGTTAATTTATGATAGTAGCCATGTGTCAGAGAGCTTATATATTTTGGTTTGTTTTTCCCAGACAGACAATGCAACGTGTCACACTGCAGAACCAGCTCCAACAACTTCTAGAAGCCCAGAAATCAGAGGGCAAATCACTCCTTTCTTCGCCCAGGTAATAAATACCAGGAACGTTGGTGGTTAGAATTCTTAAACTGTCTTTAATGTGTGAGCCTTCTTTTGGACTTTCTTTTAATATCTTTTAAGAAGATAACAGAAAACATTTTATTTTTATAAAGAGGAATAAAAATGAGCTATCACATGGAAAAAGGCACTGGACCTAGGGTCAGAAGACTTGAGTTTATCTCCAGCTGTACCATTTCTTCTTTCCAGGACTATAAACAAGTCACTTACTCTTTCAGAGTCTTTTATTTCTTCATCTATGAAATGGAAATAAGGGTATGTAGGTTCATAAGGTTGTTGAAGATGGGATTAATTGAGAAAATTTGTGCAAAATTAATGTATATACAATAAAACAGTAGATAAATTTTGTAGTCAAAGCATAAGGTATGAGGCACACTATACTGGTTATGGTTGCCACCATGGAATGTTTGTAGATTGCTTGAAACAGATATTCATTATCCTTATTTCAGTCTCAGTGATTTGTAAGTTATTAGTGGCATTTAAGCCACGCAGTGATTTGTGGCTGAGTTATTTTAACCCAGTAGGAAGTCATCTCGTATGTCCTTCATCCTCTTTCAGTTCACCGTCCTCCCCAGCTTCCAGAAAGTCCCAATGGAAATCCCCAGATGCAGACGATGAGCCTATAGGCAAAAGCAAACCAGGAATCCAAGAGGGGATTCAAGTTCTTGGAAGCCTGTCCGCATCCAGCCGGGCTAGGGCCAAAGCTAAAGACGAAGATTCGGATAAAATCCTACGCCAGTTATTAGGAAAAGATATTTCAGAGAATGTCTGCACCCAGGAAAAGCTGTCCTTGGAATTCCAGGATGCTCAGGCTGCTTCTAGAAATGCAAAAAAGACCCCACTGGAGAAGAGGGAACTGAAGTTAGCCAGGCTGAAGCAGCTGATGCAGCGGTCACTGAGTGAGTCCGACACAGACTCCAATAACTCTGAGGAGCCCAAGGGCACGCCCGTGAGAAAGGCCGACAGGCCCAGACCACAACCTGTCGTGGAAAGCGTGGAGAGTATGGACGGCGCAGAGAGCTTACACTTGATGATAAAGAAGCACAGCTTGGCATCCGGACGCAGGTTTCCTTTCAGTATCAAGGCCTCCAAATCTCTGGAGGGCCACAGCCCATCCCCCACCTCAGAGAGCAGCGAGCCAGACTCGGAATCCCAGGGGCCAGGCTCGGGAACCACTCCCCCAAGCCAGCCCTCTGGAGAACCCCCTCAGCCCAGCCCCGACAGCACAGCTGCCCAGAAAGTGGCCACGAGTCCCAAGAGCGCCCTCAAGTCCCCATCTTCCAAGCGCCGGACGTCGCAGAACCTGAAACTCAGAGTTACCTTTGAGGAACCTGTGGTGCAGATGGAGCAAAGTAGCCTTGAACTGAACGGCGAGAAGGACCGAGATAAGGGCAGGACCCTCCAGCGGACCTCCGCAAGCGGCGAGCCAGGGGATCAACTGAAAAGGCCTTTTGGAACCTTCCGATCCATCATGGAGACGCTAAGTGGCAACCAGAACAATAATAATAACTATCAGGCATCCAACCAGCTGAAGACCTCCACCCTGCCCTTAACCTCACTTGGGAGGAAGACCACAGACGGTAAGGGAAATCCCGGGAGCTCTGCTAGCAAAGGAAAGAATAAGGCGGTGAGTGCTATTTGGAGAATATCCCTTTTATTCCTTTAAATTAATTATATTGTTCCTAACACTACAGATTGTTGCCCTTGGCCACCTTGAGGGGATCCCCAGGAGAATTTCAAAGGATTCATGAAAAGCCAAATTCATGCGTTTCTAATGAGATATGTCATGTTAGAGTACATTCTGAAAATGCTCTAAGAGAGAAAGATTAAACAAATCACAGGAGATTGTATTCTGGTCCCTAAATTTCCCTAAGTAGTTTTTGGGGTTTTTTTTCTAAGATCTTTATTGGAGTATAATTGCTTTACAATGGTGTGTTAGTTTCTGCTAAGTAGTTTTGATCCTTGAGAATTAGGAGTCATAGACCGGGAGGCATTTCTACAAGATTAGACTACTAATTGTTGTGAAATCAGGCCCTTCTTTGGCACTGACTCTGCCTCAGGAAGAGTTAGTTCTCCTCATGTGACTGGATAGTTTATTCTCCAGCCCAATTAAACAACACATAAATAGAAACTCTGTTTCTAAACTACTCAACTTTGGAAGGACCTTTAGAATGAATACACCACGGGGACCCCCACGTTGGCGTTTTACGACACAAGCCCCTAAGGAAGCTCTAGTGGTCTGAAGTGCTTGCCAGCGCCCAGGGGACAGCAGAGTATGCCATGAACTACATTGTGTAATTGCATTTGTTGTAAAACCATGCACTATAATCTGGATTTCAATCCAGTGAATAAGAGGTACAAACATCTTTTTAGGCAACATTTCCTGCATGCTCTGTGCATGCCATGCCCTTAAAAAACATGGTATAGCAGCCAAAATGTGAAACTCTCTGAGGAATAGAAGCCTCCAGAATATCCATCCTGCTAACCAGAGTCACACCTGCATCATTTATTATTTGCTATAAGGTAAAATCCCATTCCACTGAGGTCTAAGAACTGTGCAAATTCTTTTTTGCAATACCAAAATCAAGTTTTAGTTAATATCACTCGAATTAACTGAACACAAATTTTAATTACACATTGATTTCCACCGAGTTGTCTTTGTTATAAAAGACTTTAGCATGTATTTGCTTCAGCTAGAAGAGTCACACTTGTGCCCCAAACACCAGGCCTTTTGGATTAAATATGTCCAAACTTAACATTGCTGGAATAAAACTTTTCCAGGTGACTTAAGGGTTCCTCTCGCTCAAGTCAAAGATCTCAGCAGTTCCCCAGGCTCCTTAAAGTATGTCTGAAGCGTCTACCCTTTAATCTGTCTCCTGCATGCCTCCTGTTTATTGAGACTTGTGCATGTGCTGAGCTTGTTGCATGTGTTCAGATGATTTTTAATTGCACCTCTCTAGGAGATGTACGACAGCTGCCTCAATCTTTCCTCTAACACGCTGATTGAAGAGCATCTGTGTGACTGTGCACGGTACGTGGTGCTAAGGGTGTATTGCTCAGCAGTGCCATGCCTTCGCTGTGACTTGCATGATCTTTTACGTGGCAGTCCTGGAGCACCTTTCCCAGGGGCTGACACCAAGGAAGTAGAAAATTACAACTCTTTCCCCAAATAGAAGAAGGCAGACTTGTAACTGGGCCTTAGAAAGGGAGCAAGTACCCTATTGGAGGGGCTTCAGTCCAGCAGCAGAGGGCAGAGGAATCTACTCAGATCACAAACATGCTGTGCTTCCCAACTGACCTTGGCTTTCAGTCTTTGTTTTAATGGAGTCAAGTACCAAGTAAGTATAGAAATGAAATTTCCTGCCATGGGTAGAATGAGTCAACCTCCGATCAGAATCAGAACTTTGAAACAGAGCTGAGGTTTTCCTTCATTGCTGGTTATAGACTGAAAGCTCCTTTAGTCAGCAGTCTGCTGCCCTCAGGAGAAGTGAGGTCCTGCCACGCTGTAGTTGCTCTACCTCAGCGTTTGGAACCGCAATGCTGGTCTCTGAGCTCCCACCAACAAAACAATGGACTTTCTCAGACAGAATGTTTGTGATTCAAAATGTACGGAGGGTGTATATAAAAGGATCATCTCCAAGGTCCCCAGTGGCTCAGTCTCCTCCTTGAGCAAAGTCCTTCTTCAGCATAGCTTTCCTTCTTCCCCCAGGGATACATACAACTCCCTAACAGAGCAGGGAAGAGGAGAGGGCTAAGAAGAGGGCAGTTGACGGGGAGTTAAGTCAGTCAGTGCCTCTTGACAGGTTTATTTCAGAAGAGTTAAACCCCCAACACCCTTTTAAAAGAGACTAATCATTTAAATTAAAAGAAAGCTGTGGCACGCCTTTCAGCACCCTTCCAAAATCCTCCAAAACATTTGTGTGGATGTGTGTGTGTGTATGTATATAATAATTACAGGTACACAAATACAAGTGAATGTGTTGTGAGTGTAAATGTTAGTTCAGAATTCTAAGGTGTAAGAAATGTCACTCTCCTTTTTTTCCCCTCTAAATCACGTTTAATCTGCTCCAGGTCTCCATTCAGGCTAGAGGAAAAGTAAATCTCAGTCATTTTAGGGGGTTCCCCTGGGGTCTCATTAATTCCATGAGTTGAAGGAAGCACCTTGGAGCTTCGGTATTTACTGGTCACCAGCATTCTGCTTGGGTCAGGCTCAACATGCTGCCTAAGTCTCGGCTGCTTCCTGCCACACTGGGGCAGGGCATCTTGGCCAGTGCTAAAAGCCCAATGCCTGGGGTGGGAAGGAGATAGAAAAAAATACCCCTTGCCTTCCCAGACATTGGTATTGGTCCACTTCTATTTCTTCCAACCTATCTTCCCCACCCCTCTGCGTCCCCATCTTAGGTTCTGTCTTCTGGTGCCTGGAAAATTCTGCTTTTGTCCTTAAGCAGAAGTCACCAAAAATACCCTGAGGTAAGGAAGCACAAAGGCTTGGCAAACTCCTTGGGAGGGGGAAGGAGAAAAACTCTCATTTCTTCCAGGTTCCTACAGCACCTGGAAACAAGACAATTAGTATCCCAGTAGATTCTCCTGCCAGATATATTTCATCCTGTCTTCTTACAAGTAAGGGAACAAAGCTAACAATCTACTGTAATAGGATTACAAAAATCAGAACACAAAAGGAGGTTATGAGGCTACTCAGACATCCTACAACTGGGTTAACACTTTCCTACTCAGTTTAAGGAACAGTCCTTCTGAAGGCTCAGTTTTGAACCTGTCAGGTTCACTGACTTTATGTATTAACAGAGTTTTCCTTCAGTGATAAACAGAAACCCCAAAATTATGATATTCAATGTAGTTAAATAAACATCCAGACCCCTTCCCCTCCCTACCTTATAAATTAACTTATCCCTTATCGTGGCTGTAGTTTGGCATGTGTTCTACGGAAAGTGAAAACCCACTAGTTTGTTCATGGCATATGGGGAAGGTTTCTCTGATTCATCATCACACAGAGGCAGGGAGAACCAGCTCAGTCCACTCCTTAGATAAAGCAAGGGTAGATGTATCTAGTTGAGATAAAGATTCCTCAGAGAGATGAACTAACATGGGAATGTGGACATGAAAAATACCTAAGTGATTCTGGTGCCTGCTTCATTTTGCCTCTGGGACCCATAGAAAGGGCATCCCACAGAAAGATGCAAGAAAGAAAGGAACCCAAGTGTCCATCTGTCAGTGATGCCTTTAAATCTTGGCCTAAGAATTTGCTTGAAGGCTACATGGTTCCTCTTGGGAGCAGGGACTGCCCAGGATCATATAACTTTGGAAAGCAATGGCAGTCATTGGGTTGGAGTTGGCTCTAAGCATTATGCTGCTGGTGGCCCCATCAGTATAGCCCTGGGAGAAAGAGTGGGGCAGTGGACCCTTGTTCCAGGTCTATACTGGAATCACATTTTAGTTCCTAAAGAGCGGGGCAGTGGACCCTTGTTCCAGGCCTATAGTGGAATCACATTTTAGTTCCTAAGATTTTTTTTTTCCCTAGTAAAGGAAAAATAGGGACAATAAATACAACATTTAAAAGAATGTCAGCTCTGTGAGGGGGTTCTGTTTGCTATTTATTTTTCCAAATTGGTCACAGCTTGATAGCAAAGAATCTAAATTTCTTTTCAATGCCCTTTAAAATTAGATTCAACTCTATTACTCTGAATAGCTTTTCCAGTGTGTTTCAACTGCGGAGGATGACTTTGTTTATAATAAGCAGATTTATCTTTACTTTTTCTTATAAAGGACAAGTTGGTCTTGAATTATTACAACTCCAAGGGAATGTTTGCAGTTACTTATTTTAAAATGCCAGTAAGACATTCATTTCCCAGAGTTTAAGTCTATCCAAGATCTGTTAACACTTGAAGTGAGTATTGATTCTAGTTACTGATAGGCAGAGGGCATTAACCCCTGGCCACCACTGGTCACATCGCCTTTGACCACAGAGGCACTGTAGCCTGAGGGGCTAGCATCAGGAAATCCCTAATCCTAGCGCCAACATGAGAGTAGACTCCTTAAAAAGACATTAAGCAATAAACACCATTAGTGCGGGTTTTACTGCCAAGGAATTAGCCACACTGGGAATTATACATCCGGACCCAAGAGCTAGTAGCCCATATTTTACATAGATGTCAAGATTGTTCAACAGCCACTTCAAAGAGGGTGGTACGTTTGGCCTGAGTTGATGTGAGGGTATGTCAGTGGTCATCTGCTGTGCCCAACTGGAGGTCAGAGTTCAGGGCACCCCTACCACCAGCGCGCGCGCACACATGCACACACACACACACACACACACGCACACACACATTTCTGTCCCTATTGTCAGGACATATTACTAAACAGAAAAATGAGCAAAGACATGGAAGACATTGGGAAGGCAGAGATGAGGCCCTGGCTGAAACCTGTCCCGAGTCGAGCATACCCTCAGCCCCACTGAACAGCATTTCCAGAATCATGATGGAAAATGCAGTCAGCACAAAAAGGAATCCCTGGTAAACAAAGGCATCTTTGCCATCATTTCTCTGGATATAATCAAATAACCACATTTTAATCTTAAATTTTTGATCTTAAAGTATTTTCATAGGCTTTTTAAGGATCTTGAAGGGATAATTATATAATTACCTAGTCATAGGTATGTTACCAAGCTAGCTGAGAGTATGTTGATTGCATAGATCTAGAGTGAATCCCCTGGAGCAGACTGAATCTTACCAATGTAACAGTTCAGAAAAGTTTGTTAGAATCCTAGTACTAAAAGGGCACTGAGTAACACTATAGACATTAGAGTTTCTGCCCCAAAACTGTACTTTCAAGTTCTAATCTCTGATCTGAAGTATGTTTTTCTGTGTTTTCGTGTCTAATATACTAGCTCTGGGGTCCAGAGCCAATGAGTCAGGAGGAGTACCATGGTGTACCTGGGGTGACCACCTCTGCTCCAGAAACCCCTAGAGCCTGTCTGGTCTCCTTCCCCTGCACCCCTCCCCATGTTTCCCCGGTGTTGTCTGTTTCTCCTGCCCAACTCTTGTCCCGCCCACCCCACCTCTGCCTCCCTAGGGTTCACATTCATTTCAGAGAGAAAACCCTTATTTCATATGGAAGCTTTGTCCCTATGACGTGGAGGAAGGAGATCCCAATCTTGAACCATTTCTCCATATTACATTCATTAAGTGACAGCTTCTCCTTTGAAATGGGTCACAATTTTGCGTTGTCCTTGGCTGTTGCATAGGAGGATCTTATGTGTGGAGAAAAATGCCCATGTTATGGGGGATTGTTAAAATATTCAGATATTTCCAGTGTCTGGGCACAACTTAGCAAATTTTATAAAAGCTGCCAGAGTTTGCAAGATTCATGAGAGCATAATTCACAAATGGATTTTCTATTCATAAGTTCCTTATACCCTCTGGGGAAAGGAGAAAGCGTGTTCCATCACAGGAAGACAGTCGAACAAGGTTTAGTATCAAAATATAATGAGTTGAGACATAGAAAAAGCTATTGCAACTAAGACCCCATGTTCTACCTTAAAGCACTGCCCTTGGAAGGCAAGAAATAAACGTGTAGAACACCCATGAGCTATAGGTAGGAGGGTACAGGGGGGAGATCTGCCTTGGAAACCAAAATTATCCCACTAGAAATACATTCCTTCCACATGCTAATCCTGGTTTAAGTGTAGTCGCAAAAGTTATGAACAAAGAACTCCCTTCTTCCACCTCCAGCTTCCTCTCCTCCCCCTCCCCAGTCTGGTTTTGAATTGTGTAATTCCAAAGGGGATGAATATAGAACCCGTGTCATATTTGCACCACATGTCCGCCACCACTAGAGTGTCTGCACATTAAAAGAGCTGGGTCTGTCTATAAACTTTCTTAAGGCTGGACTTTTAAAGAAGCAGCAAGTCATTTGAGGTTTAAAAGTATCAGGTAGAGACTTTACCCAAACGCCTTCCAGTACCTTCACTGAGAATCTCTGCTCCAACCACAGCCAGTTGGGATTTTCCTTCCCACGCTGAGAACAGTGCAACTATATGACTCTCCTGGATGTCAGATCCCTGGATTGCCAGTGCCCTTGTTTCAGTGATGTCCTTAGCAATAAGCCACGCATTTTGCTGTGCCAGAATAAGGCATGTCCCTTCATTCAGCAAGATCATAATCAAGAGAAAATTAAGAGAGGATACAGTTAAAACATGGTCAACTCGATGAAAGGTATAACTTCCTGACACTGGTGACCCTTGGTGGCACCATCATATCCAAGTCTGTACCCCAGTGTCTAGCTTGGTGCCTGGCACATGGTAAGGATTTCAGAATATTTGGAGAGAGAGGGAGAGCTAGAGAGAGGAAAAGGAGGAAGAAGAGAGAAAAGAAAACTAAAAAGGACCAAGCCTGTCATCCCACAGAAAGAATGGTATGCTCTGTAGAAATCTAGGCCTTTTGATTACATGTCTACCCTCCTACAGTGAGTTTCATATTGGGTATTTCAAGTATACGTTTTTATTCTTTGAACCAGAATCTCATTTTTTTTTAGTAGATGGGATTTATAGATATGCTCTCAGTGAAGCTCTGAAGGAGATCACAAAAGTAGCTAAGTAAGTCTACCTGTTTTGGCTATCAGTGGAGAATGTAGTGCCTACCCGTGGGCCATTTTAGGCAGAGTCTCTAAAATAACTTGCCATCTGGTCACCCTGGTCTGTAGAAATATGGAATCCATGCCTAGATGAGTCAGCAAGTTAGATTACTTGAAAAACTGTTATTTAAATTTAAGTCTTCTTTCCAATTTTGGTCACAGAGAATGTGATTTCATATCCAAAAATGAAATCAAGGAGCAGCAAATTATCTGAATAATTCATGCCAGAATTACCCAAACACTTTTGCCTTTTTTCTTTTTTTTTTTTTTTTTGAATACTGGTAATTCAGGACTAAGTAATTGAAGGGTTCAGGGAGACTTGAATCATCCTGCTATTATTCAGATAAATGCCTCAAATTAACATTTTACTTGGTATTGACTCAACTCTAATTATGCTGGGTTTTGTCCTGCAGAAAGTGATTTTAGTGTTTTTGAGCACAACACCCCTTATATTAAAGTAGAAATACTCCATCCATGTCTAAATGATGATGATATTCTTAGACTACAACCTAAGTTTTTTTAAGTTTTATTTATTTGTAGTTTAATTTTTTGTCAAAGTGCTATAGGTACATGTGATAGTAATGTAGTCTTATGACAAAAACTGGCTGTCCCTGTGCCCAGCCTACTCTGTTCTCTATTCCTACTCTCATGAGTCAACCGCTTGCTTGTCTTTAGGTGTCTTCTCTAGTATTCTGTTATTTCTTTTTCTTTTTCTTTTTTTTTTAATTTATTTTTGGCTGCGATGGGTGTTTGTTGCTGCACATGGGCTTTCTCTAGTTGCAGCGAGTGGGGGCTACTCTTCATCACGGTGCGCGTGCTTCTCATTGCGGTGGCTTCTCTTGTTGCAGAGCGCGGGCTCTAGGCACATGGGCTTCAGTAGTTGTGGCACGAGGGCTCAGTAGTTGTGGCTCACAGGCTCTAGAGCACAGGCTCAGTAGTTGTGGCACATGGGCTTAGTTGCTGTGTGGCACGTGGGATCTTCCCGGACCAGGGCTCAAACCCATGTCCCCTGCATAGGCAGGTGGATTCTTAACCACTGTGCCACCAGGGAATTCCCTGTATTTCTAAATAACATGCTCATACAGACTTTCAATTTTAGATATTATCTCTACTGTCTATTGGCATTCTACTATAGAAGATAAAAATGATAGCTACCACTTATAAAGCACTTACCATGTACCAAAGAATATTCCAGGTTCTTCATGCATATTGACTGTTTTAATTTTCACAGTGAATGACACAATATGGTAGATACTATTATTATCCAAATTTTGCAGATTGGAAACCAAGGCACAGAGAGATTATATATCTTGCCCAAGGTTACACAGTAACAGTGGTAATAAATTATGTAGCCAGGGTTTCAACTCAGTCAGTCTGGTTCCAAAATCCATGTTCTCAACAATGAACCAAATTTATCCAGCTCTATTTTGGCAACCAACACTGCCCCCCACTCCAACACACACACACACACACACACACACACACACACACACACACACACACACACATACCTGCTTCGTCTTCCCACCATCAATATAGTTGTATCACTTTTTGGGGTTATAAATTAGTATTTGGTGTTTATTATTATTATGACTATCTAAATATTAATCACAGTGGATCCATGCAGCATACTATTGTTACATTTCCTTATTCATGTAACTTTATGTTTTCCTTGGAGATAATAATTTTGATTTTTAAGTTTACAGTTTATTTCCAAACACTCTGCTGGAGACAGAACCCTTCTTTCGGTGCATTCAGACAAATCAGGTACCTCTGGTGTTTCAGTCTGTTCACAGAGACACCGTCTTTCCTCTTACCCAACTCTGGACTGCGGCTATCTGGCAGTGCCACACAGCTGTCATCTGCAGTTTCCCACATACATCATTCTGGGAATTCCTTTTGCTTCTCTCCTGTGTAGAGCCCTACTTCCTGAATCTATCTTTTCCCCTTTTTTTGGTTTATTCTCTTACTTTGGTAAATATATCTTCCCATCCTATGGAGGTGAAGGGGGTGCTAAAATTTTTGAGGCCTTGCCTGGCTGAAATATCTTTGGTTTGCCCTCATATGGATTAGGAATATTTGGCTGGGTATAGAATTCTGAGTAGGAAACTATTTTCCCTTAGAATCTTGAACACATTGTTTCATTTTCCTCAATGTGTCTGTCAAGAAGCTCAATTCCTCTGTAACTGCTAATCCCTTGAAAGCTTTTACAATTTCCTCTTTATCCCCACTGTTTTGATTTCATGATATTTTGCCATGATTCCATTCTCATTCCTGGGGTGTGGGCACTCAGCCCGCTTTTTAAATCTGGAAACATACACACTTCAACTCTGGGAAGTGTTTTGTACAATATCTTTGAAAATTTTATCCTCTCCAATTTCTCTGTTCACTTTTCTGGAAATACTATTATTCTAATGTTCAACCCATTGGACTAATCCTTTTCTAACTATTTTCTAACCATTCTTCTGTATTTATCCATACTTTGGCTTTCCCTAAAAGTTCTTTCTAGAATATTTACTGAACTTTACCTTCCAACCTTTCTAATTTTTTATTTCGGCTATTATAGTGTTAATTTCTAATAGGACTTTGTTGGTTTTCTCTTTGTTCCTTGTTCATGGCATTATATATGCAGAATTTATTTAAATTTTACAATCAAATACAAGTGTATATTTTTATCTTTTCTTCCTTTTTACAATAAAGGCATACTGTACAAACAGTCTGTCTTTTTGCTTTTTTCCACCTAACACATTGGAGGTCTTTATGTATTAGTATAGAGAGAGCTTCTTTATTCTTTTACATAGCTACATATTATTTCATTGTATGAATGTACTATTTTTAATCCTTTCTACGTTTTTATTGAGAGTCTGGTCTTGTTGATTTGTAGCAGCTCTTTATATATTACACATTATAAAAACTGACCCTTTGTGATATGAATTGCAAACATTTTCCCTGGTTTTTCTTTTCTTCTTGTTACAACTTTTTGAAGTTCTCATCACCTCCCTATATTACCTTTATTCACTTTGAATTCTGTTTCTCTGTTTATTTTGGATTTTGTCTGTCATAGTAGCACTTCCCTCAAAAGTCTGATGATCCCTGACTCATTCACATTTAGGAACAAGACACTAAAGCTCAATTAGAAGCTCTGGCTTTATGGGTGAGGCTTGTTGACTGGTAGATGTTTCTTCACACAAACTGATTAAGTACTAGGCTCTTTTGTTGGGAAACTCACTAATTGTCAGTATTTGTAGGACTTTTCTTTCGGAAGTTGATTTCTCAAGATAAGGAAACTCCAGTCTCCTTCTAGGGCCTATTAACCTGATTGCCAGGAATCTGTAGGTCAGACCAGCAGGAGATGGGTTAATAATTGTGTTCTATAGGGACTTTCACTTAATCCCATGGTTTCCAGCCCCTTTAGCTGAAATCAGAGTCTCTCTGGTCCATGCCTTGCAAACTGTAACCTCCGGTCTTTCTTCACATTGGGAAAGGGACAGTCACCTGGCTGCACTGGGTCAGGAAAGTAATCTGGGGTATGAACTACTACTTCCAAAAAGTTTCAAATAATCTTCCCATTTTCAGCACTCACACAGCCCCACTGTCACTTTCAGAAATTCATGGCACTTCTAGTTCCCGAGTCTCCCAGCGCACATCAGTTTACTGGGTTCCCTGACTATAGGCTTAGATTTCTGCTTTTCCTGCCTGCTCTGCTAAGTCAGTTCCACATATCGATCCGTCCTCCTGTTTCTGAAATATTGTTGGCATTTTGTGTGTTATCATCTCCTCTCTCATTTCCCTTTATTCATTTAGGTTGATGCTTTTTTATTTCTTTACTTTCATTTTAGTGTTGTTTTGTAAGAAAGGGATGATAAATCTATGTTTTTAATCCATCGTGTTTAATTGGACGTTCCTAAAACATTTTTTAACCAACCAGGTTTTTCTTCCACCCTCTTCCCTTCCTTGCCCATGAACAACTCTCTGAAGTTCTATTCAGATGAATAAATAAAAATAAGAATTAATAGACTACATGGTCTTTGTAAGCAAGTACGATTTTGAGGCCATAAAAACCCCAAGCCACGTGCGGTTCTCCATCCAAATGTGTCTTCACGTGAGCGAGTACCATTCCCAGAAATAGTTTGTTTTTGTCTGGTATAGCAACAAGAAGGAATTTAGTAATATGTAGGCTTGCTCAAACTCAGAAGATAACTCCTCTCTGGAAGATTTTATGCTCAGAATGGGACTAATATCTCATGAAAATGAATGCTTCTACACAGAGGGAAATTCACTTAAAAAGCAAAACTGTTCCCAGGCTTGAGCTGGTACTTCTTTCCATAGGCTTATGAGGTATCAAGTATTGAGGGGAAAACAGCATTATTTTTCCCTAGGTTCTTCTTTTTCCCATAGATTTACCTACTTGTGGTCATCCAACATGCTACTACTCAGTAATCACACACCCAAAGAAAAAGCATTTCCTTTAAATTACTAACACTCAAGCTTACTGGAGAATAAAAGGTGTCACCAGTGGATCCAGTGAATAAAATATAAAAATCTCTTGTTTCCACTCAACCAGCAGTACTATGCTTCCTATTTTGTTTGACTCTGATAAAATTCACTTGACTGTAGAATTTTGCCTGGATTCCAATCAGCATAATTGAGAAATTACTTCCAGGGCCAAATGTAAAGGTGTCCACAAAGTATGTTATTACATGACTATTTATTGGTTAAAGAGTGATTTATATGAAAAGAGAATAATTTGCCTACTGGAATGAAGTATTCTTCAGTATGGTTTGTATGAGGATAATTTCCATTTTGGGTGAGCTCTTTAGTGGCGTTGTATTGTAACTTGACCATAGTTTTATCTAATTTTGGCCTATGGTTTTTCTTCTGCTTAGGCATGATGACATCAACAGAAAAATGAAGAAATCCTACAGCATAAAGCACGTCGCTGAGCTAGAGTCAAAAGAATTCTTCTTATAAATCACTTTTTTCTTATCTCTCATTGCTGCCCTTTGGACACCATTGGAAACGTCTGGACTGTCCTCTGCAGAAATAGAATCACGAGAACAGTGCCTCACCAGCAGAAGAATAGACTATTGGGATGCCTTAAATTTATAGCACTAGAGTATATAAGATACATTTTTGGGTGATATTTGTATATATAACTTGTTTTTAAAGAGATGCTGTTTAAAAGCATGGTTGGGCAAATGTATGTTTTTTAAGATTGATTCAGCCTCCCCACAGGACATTCACCAAGCCACTGTCACCATTTTGTATTTCATCAACCGTATGGGTGTTTGCTGATGTTGGTTGAACTTCCCTTTCCCCGTAACATGGGCAGTTTGGGCTCAGCTTCTCAATGAGACCAGGTCAGTGCTATTGTTTTCTGTTAAGAGTGTTTTTTCTGTCATTTCTACCTTTTGTGTAAAGCAAATAAAACAATGTTAACAGCCACCTATAAGCTTGGGCCACTTACCTTCTAATAAATCTGTGATGTTCTAATTTCTAAGGGGCTTTAAGAGTATTTTGACTGCTGATATTTTATTTCAGGAGCAAACTGCCCAGTTGAGCTGCTTTCCCATAGGGGTCAAATAAAACATTCTAGTTTTCACTAAGTACTAAAGGATCAGACAAGTATATAAAGTAAGTCAGTTCCTTCTGTCTTCTCAGATCGCAGCGTTGACATGAGAAAATACTAATGACAGCTAAGGATTTAGCCCCTTTCCTGGGTCACTTTTTTCTGCCTCTAACACATGACGAGGCCTGTCTGATTCCTTTAGGAGACAGTGTGGAGCCTGAGTTCATAACAGCTCTATTGTTGATGCAGCTCTTTGAATCCATGTAAGAGTAAGTTCCAGATGGTCTTGTCCTATCATGTAAAAATATATTTCTGTTGCAACTTCAAGAGTTTTATTTTCAAAGGGTTGCCATGGCCTGTAAGAGGCCTGTCAAATTTTAGTTTGAAAGTAGAATGTATTCTTATCAGTAGGAGGGAGCAGTGTATGCTATTAACAGTTACTAGCAATGTTACTGCAGTCAGATGTGGGCCGTTCTGTATCCTGGTGGACAAAATAGGCCAAGGTACTGAATTAGGAGGTGATCTTGCATAGGTGGATCATTTGACAAACTTAGGCTTGATGAGATGCAGTGACGTATAGATGAAGGAGTTAATATTAAAGTGCCTTTTATGTACCAGCCATGCTTATTTGTAGGTATTATTACTTCCATTGTATAGATTAGAAAATTAAACTTCAGAAAGTGTAAATCCTGTGTCCAAGGTACTACCACTAGCAATAGCAGAATTGGCTTTGGTACAAGTTTGCTCGTTATCCTCACGACACTATCCATCTGTCCTGCACGACACTATCTCCTTAGTGTGTAGACTAGCACACAGGAAGGGTGGGTTGTGGTGTTGGCTCTACTCCTGGACAACTCTTTGGTCTTAGGCAAGGGACACTGCCTCTTTGATAAATCTGGGAAATGGGGAGGCTGGCTTGCCTACACATCTAGGAGGTAGGTTCCTTCCAACTTACAGAGCAACGTGTCTATGAATTTCGGCCACGTTGCTCTCTCCTTGTTCATGTCCTGTGAGTTCCTGTCGTCAGAGCCTGGTGCCGTGTGAGGTTCTGCGTTTCTCACATTGTCTTTTCCTTCAATGAGATGCCCTATTCTGATTGTGGCACCTTGGCTTCCTATGCCCTCTTTGATTGCTTCCTCACATCTCACTGCTCTGTCCTAGTGTTTGAGATTCTAATAGAGAATATATGGCAAGCATATGTGAAATGTGGATTCCTGTGTTTCCTGCTTGGTGCAGAGGAGGTTACACGGGAGTCATATGTGAGCCAGCCTTTGGAACTTAGCCCTAGAATGGGGTCTGCAAAGGACGGAGACCCAGAGAGTGCTCTCTCTGTCCCCCAGAGGCCCCAGTTTTGTTCTTCGACAGGCTGTGTTTTTAAACTTGAAAGTTGAAGGGAGCTGGGCATTCTGCAGGGATTTTATGAGCCAGACACAGAATTCCCAATTAAACACAGCAAAGAAAATGTGAAGAGTTTGAAAGAAAGAGATGTGCCTTGACCTAGAAAACTCTGGCAATTTGTTTATTGACACTATCATTTTAGATACCACAGTACTAAGCACAGAAGAACAAAGAATTTTTTAAAAGGTAAAATAGGGAAGTCGAGCGGATTCAGATGAGCCAGACCACATGACAATGCATTCTATGTTTAATGATGTTGCTAGGACACTAAAAATGCTGGTTCTTAAATCACACATGTACATCTTTACCGTCCAAGTTCCTTATGACAGGGATGAATTATATGTGCTTGAAATTAATAGAAATGATGTTTTCCTTACCACAAACTTAGTTTTGTGCAGAATTTTAAAAATGAAAACACAAACTCTTACTTCTTTATAGAAATCAAGACTCATTTACATGTTAAAGAAAGAGTATGTTTCCTTTTAGTAAGCCCAGCTTTGGGGTCCCGGCCCTCACTCCCTCCCATCGGGCTAGTAAAACGAGTGAAGCTCTATCTGCATGCCTAATTACATGCAGCAGAGCAGGGAACTCAGCTCCGCTACAAAAAACTATCACAACATCTGTCGGCATCTTTTAAAGTCTGGCTGTTTTTATGTCACTAAAGGGACTTGTATTGCCAAAGTTCAACACATCAAATTAAGAATGTTTCTTAAAAAAGATAACAAGATACAAAACCTTCACCGCTATGAATGGTTTTAATTCCCATTATTAGTATCAAGACCTCAACCCTAATAAGAAAGTTCTAGAGGTACATCATGGGGTCAGGAGTGTGGATGAGACTCTGAAAGGTACCTTCAAGAAGCAAATTTTTACAAGTTTTTTTTTTTTTTTTCTCAAAGTGTATATTCATAAGCCACATACTGAAACGTACAAGCTGGAGGAAATGACCATAAAAGAAATATTTGAATAATTCCCTGAAAGACTCCTTGACACAAAATGGGTTAAATGTTATTTCTTCAGTAGCCTCCTATGTGCTTAATGTTAAGTTGATAAAGCAAAGTAAGAATAAGGAATTCATTACAACAGGGTTGATACCATTTCCCCAGATAAAAATGGACTTCATGCTGTCTATTGCCCATAACTCTGATTTGTTGATCTGTCTATGTGTCCTATGTTATCTCTGGTAACACATTATTCTTTAACTATTGCATAGTTTTATATAACTTTTCAAGCACTTGATTCGTGTCTCCCAATGAGACCATAAGTTTGTTGATCTCAACAGTCTTTGTTGTTGATCTCAATAGAACCACCTCTCATAGATGGTGGTTAGTGAATATCTACTAGCAATTTTTTCAATATTCTTATATCCATCTCGTTTTCTTCTCATTTCTTCCCCATTCATCTTCTTCCACCCCTTCCTCTTCCTCTTTTTCTCTCCGTTTCCTCCCTTGCTCTCTCTCCTTCCTGTTTGCTGTCATCTTCTCTCCCTTTTCTTCTCTCTTGTCTACTCTCAATTCTCAAGATCTCTAAGCCCTTTATATGGATCTGCCTTGGAAGAAACCTGGCAAAGGAATTGCAGTAAGTAGAAATGTGTTGGACCCATGTTTTCAATGAAAAGTAAATCACCTCTCCCTTCTTGCCAAAGCATGTCAATAGAACACTGATTTTTCTGTAAGCGGATGTGGTCAATAACCCATGACTGATCCATGCCAAGAATCAAGCCCTGTGCTAGGCACTCTCCTTGACAAAAAGAGACCCAAAAGTCAGTATCAACGGTAGAGGGTCATACAAGGAGAGAGAGGTCTACCAAATTGTGTATTTGGAGGGACTTATGGAAAAAAAAAGTCTTCTAATTGGTTTATAGCAGTGGTTCTCAAATTTTGCTGCACATTAGAATCACCTGGGGAATCTTTTCCAAATCCAATGCCCAAGCCAAACCTCATAACAAATAAATCCAACTTTCTGGATAAAACCAACATCAGCATTTATAAAAACTGCCCCTGGACTCCAATGCACAGTCAAGTTTTAAAACCAGTGCCTCAAAGTGTGTTCGGGCACTGTCAGCATTGGCCTCAGCTGGGAGTGTATTAGAAATGCAAAATCTTCCTTCTGGCAGTTACCATAGCCTCTATTTTTAATTTTGTGATGCTATGATCTATTGAGACAATATTTGAGAAGATAGCGTGACAGAAAAACACCCTTCCTCAAGGAGAGGGGAAGAATGATGTACCTCTTAAACCTGGGATAGGGTATGGAGAAAAGACTACTAGGTGTTCTAGGGAAGTGTCATTGGGAAGTGTCACATAATACTCTTATGTATAATGTGCCTATAAACTGAAAATCATATTCAATACTATAGTTTCATATGTAGGAAATTTATAAATCATATAATTATAGAAAGTGAGGCTTCTTTTCTGGATGGGATAGAAGACAGAACAATAATTTTTCCATAAAGGATGGGGTCACTGCACTTTTATGTTTAATCATAATGGGGCTAGCTTTTCAATTGTTATTTCCCCAAGTTTCCTAAAATCCATAGAAGTCAAGTCATCAGAAAACTACCCATCAGTCAGTGGCAATAACCAAGATAAAGCACACCGAAACAAAGACTAAAACCCACTCCCCAAACACCACTGCAGGGGCTCCCCATAATATGCCAGCAAGATGCACGATGTATTTTATGACCTCATTACACAGTACAGTGCTATACTGTGTGCCAGATATATTCCTGTGTTTACATGACATACACACACACACACACACACACACACACACAGTGAATGCCTATCACGTGCACAACTCTGTCCCTAGTGGTGGAAATACAACTGAAAATCTATGGTAATGAGAGCATAGTGCTTTTGATGGAATGTGGAAAGTGTGAGTTAAAATAAATTTGAAAAGTATAGCAGTCTGTTGTGATGTTGTGGTCTTACTTATATTTGTATTTTATAAATATATTTTATCTATTCTTTCTGTGGAATGCGTTCTTGGAGTTGTTCAGCCAGTTAGCAACAAGGAAGGAAGGAGTTAAATTCTATTATTTGTGGTAGGCAGTGCTATTCCCTTCTCAATACCCTTTCTTCCTTTCTTCCTAATTGAGAGAAGTCAGTTAAATGTTCTCAGGTAAAATTACTTTCCCAGATGCTCTTGAAATTAGGAATGCCCATGTGACTCAGCTCTGGCCAATGAAAAGTCAGTTGAAATTATGAAGTGGTGCTTTAGAGAATTTTGTAGAGGAAGAAGCTTACCTAGCACTTGTCTTTGCCCCTGTACTTTTCCCTCTGGGGTAGAGCAGTGCCTCTTGCAGCCATGAGAACAAAGCCACATGCTGAAAAAGGAAGAAAAGGAAAGAGAAGGCAACTGGTTCCATAAGCAGCTGCTGTGTAAGCCCTGGACTGTCCTGCATATTATCTAAGTGAGTAAAATAAGTTCTTTTCATTGAGCAAGTCACTGATACCCGGCTTCTGGTAGGAGTAGCCAAATATAAAACCTAATTGATGTACTCATCATACAGAATGAGTAGTATACATCCGATAGTTCATTGGGATAAAGGTACATTTCACAAATTGTGTTCCATCCACCAGTGGCTCTAGATGTTTGGCTGTGCTTTACGATTAAAGTAGGTTTTGCTAGTTTGGTAAACAGTGCATACAGAATCCCATAACGCATTGTGATGTACCACCTTCAGAAACAAAGGACTTAACTCTCCCAGCTGCTGGCAGGGCTTCTAGCCCCGGAGCCCCTGGTGTTAGCCTTCTCCAGGAATTGCCCTTGGCTGGAGAGAGGCGCCTTGCCTAAGAGAATGCCCCTTCCCAGGGCAGCCTGTATCCAACGACTGGTCAGTGTAGGGGGTTGACACGCTCCGCCCCTCACCCAACTCGAGAGAACTCCAGAAAGCCATCCTAGCTCCAGAGCTCCCCCTGGGCTTGGCCCAACTTCTTCCTCTGCCTTATCCTGCTTCCCTCCCCTCCCCTCCCCTGTTGATCCCAGGAACCATTTATAATAAACTTCCTGTACACTAATCTCCATGTCAGAACCCACTTACCAGGGAACTCAAACTAGGACAGCATATTAGCATGCTGAAGTCTTGAACAATCTCAGAGTACGAAAGAAACGTTTAATTGTGTTAGGTGTTTAAACTGACTTGTAAACCATAGGACTTTTAGAACACTTTTCACATCCCCCAGAGTGGTTTCCCTTAATATGAGTTTGGGAGCTACTGGGATCAATTTTAGATCATTGTACAAATATGGAATTTAGACTATTATGACAAAGGTTCAGTGTCAAATCAAAATGCATGTGGCCACGGCAGAACTATTTAGCCAAACTTCAAAGAAAGTATAACCAAAGTTATACTCTATTGGAATACAACTTTGTTTGCTAATAATATCAAATTGATGCTTAATGTAGTAGCCTGTGGTCATTACTATTGTAACATACCTTTCTCAGGGTCCTTCCATAGGCTATAGACCCAGATGTAATCCATCAACCTCATTTCACTGCTGATGGCTGAACTACATCCTAAATAGTCCCCCAAAGAAATGTCATCTCTGAACTATGGAATTTCTCAAAAATCAATATAAGAAATAGCCATAAAGAAAAAAAGTTTCTATATATTTTTTATAAAACTCTTATTGGAACCATCATATGTTTAAAAAGCCAATGGCTCTATTAGGAGCCATAAATTCTTCTTTGAGTTAGTGCTAGGAAAAAATCTGCTTCTATAGAAAAACTGGCATGCTTCTTTTTATTAGCTAATAAGAACCTTATATAACTCGTGTTTTCCTTTTTGTCTTGCCTGCTAGGAAAAGGTCAAAAGTAAAGTTTGCATTCCATCTCAGTAGCAATCCTTAGCTTAGTTTTTTCTAGTACGTTCTTTCGTGGGTATCCATTTAGGATTGGTTACTGGACCCGCCACGGATACCAAAGTCCAAAATGCTAAAGTCCCATAGTTGGCCCTCTATGTCCTTGGGCTCCACATTTGCAGATTCATTCAACCGCAATGGTAACAGAATACACGAGCTGCAGTTGACAGGATCCGCGGATACGGAGGGCTGGCTGTATACCAGTCTTTCTCACCTTCACCCCCTTTCTTTATTCTTACTTCTTTATGCTTTTTCAATAGTTGTGCCACATCTGTATTATAAGCCACTCCTAGACCTTCTGAAAATAAGTAGGCTGAAATAAATATAAATGATCCTATTATCTTTTCCCCACCTTACCCACTGCCTCCCCAATCCTGTCCATTCATTTTATCTAACTGATGTTGAAACTCACAACCGTGTGTGCAAGGCAATGCTGATTCAAAGTGTAAGAGAACTGCTACCTCGAGTTGCTCACTGTCTATCCGGGATGGGAGAGATCACATACACACGAATATAAAGTGCAAGACAAGGAGCAGTGTGTGTGGTGTGGGCTTCAGGGCCAGTGTTGTTGACAGGAGGGGGAACTCACTCTTGGTCTGGCTGAGGCCAGGCTTGTGCCCTGTGAGTTTCCCATTTAATAGAGGCAAACAAATATCCTCAGACACGGTGATTGGCTACCCAGTCCCCACGGAGTGTAACCCAGTGTCCAAGTGAGGATCACATCTGAGCACGGCACTGCGTGTCCACAGCCAAATGGCCTTAACTGGTAGTTTGTCCAACTCACAGACTCTTGGCAAATGTTCAGTCAGCCTTAACTTGGCCAAGCAATGCGTATTTTCTAACACAGAGACAGGTAGGAAGAGATTCAGAAATGAGTTCTCTATTTTATTCACCTGCCAGGGCCTTAGTCCTAGCCTCTCAGAGGCTTCATCGCAAGCCCTCCGGGGCCAGCCCCATGGACTCCCGCTGGTGTTGACTGTGCAGATAACCCTGCCCGGCTCCACTCAAGATGACCTGCAGTAGGGGGGCACCTTCAGCTCTGCTGTGACCCACTTCCCTGAGCTTTCTTAGCTGCTGACTGAGCACAGCAGAGGCATCAGAGTCAGGGCATATCTTCCTGCCAGGGAACTCCTCTCAGGGCAGGTGGTGGCCCAGGACTCCCCTCACCTGGCCGAATCTTTCTCCAAAAGGTGCTGCAGCCTGAGGCTCTCCCCCCCCACCTCCCTGCACAGGTGTCGGCCCTGTGTGCCAGTCTGAAGGCTCTTCTTGCTACACCTGCTCCCTCCCCCTTCATCCTTCCCAACGCCTGTCCCTCAATAGCTCTCTTGCACCTCTAGTCCCATGTTGATGGCTGCTTGTCAGATGACCTTAACTGACACACTCCTTGACCTTCATCCTTGGACCCACCTCCTTTTAGTCTTTCACCCTCTTCAAGGTTCAGCCTCCTCTTGGGGTAAGCATTCAGCGTGGGTTATCCTTTTCTCTCTACTTTCCTTAGAAAGTAGAGGCTGGGTGGGAGGCTCTACTTCCCACCCAGCCTTCCCCCCAGGTGAGAGGCTGGGGTCAGGATGGTGCTTAGGATCCTGTGGGTAGAGGAGGGTAGGGGTATGGGTCTTCTCCTGGCAAAGATGAACTTGGTGCTAGTATGTATGTCTCCTGTAACTTGTGCCAAAAGAATCTATTTCCTTCCCCGCCTTGAGTTATATCACAAAAAGCCATATTCTGTTCCCTTAAGTTGGTGGGGCAGGGAGAGGCAGTATGTGATTGAGAAAAACTCACCCTGTAACACAGGTAAAACATGCCATCTGAGTTCAAAGAAAAACATGCTCAATAAGAGATGGAAGGGAGCCTTCATTCTACATTAAGCTCCACCCACCCCCTCCCCTTTTTTGCATTTCTTGTCCCTTATGCAAAAATTTTGCTGCTCACAGGTGAATAATTCACACTTCCCTTCTCTCACCCCAGGTCTCTCCTTCATATTTTCCATATTTGACTTAATAAATTAAGAACATGTTAACAAATTACTCAAGTTATCTCTTGTTATTTGTAGCATTTATTTCCCTTATATTCATCTTTTTTGAAAGAGATGTACTTTTAAATATAAAGATATTTTAAATTTTCATAAATTACAGGCAATGAGTAGTAGGTACAGGGAATAAATAACAAGTTAGATTGAAATTACTTGTCATTATGTTATTAATGGTGGTTGCTTTTGGGGAGGCCCACCTTTTTTGTGCAGGATTTATTGTCACAGCCAATTTCTAAAACCTTCAAGGAGAAAGGAACCATTCTATTGTAGCCTGTCTGAATGGATTCCTGACATGGCTGCAAACCTCCCTGTTTATCTGGATCTGCAGACACATCTGCAAGAAGAATCCCATGATTTCATATTCCGAACAATTGCTGGGTTGTAATGATGTCCCCAGGAGGAAGCAATTCATCCTTAAGCTTCAGAGTGATCAGAAGGGAATGGAAAGTGTTTCTTTCTGCCTGTATGTCCAAAAGCAGCATTCCAAGTGAATCCCTGGCCATTGTTTCTTCCCGGACTTAAACTCTGACAGCGAAGCAAAATCACACCTCTGATTTTAGGACCATTTTACCAGACTATATCTTGGCACTTAAAATTCTTACTTTATTTGCATATCCTTCAGCCTCCTCCTAGACATTTTAAGCAGCTGAGCGTCCCCTTGTGTGCCCCTTTTGTTTTCCAGACGCACCACAAACCATAAGGAGCACATCGACTGCAGGATACTAAGTGCTCAGTCACAGGGTTTCTTGATTGGCTACCTAATTAAGTAAATCTCCTTGCCTGGAGGAAACTAAGTCAAAATAGCACTGAGGTCCATCCCTAAGCCCGCAAGAGAGAAGAAAATTTAAAACCAGGGCTGAAAATTTCCTCTGTTGTGCAATGAGTATTGCAGAATGGCTGTCAGATGGAGTTTCAAATACGTATTAACATTTTCCTAAACATGAGTTCAGACCCCACAGTCTCCTAAATGTTGCAGGTTTGGCTGACATTAGTTCCTGGAGGATTACCCTGTTGGAAACCGTCAGCCATGAGGTGACTCTACCCACTCCGCCTGCTGTTAGATCTTCTTATTGTAAGGTAAGAGAGCACTTTCTCCTGTTTTCAGTAATAAACACATCAAAAAGAAAAGCATGGTATGCTGGGCAGAGACCTGAGAGATCCGTTGCCTCTCATAGGTTGCAAGAAGTAGCACATGGGTCCCATTCCAGATAGAGGAAAGCATGTACTTTCTTTAATAAACCTCCAGAGAATGAGATTCCACATTTTTTAGGTTGGGACGACCATTAATGCCAGACCTTTCTTCCTCCAAGCCTACTCGTTTCTGTGGGCCCACCTTCTCAGAAATGCTCGTTTTAGGACTAACCCTGTTGACCATGACAAGAATTCAATCCAGTACAAATATAGAAAGAGGGCGGAAGAGTCAGCTCCTGAAGCAGATAATAGTAAAAGAGGGATTAGATAGCACTTCAAGTGCTAAGAGTAAGAATTGGCACTTTTTTTTTAACCATGAAAGTGTAGATCCCCTCATAAAGCCATGTTTTATTGGTATGTATGTGGTTTAATAAGACGAGAACCACTTTAAAGGTAAGAAATTGCTCATATTTCCCTTGACCTATGGAATAAAGACTCATGAAGGACAGACTTCCTGGGGTTATATCATCTTGTTGGGGTATCTGTAATAATTCGACGTTTAAGGTATTACACCAACATAGCCAATTCTTAATGACAAATTCATACCCGAAAGCCAGCACTATCAGACCACTGGTGACAGAAAGCCCAGAATGAATTTACTACAGTACATCTAAAATCTAGCTTAGGTACACCTCTCTTCTCCCACAGCCTCTGCAAAAATCTGTTATTACCTTGGAACTACCTGGTTTATTTCCATGTTAGTGTGTGATACCTAATACGACTTGTTAACATGGCTTACCGTATTTTCTAGGCATTAGCGTTTATGAGAAAAACTTCAGATTTATACAAGATTTTGCACATGTGACTCATATAAACTGGAATAAGAGCATTGTTGCTAAAACCTGGGGCTTGCTTTGAAGCCTCATCGTACTGTTCTTGTGAAACCATTAAGCAGAATGCCCTGAAGGGTAGGAAAAATTGCACTGAGCAATAAAATGTCAACAAACTGCAGAATGTGAACATCAAGCACTTTCATCTAAACATGCCCTTCTCTCCTTTCACTTGGCAGGGGTTTTGTTTTTAAAAAGTAATAAACTCTAGCACTCTAGTTGACCTGGGATGTGTTTAAGAAATTAAACCCTAGAGCCAGAAGCATTATGACCTTTAATGTGGACTCCCTATCTCAGAAAAACCATAGAATGAGAAATATAAACAGAAAAGGAGAACAGAAATTTATGTCTCAATTGTCTTGGTCTTGGATTTTTTTTAAAGAGAGTACACAACAAAACTATTGGCCAGAAGGAACAATCTTAAATCTGTTTAAACAGGTGTCCAGTACTTACCATCTCATGAACAGCAAATTAATACAATCATACCACAATTTTAGAAGGATATGAACAAGAAAACCTATTCATAAGCCTGTATAACCTTTATAAACCTGGAGCAGACACAGTTTGGTCTCAGAGCAGGGTTGCAGTCAAGAAATATATTCCCACAGCCAAAAGTAATTTCAAAAGAACTCAAACCCTTATGTTTCTTAAAAACCATAAAGGGTATCCAAATTCAAAGACCATGACAATAGTTATTAAAACTCCCTTTCTTCTACCCCTCCCCCTCATACTTACTGCCAATCCAGAGCATTTCAATCCACAATTCCCCATAACGTCTCTCAACACTTCATTCTCCTTTCTCTGGCTTTCCTCACCCTCTCTTTTCTGCATCACTTTATGATGTAGATTGACCTTACCTCTCTCCTAGCAGAAAAGAATCCCTATTTGTAGGAATAAAAGAATAGGGAAATTGATCTGGTAATTAGAGAATTCTCTTTGGCTGGGTAGGGTATGGAAATAGAGAACGTCCCACATTAATCATTTGATCCTAACATAATTGTATCATGAGTGAAAAAGTACTGAGAAGTGAGAGCTGTATCTTCAATATACCCTTAAAACTGAGACCTAAAAAATCTGAGCGACATTATATAGATACATTATGTTTGTATAGTTCTAGAGAAACTAGAAGAACCTAGAAAAACTTGTTTATTAAAGCACAGAGAAAATCTCTGTTCTGTATCTCAGAAGAGTGGAGTTTCCTTTTGGAAGTATAAATCTGATAGGTTACCAGATGGAGGTCTAGAATTTCTTGGAGAAGGAAGCAGGAGACAAAATACTAGTCATAGACACTGGGAAATTTCAATGTCTGCATGCAGAGACCATGTGACAATGGTTTGGGGTAGTAAATCAGGGTATGCCTATACATGGCTAGCATTAGTTTTCTAATAGGTTCTATCCTACCAAATCAGGGGTTGTGAATCCAAATATCTATAAGAGTCAAGCTGTGTCCTAATCAAGTGACACTGGCTGAGTGAGAACTATGACAAAATAGAAAGGGGATGTTCTATCTAAAGTAATTACCCCCTTCCCACTAATTCCTATCATGTAGGAATACTGGCCCAAATTCCCAGTTTTCCAAGAGAGCCTGAAAATCCATATGCTATCTGGGATACCCCCCAAATTTTAGATGTTGGCAGTTTAATATTTTTCATCACTATGAATGACAAATAGCCATGCATATGGGCTGATGCAGCCCACAGACCACATCAACTCTGAAAAAAAAATTAACCAAGAAGCAACAAATATACCAACAAATATAATATTTGGTGTCTTTACCTGATTCAATATGAATATTTAATAGAATTTTCTGCAAAATATATCCACCAACAGATTAAAAACACACTTAGAGGAAATCAAACAAGTGGCAATTTTGCCACATAAATTGGTTCAATCATGTAAAAACCTGTAGGCTTAGGCCCAAGAAGAAGTCATTACGAAAACAGGAAGCTGCCTTGAAAGAGGACACCCTTACCCAACAGTTCCACTTGTAGAAAATAATACAAAGAAAAAATTTCTTAGTTGCACAAAGATTAATATATGAGAATATCACAACAATTTTTAACTGAAAAATGTGAAACAACCAAGTTATCCAATAATAGGAGCTTGGTTTAAATAAATTTTGTATGATATATCCATAATGTGCAAAACTATGCACATTAAAAATAATTTAAGGGACTTTTCTGGTAGTGCAGTGGTTAAGAATCTGCCTGCCAATGCAGGGGACACGGGTTCAAGCCCTGGTCCGGGAAGATCCCACATACCGTGGAGCAACTAAGCCCGTGCACCACAACTACTGAGCCTGCGCTCTAGAGCCCATGAGCCACAACTACTGAAGCCTGCGTGACTAGAGCCCATGCTCCACAACAAGAGAAGCCACCTCAATGAGAAGCCCATGCACCGCAACAAAGAGTAACCCCCGCTCACCACAACTAGAGAAAGTCCATGCGCAGCAACGAAGACCCAACACAGCCAAAAATAAATAAATTAAATTTAAAAAATTAATTTAAAAAATAATTTAAAATAATGTTGCAGAAATTATTTAATAGAAAGATGTTCTTGATATTTTTGTTAAAAAGCAGGAAATGTATGCAAATAAAGTATAATTCCATTTTCTTATGTTATTACTGAGAGAAATTGAAGAAGACCTAAAAAACAGAGAAGTAAACCATTTTTATGGATTGAAAAATTCAATATTGTTAAGATGTCACTTGTCCCAAATTTACCTGTAGCTTCAGTACAATCCCAGTCAAATTCCTGACAGGATTTTATTTTTTAAGACAGTAGCATGCTGATTTGAAAATGTATATAGAAATGCAAAGGATCTAAAAAAGCTAAAATAATTTTTAAAAAGAGGAAAATAATTGGAAGATTTACACCTCTTGAGTTCATGATTTGCTGCAAAACTACAGAAATCAAGACAGTTGTATTGGTTTAAGGATAGATTTATGGATCAATGGAGCAGAGTAGAGTCCAAAAATAGACCCACACACATATATGGCCAAGTGATTTTTGACAAATTTCCCAAAGTAATTCAGTGGGAAAAGAATAGTATTTTCAAGAAGTGGCCCTAAAACAACTGGATATCTGTGTGGATGTAATGGTTATTTTTATGTGTCAACTTGGCTGGGCCATGGTACCCAGGTATCTGGTCAAACATTATTCTAGATGTTTCTGTGAGGGTGTTTTTTGCATGAGAATAAGATTTAAATCCATGGAATTTTAGTGAAGCAGATTGCCCTCCATAATGTAGGTGGGCCTCATCCAATCAGTTGAAGGCCTTAATAGAATGAAGACTGACCTACCCTGAGCAAGAAGAATTCAGCCAGCAGTCTTTGGACTTGAACTGAAACTCTTCTCTGAGTCTCCAGCCTGCCAGCCTCCCCCATCAGATTTTTAACTCACCAAGCCTCCACAATCACATGAGCCATTTCTTAAAATAAATCTAGATCTAGATATATAGATATAGATTTAGATAGAGATATAGATAAAGGTATAGCTATCCTGTTTGTTCTATTTCTCTGGAGAATCCGGACTAAAACTGTGGATAAAAGAAATTGTTAGATCATAATAAAAGTTAATTCAAGCTGGATCATAGACCTATATGTAAAAGTCTAATATATGAAACTTCTAGAATAAAGCTTATGATAAAAATATTTGTGACCTTGGATTGTAAGCAAAGATTTTTGTAGTTAGGACACAAAATTCCCAAACACTAAAAGAAAAAAAGCTAACTTGGATTTAAGCAAAAATCTTTTGCTCTTAAAAAAGATAACATTAAGAAAATAAAAGGCAAGCCACAGACAGCATAAAATATTCACAGCAGGTATTTCTGACAAGGGATTTATATCCTGAATATATAAAGGACTCTACTCAATTATAAGAAGGCAAACAACCCCAAAAATAAATAGGCAAAATGTTTGAACCAGTATTTCACAAAAGAAGATATACACATGGCAGACACTTGAAAATAAATCCTCAATACCATTAGTCATTAGGGAAATACAAATTACAACAAAACAAGATACCGTATAGTCACTAGAAAGGCTAAAATTAAAAAGGATGACAATACCAAGTGTTGTCAATAACGTCAAGCATCTGAAACCCTCTTACACTGCTGGTGGGAATGCAAACAGATACAGAAAATTGGCAATTTCTTACAATGTTAAACATGTACCAATTGCATGATCCAGCAGTTCTACTGTTAGGTATTTACTCAACAGAAATGAAAACATGTGTCCACAAAAAGCTTGAAAAAGCATATAAAATACTTATAGAAACTTTATTCCTAATAGCACAAAACTGGAAAATCCTACATGTCCATCCACATTCATACAATGGAATACTACTCAGATATAAAAAGGAACAAACTACTCATGGATGCAACATAGTTTAATTTCAAAAACATTATGCTGAGGAAAAAGAGCCTGACACAAAAGAATATATACTGTGGATATATACAGATTTCAAGAACAGACAAAACTAATCTAAACTGATGCAAACAAGGATGGTGGTTCCCTGGAGTGTGGATCCACGTGGTAAGGGGATTGACTGCATAGTAGCATGTAGGAAATTGTACGTGTGTTGGAATGTTCCAGAGCATCATTAGGGTAGTTGTTATACAGATGAATATAACTATTTTTTTCAAAACTCACCAAACTGTATAGTAAAATTTATGTATTTTATTGCATGTAAATTACACCTCAATAAATTCAATAAGCTGATTTTTAAAAAACATTTTCTAAAGACGGTCCCACTCCTGCCCCACAGCTATGCAAGACCTCTTGTGTACTATAATCCCCTGCTGCAAACTCATGCAGAGCCTTTCCCTATTTTCTAGGGATCATACTCCCTATGATTCCAGGAATCAGTACACGTATTCCCCAGCCTTTGTCCCCAGCTCCACGAGAAGAGGTGCTTACCGGAAGTAATCTTAGATCTGACTGTGCATCACAATCACCTGGGGTGTTCATTAAAAATGTAGATTTCTGGGCCTTTTCCCTAGAAATTCTGATCTTAGGTCTACTTTAAATCCAAGGGAAATGCCATAGTGCTTTGTCCTGTGTTCACTGCTCACACCCCAACTGCACTAGATTTTGAGTCACTGCTACAAGGCTCTGTACTGAAACTCAATTCCCACTCACGTCCAGGGCTGCCACTGGACACTGGCCTCACTTTTTAAATAACTGCCTTTTTCAAATGTAAGCATCTTGAGAGAAAAAGTGATGTCACGTTTATCATTTATACACCAAATTATGAGGGCCCTGAGACAAATTAAAAGCCCAGTCTTTTTGTAGGCCCTCTCCCCTCGGTCATCTCAAAACTCTCCAGGAAAGGTTACATAGATGCTGAAATATGTCCTACTCATTGTCACCACTTGTCCCTGGGATCCAGGATTAGGGATAAAATCCTTTAATGGCAAAGAGAGAATGAGGGTCTCTGCTCTGGCTTCATGTCAAGGTGACTTCTAAGGGATTGTTACTAAATTATTTTGTTAAATCACAGAGTACATTTTTTCTGTAGTCTGTTCCATAAGACCGTAAAAATTGCAATGGTTAAGAAATCCCTTTTTCTGAAAACCATTATTTGCTAGTTTGGTCTGATTAGAAAAATGTCAAAGATTATACCTTCAAACCCAGGAATATCAGGATACACATGAGCACGCATATGCTACTCTTAGCATGTAGACAACCATGACTGCTCACTTAGGCTTTCTACCAAGGCGAGCCTTTGTTGTTGCCTAACCTGCAGGGTAACTTTAACAGCAGAATAGGATGTTTGTGTGTGTGTGTGTGTGTGTGTGTGTGTGTTTACGCGTGTATGTCAGATTGCAATCCTAATTCCATGAATTTCAGGTCCTAGAGGACCAGTAAGACATTGGACCATTTTTTCAAACTGCAAATTTTCTTTAGGTCCAATTGACCCTTTAATATAAATGTTTTTAATCAGTTGGGCTACCATGAGAATCAGGGGATTGGAACTATAGCTGGGTGAGAAAGAAACAAAATAAATCTCTGTGCAGAGCAGTAGAGCAGTCAGGGAGGGGAAAGATTTAGAAGGCAAATACAGCACAAGGAAATTCAATAGCTAGAGTACAATAAATGGGGAGAAAAGTAGACTCAGAAAGAAAAAGGCGGGTTGGAATG
Organism: Balaenoptera physalus; assembly: GCF_965194825.1. Classification (NCBI taxonomy): domain Eukaryota; kingdom Metazoa; phylum Chordata; class Mammalia; order Artiodactyla; family Balaenopteridae; genus Balaenoptera; species Balaenoptera physalus. The sequence continues at coordinate 76,477,463 of NC_138890.1, read as the reverse complement.
CAGAACACAAGCCTGACCTTCTCTGCAACTCTGCCTGGGGCCCTGGTGACAGCTGTTAACTCTCAAACTTCTCTACGTGTTTGCCAACACGGGCACTTTGAAGAGTATAGAGCACACCTTCTATGTTTTAGCCCAGTTTCCACTATTAAAACACTCTGACTCTTTTTTATGTCTTCCTGACTCTTTTTTTATGTCTTCCTGGAAAAGAAAAAAAGAGACACAAGCTTATTACTTCCCTAAGCATTCTCTCTTGTCAATATGAAATTGATGGAATTCCTCTAGTCTAGGATCTCATAGGAATTCCAAAGACATCCTATATCACTAAATTGATGACACTTCTAAGATTTTAAAGACACATAAAATTTTAGAATTAGAGAAGACGTTAGAAATTATCTAGTTCCATCTCTTAATTTGAAGCATTTAATCATTTATGCGAAAATAGATATTGTTAAGCACCTACCATAAGCCAGGAATCAGAAAGAGCCAGAAACGCACCCTGAAATACCACAGTCTCCTTTGTTTACCTACTCTAAGCTGGTGGCCATAATTTTTCTCATTGTGAGGTTGTAAGTTCTTTAGGTAACTACCTACTATATTCTTTATATTAATTCCTTAAATTGTTCCTAACTTTACCTCTTTTGGCTTCTAGAGATATAATACTAGAGACACAGTAGTAGGTAAAACAGATAAAAATCCTACCCCAGGTGAGATTATATTCTAGAAGAGAAAACAGTAAAAAAAATAAATAAATATATACTATAACGTCAAATAGTGATAATGAAAGAAGAAAAAGTCAAGATGATATTTCAGGTCCTAGAAGACCAGTAAGACATTGGACCAGTGAATGAGTGTGAGGCTGGTGACTTGCTTAGACAGAGTGGTTAGGAAAGGCTTCTCTGAGGTGGTGATAGCTAAATAGACATCTAAATGAAGTAAGAGAATGAACAAGGCAGAAATCTGGGAACAATGTTCCAGACCAAAAAAAAAAACAACCTCTGAGTTGAAAATGAGCTTGCCATTTTTAAGGAATGGAAAGAAAACCCCTTTGGCTAACACAGAGTGAATGAGGCAGAGTGATGGGACAAGAGGTCAAAGATAAACAGGGGACAAATCATGTAGAGTTATAGGGCTTTGAAGGGGATGTAGGAACAATTTAAGTGATTTTCCAAGGGCAGAGGTATAATTTGTCCTGCCCCCACCATACTCCACAGAAGGTTTTAAAGGTAACTTAGAATCACCCTAAGTTTATAAAGTCAAAGACTGTCTTTATTACCTCCTATTGTCCCAGTATCAAACATTATAAAGTAGACCACCAGAGTAAAAGCAGATTGTGAGCAGGACGAGTAACCTCCAGAATGAATAGGATGACTAATACACTTTGAAGGGAAAAGTACACGATGAGAGATGTAACTTGAATTTTTAAAACCATGGAAGATGTGATAGGATCACAATGGAATTATCTATCATTGGGAGGGGCCAGTCACTTGTGAGCAATTCCCAAATAGTGAGCGCTCAAGGAATGGCCAGAGAGGAGCCCAGAGTAACTGGCACTGGGACCTCCAGAGTCCGGCCCAGTTGGTCATCCAGAGCTGGGTCCAGTGGCAGGCCAACTAGGCAGAAGACGTTGAAAACATGGCACCTATTAATTTGGATTGCTGTCTAGATCACAGATCACGTTGGTAAAATATAAATAGGTCCTGCTTTCCACAAAGTACACAACTTCTCAAGCAGAACTATAAATACCACTCCTCCCAAAGGGCTATATGCCCATCACAACTGCACCAGAGAGCTGTTTACTGAGAATAAGTGGTAATTTTATTATTTAAAGTTTAGATAACATGCTTCCCAAGAAAGTAGTCCAGAAAGGGGAAATTCCAAGGCAATTACAAATAATTAAAAAGAAAATAAGTAATTTTACATACTTCGTATATAATCAGGTCTTAATTTTGAGCACTAAAAAAGGTATACAACTCTTATTAATAAAAAAATCAATATTTCCTCACCCTTCTAAGTAAAGGTCAAATAAATACACGAAGAATATATCAGTTGACGGAATTCCAAATTATTGACCTCACACAGAGCCTCATATTGCTGGGTCCAGGCTTACTATCATCTCATTTTCTCAAATGTGCCAAGGTCTAGGAACATCCCCCTTCTTCTTGCCCTAAATAGAAATGAAGACTTGATCCCAATTGATTCTAAAAACATATTTGGGCAAGAAGCAACCATTCCAGCCAATAGGGAAATGAAAGACTTGGAGATATTTTTCTTTATATGGGAACTGGAATATTTAGGGATTCAGATATGAATCTGAGATTCCAAAAGAGGTAAACTTAGGAACAATATAAGGAGCTACTACTTACATAGCAGGTAGTGACTTAAAGAACTTACAACCCTACACCGAGAGAAATTCATGGCCACCAGCTTAGGGTGGGTAAATAATGGCATGTCTCAGCTCTTTTTGGTTGCCTTTAGGGAAGATAGCTGTGCCCCTTTCCTACACATGCCTTGGTCTTTCCATCAGACATGGAATACTCACTACATAGGCAAATCTTATGCCTGTGTTCTAAAAATACACAGTTTAAGACACTAAGAGGCAGTGGTTTTTATTGTCCTTCATTAGCTTGATAGTTCAAGGAGCTCAGAAGAGAATTGTAGCAATTCAAAAGAATTCATGTTTAGTAGAATATTTCCTGATGAGTGTTTATCTCTTAGAAATATTTAAGTTATTGGCTAAGCTGAGACCTCTCTTTCTACTCACTACTTGACATTTTCTATGTCTCTCCAAGTTTACCTCAAGGAGCTTTCTCTGAATAACCCATGCCCTGGAGTTTTCTCTAAATTCCTAAAGAATTACCTATGCCCCTCATTTGTCACTTAGTGTGTACTAATTTATAGGATCCTTGCTTCCTTCCTCCCTCCCTTCCTTCCTTCCCCCTCTGCTTCCTAATCTCCTTCTCCTAAAATCTATTAACCACTTACTCTTTGTGAGCACTGTTCTAATCTCTTTTCAGTCAATTTTCTAATTTAATCTTATCAATAACTCTATTATTTATTCTCTCCCAATTAGTTTCTCTACTTCTTGGGTACCCAGATTGTCTTATTCCTGTTTGGGTCCTAGGTACCTCACACTCATATTCTTCCAAATAAATAAAACTTTAACCAAAATCTGTGTGCAACTGAAGTGTACACTTATGTTTGACATGTGGCTCACTCCAATGTAATTGAGTAATTGATTTCACCATTCTTATTTAGTTCAGTTATTATGTCCTAGGTCTGTACATATCATTATGCATGGCCTGTCATAGAGCAAATAAAAAGGTGTTTATAGAAAGGAAAAGCGTGGGTGGGGAGAGAGAGAAGAGGGAGGAGAATGAGTCACATGTTACCTCATACTTTCGATGAACCACAAAATAGGTCTCCTCTGTCTATGCCTCTTCCCATTTTCCTTTTCTTATAAATCAGCCAAGAGAAGAACATTAATTTCTTGAAGAATGCTTTTCAATGTAATTGTATAAAAATGTTCATAATCTCAGAGTGAGAGAGAAAGAGAAGAGAATATGGGATGGAGTGGTGGAGGGAAAGGGGGAACATTCCTTAAACCCTGATCAGCAATGCTAAACAGTCATTTTCCCAAAATTATAACTTATTCCAAGAAATAGTTCCCTCTTCACAAACCCTTTACAAACGCTACTACTAAATCAGTTTGCGTCTGTCCTAAGCCCTGAATCCCAAAGGCTGGGGATTCAGACCTTGGCTTCAGGAACCATCAGTGACCTCTATGCTCATAATGGGAAGTGAAGGAGGCGGTTCAAATCCTAGAGCCAGCAGTAACAAGGCCAAAGTCTCTTTATACTCACAGGGCTGCTGATCCCATTCTACAGGAATGTTGAAAACAGCAGCTTTCCCAGAGAGAGACCCCAAACTATACTTTTAGGTGATGCAATCCAGGCCAAGCTTCTTTACACAGCCAGAGGCAGAGCCAAGGAAATTTCTGTCAGTTCCACAGTTCTTCTTGAACACTTTGGTCACCAGAAATCTGGAATTACAACAAAATAAAATTAGGAAAATTCATAGAGTACTGAAATGGTAATAATAGCTGCCTTTGGAAGATATTCCGCATGCCAGGAATTAATCAACCTTATAGTTTTCCAGTTATTATAACAATCATAGAAAATATTTTATGGACAAGGATATTGGGATTCAGAGAGGTGAAGAAATTTAACAAGTGGCAGAGCCGGAATTAGAACCCGGGTCTGAGTGTTTCCCAACAAGGGGCAATTTTGCCCCCTAGGGAACATTTGATAATGTCTGGAGTCATTTTTGGTTGCTATAACTAGAGGGAGTGCTACTGTCATCCAGTGGGTAGAGGTCAGGGACGCTGCTAAACTTCCTGTAATGCACAGGACAGCCCTCACCACGCAGAACTACCCAGCCCCAAACGTCAGTAGTGCCGAGGCTGAGAATCCGCACATCCCAACCCCCGACTCCCCATCTGTCTGACTCTAAGGCTGACTTCATGCTTTGCAAAGCGTCCAGCATCTAGATATACAGGGCAACACAGATGAAATTGCAAAGCTGTGGCTGGGGGCAAAAGAGGATGAAGGCAAGTCATCGGCTTGGGGTGGAGATTTCCACTCATGTGTAATGGAGAGATGGGGAGTGAGCAGGCAACAGAATCCGAGCCAATAAACTTCCCATCATTTAAAGTAACTGTCCCCTGTGTCAGCTGATGAACACTACCCCGCATGATGGAAGATACCAAAGACTCTGCCAATGGCTCTGGACAAAACCAAGCACCCCAGTCCAGGGAACCTTGAACCCTGGCTGCCTTCTGACCCTTGTCTGCCTGCCTTGAGATTGTTAGAGTAGCCAAGGCAGCCCATTAGGCCCTCTTATCTCAGCACCCCATGGTTGGCTGGGAGTGAACCCTGCCAATGTCTGCTTCATCACGGGCCCAGCCTCAGGCTATCAGCACCTGGAGCTGGGCCAGCAGGGGGCTGGGCAGGGCAGCTGGTACCAGACACCCAGGTCTGTCCTCTGTCCTCCCCCTACTAATAAATGGCTTTCCGGGCTCTGTCAGGGCATGGATCATGGGCTCCCTGTCGGCAAGACAGCCATTTTTCTGTGCCAGATTGGAGCATGAGAAACAGAAGCTTTCTTGGATTGTAGTTTAGTGGAAATGCTCTCTCACACATTTTCTCACACATATTAACCAGTGATAAATCAATCTACTAAGCAGTGTCTATACCTCTCAGTGAAGATTTCCTCAACCCCACCAGAACTGGGCTGTGCTGGAGGAACTGCACAAGGAATTCAGTAAGAGCCTTTATGCCTTCCCCAGCACACCCTCCCCTCTGCTCCCAGCATGAGATGTAGCTCTGTCCAGGCCCCAGGCTCCTCCACAGATCTCCGCCCTTCCCCCCGCACGGCACTCACCTCTCTGTATCTAGTCACTCCCTGGCTGGCGTCTGAGCTTGCTCCGGACTCTCCTGCCCACAGTTACATTCCGGTGGATCAGATTCTATTAGTTAAGTGAATAAATGGGATGCTATCTGTATAGATATCCTTTACAGCAGTTTATTTTATTTACTGCATTGTCACTTTTAGATATCTGGCTCATCTAAAAACAGAAAGCCGTGGCCATGTCTGTGCTTCTTTATATTCCCAATGCCTGGTCCATTTGAGGAGCTAACTGATTGTATGAGAGAAAAGAATTAATTGAATCAATTAATGAATCAAGGTTTGAGACTGTCTTTTTTTTTGAAGTATAGTTGGTTTACAATGTTGTGTTAATTTCTGCTGCACAGCAAAGTGATTCGGTTATACAGATATATACATTCTTTTTTATATTCTTTTCCATTATGGTTTATCACAGGATACTGAATATAGTTCCCTCTGCTATACAGTAGGACCTTGCTGTTTATCCATTCTATATGTAATAGTTTGCATCTGCTAACCCCAAACTCCCACTCCAGCCCTCCCCTACCACCCCCAACCTTGGCAACCACAAGTCTGTTCTCTTTGTCTGTGAATCTGTTTCTGTTTTGTAGATAGGTTCATTTGTGTCATATTTTAGATTCCACATATAGGTGATACTATATGGCATTTGTCTTTCTCTTTTTGACTTACTCCACTCAGTATGACAATCTCTAGGCCCATCCATGTTGCTGCAAATGGCAAAATGTCATTCTTTTTTATGGCTGAGTGGTATTCCATTGTATATATGTACCACATCGTCTTTATTCATTCATGTGTCAATGGACATTTAGGTTGCTTCCCTGTCTTGGCTATCGTGAATAGTGCTGATGTGAACATAGGGGTGCACGTATCTTTTTGAATTATAGTTTTATCTGGATATATGCCCAGGAGTGGGATTGCTGGATCATATGACAACTCTATTTTTAGTTTTTTTGAGGAACCTTCATACTGTTTTCCATAGTGGCTACACCAGCTTACATTCCCACCAGCAGTGTAGGAGGGTTCCTTTTTCTCCACACCCTCTCCAGCATCTGTTATTTGTAGACTTTTTAGTGATGGCCATTCTGTCTGGTGTAAGGTGGTATCTCGTAGTTTTGATTTGCATTTCTCTAATAATTAATGATGTTGAGCATCTTTTCATGTGTCTGTTGGACATCTGTATGTGAGACTGTCTTTATATTTGACTTATGACATCAAAATGGCACCAGAGGTTACATAGCTATGTGTGTTTATCAAAACTCATAGAGCTATACACAAAACACGGTGAATTTTACTCTGTATAAATTGTTTTTAGTGAAAAATAAAATTTAAAATATACCACAGAAAATGAATCCTTTTTGTCTAGTATGTAATTATGACCATTATAAAAATTTTAAAGCAGCTTTCTCCCTTAAAAATATTATACAAAAAGAAAAATGCAGGTTATTATAGAAGCATGACTTCATCATTGTATAAAAGAACATTTCATAACTACCTTTGGAATGTCAATGTAATCTTATTTCATATTCAAAATCTTGGTAAAAATGAGGCATTTCCAGTTCCTTAAGGCAACATTCAGCTACAGATACGTCTTAAGAGAGTAAATGTTCTTTTAGCAGTTGTCACTCTAGCAGAGTTTTTAAATGATATGTGCTAAAATTCCTGAGTTTTAAAAATTATGCTTTGCCTCATGGATTTGTTTACCTCTGTCCCAACATATTACAGCATAAAGTAACATGCGTGAACTGCCAGGAACAGCTTTCTAGGAACAGAGACTTAATAGGCACTATAATAACAGAATATTTTCAAAATTACAAATATTTCATAATTTTCAAAAAATCCCCAACTTAAGAATGGGCAAAGTGAATAATAAACAGAACACCAGGGACTTCCCTGGTGGTGCAGTGGTTAAGAATCCACCTGCCTATGCAGGGGACATGGGTTTGAGCCCTGGTCCGGGAAGATCGCACGTGCCGCAGAGCAACTAAGCCTGTGTGCCACAACTACAGAGCCTGCACTCTAGAGCCCGTGAGCCACAACTACTGAGCCCACGTGCCACAACTACTGAAGCCCGCGCACCTAGAGCCCGTGCTCCACAACAAGAGAAGCCACCGCAATGAGAAGCCCGCTCACCGCAACCAAGAGTAGCCCCCACTCGCCGCAATTAGAGAAAGCCTGAGCACGACAACAAAGACCCAACGCAGCCAAAAATAAATAAATATATAAAGTAAAAAAATAAAAAACAAACCCTACGTTTTCTTTAAAAAAAACAAAACAGAACACCAGAGATCATGTACAAAGCAACAGGATTATCGTGGTACTTCTTCTTCCAGTCTCCCATGTTTCTCCCAGCTCATGTCAAAATCACCCACCTCTAAATTCTGTTGGCACTTTCTGTTTGTGTCTGTTGAGACTGGGATCATCAGCCCAAGGCAAATTCCATCTGGGCCACATGGAGAATGAATACAGAACGAGTTTTGTGTGTGTGTTCTTTTGTTTGACTTGTGGTTTTTGAAAGTTTTGAATTTGTTGTGAACATTTCCAAAATTGGCAAATTTCCTGTATAAATCCAGTGTTCCAATTTCTCTTGAGAAATCAGAAAGGTCTGGCAGTGCTCAATCCACATTTCCATGTGGTTGGAGCTGAGTGGTGGCTTCTTTCTATAGAAGGAGCCTGTGCCCTGTGGTTTGCCAGTGTCTCCACAATCACTTGTCTCTAGTCCTGGTGGACTTTGAATATGCCTGGCCTAAAGAATGGCCAGGTGTACGTGACACTCACTGTACAAACCCACTCAGTGTGGGTAAGCAGGCAGAGGTCATTGGATCAAAGAATCTGCTTGTGAATGTGGTCAAAGCCGTGAAGCTGGAGGAAAGGTCCACAGGCTTAGAGGATCAGGGTGTTGCTATGGAGATTGCGGATGGCTACAGGTTGCTTTGGTTGACAGTGGACGGGGATTCCCCAAGAGGGGGCAATGGCAATTACCGTATTTAACAACATGCTGGTATCACCTGGGACCCACACGTCATGAGTGTGACAGTCTATGCCATGGCGATTTCCTTCTATAAAGGGACCAGAACCACATGGAAGCAGGGATCCCACAGGAGTTCCACCTTTTTTCAAGGTCTACAATTTCTCAGCAGTGTCACTGCTATCTTCCAAGGCAGAGGCAGGGGCTCTGGCTTCCGAAACCTCACAGTGGCCTCATTTTGACCAACTACTCCTATCCTATCTTGTATTGGCTTTCAGTATCTTCTTTATTTCTTCAGTAAGATAGTTACTTTCTGTGGACAAGGGAAATACTTTACATTCCCCTTGTTACCTTCTAGGACGAACTACTATGTGTTAGCCAAAGGGCCCATACACTTTATTTGTTCTAAATTGAACCAGCAGACTGTCTTCAGTGCCTAAGTGAGATCATAAAGACAAAATGGCTGGGCAATCATGGCAGGAACTACACTGGGGTCATATGACAGTCAGCTTGGCCCCTGCCTTGGTCTCCATGATAGCCTGGACCTGTTTGGCCCCTGCCAGGCTGGAGGGTCCACAGAGAGAAGAGACCCTTTAAGATGCATATCTAGAAGCATTCCAAAGTACTATTAGACAGTAATGGAAATGGTACGAGGTCTCACCTGAGAACAGATATTGCATGGCTGCAATATTCTCCACGGGATTTTGAGGCTAAAAGACTTCAGAGGGCAAGTCTTCTTGCTGAAGATTGTACGGTTTCAAACAACGACCAGCCAACTGTCAGAAGGGATTTGTACCTACGCTCACATAGGATTCTAGTAGAAGTGAGCTCAAGCATCTATGAGACGTAAGATTCTTCTGTTGCTGTAAGCACTGCCCTATCAGTCTTGCCGCTCTTTAGTATATACCCCGCCTTCTAATTATGCCCTAATTTGGACAGTGCAAACAAACAACAATTCCTCCACCAACAGCTTTTCCAATTAGTAAGAAAATCAGTGGCAGATGTGAAATCCGTGGGATGCTGAATGTAAAATGTTAATTAATTTTAAAAAACTGTAAAGCCTCTGGAAAAACCTTTTCTGAGAAAACTTTGTGTGACGTCCTCATTCACACAGACCCTGAAATAGCTTTTTCTTTTATCATGCTACCTTTTGAATCTGATTCTTACCATTGCTGGGCTTTTCTCTGGACTGAAGTTGTTTGAGGAATTTATTAACTCTTAAATCTTGGCCAAGTGGACCTGGAATCGGTTACTCTGGCATCTTTGACCAAATGTCTACTGTCCTGACTCTGCTGAGCAACACGGACCTCCCCACCACCACTCCCATCCCCGCCCCCCCAGAACAATGTAAGGAAAAGCCAGAGAGTCTGTGGGTTTGTCACAGTAAATGATGAGGGCCTGGGTCTCTCCTTAGGGGTTTTATCTTATCTATGTTCCAAAAGTTCTCAAGATCCCTGGAGTTGCCCTTCAGAATCTGTGCAGCAGAATTGCCCCCGAAGATGGTATAATGGGAGCAATCTCTCTGCCTCCAGGTTTAATGGGTCTCATGCTTCAGGGACCATCTGGAGACAAGCTGGTGAGTAAGTCAGGTCCATCTAAGTGGAAAAAGGAGTTACAAGACCTAACAATGGAGACAGTCATTTTTAGTCACCCCTACAACAAAATTGCTAGAAGTTAATTCCTACCCCTGGAACCCAGGGTGGCTGAGGCGTTCACCTTATGGCACATAAAGTTCTCCTCTGAGGCAGAAAGCTTGCAACTCTGCATGCGTTTTTCCTGCAGCATCCCCTGCTGTCACTTAGGAGGACACCAGCTGGCTTTGGCCTGACTTGGCATTCTTTTCCTAGCTTGATCTCAGCCACTGCATCCTTCCAACATTTCTACTGCTGAAATTAAAGGAAGGGTCCTCACTGCAGGAGTATAAGAACTCTCCCAAACCAAAGATCACTCTCTTCATTTTTTTGTACAACCCCTTTTGATTCTAGCCACTTTTGTTTTAATTAAATTTTACTTTTTTGAGACCTAAAAATGTCTCTTCAGAACTGGATCAGAAATAATGAAAATATTAACACTGAATATGTTCCTCAGTGAGTCTCAAACACTAATTCAAAGCCCTTGACATTGATTACTGTTTTTAAGCCTCTCAACAACTCTGTGAAGTGAGCGCTATCTGTTATCATTGCCATTTTACAGATGGGAAAACTGAGGCATTGACAGGTTGAGTCACAAAGTCACATAGTAAGTGGCAAAGCTGGGATACAAACTCGGGTCATCTGGATCCAGAGTCCATGCTCTGGACTAAAACATGAGACAAGTGACACTGCAGGTTATAGTCAAAAGCTTCCCTCCATCTAATTGCTAATTGCTGTCCCTAGACTCACTAGATATGTTCTCCCTCTCTCCCGTTAGGGTGACATCTCTCTGTGCCTGCACCTCCACAGTTGGCAAGGGATCCCTTGCTTGCTGTACTCCCCTCACCATCCCCAAACCCCCGCTCGCCAGAGACACTCATCCCCAAGGTCTGGCCAATGGCCACTGCCTGGCTCTTTTATTCTCAGATGGGCTCTGGGCCTTGAACAAACAGAACACCAGTGGCTTCCCACTAAAGTCCTTTGGCACAAATAAAGAGGCAGATTCTTCCCAGTGACCCCCACCCCACCTCTTCCCTATGAGTTGCTTCATATATTTCACAAAGACTCTTCCCTTTTAAAGCTTCCCTTGATGTTGGCTGTTGACTTGGGTTCATGTGTGTACATGTGTGTACAACTGACCCCAGGTTTTGGATCTCTGAGGGATGGCCGGGAACTTCTGCCCTCTTTGTAAGCGAAGGGGATTTCAGTGAGAATGGAGGTAGGTTTATGGTCCTGAAGAGCATCACGATTGACAAAAACACTTGGTGGGACTTAAAAGTCCTTTCCCATTGTTTTCCTGATCCTTGAAATTCAGTCACGCTGCTCTGATTTCAAACATTCTTGGTTCTTAAATTGCTTTTTAGCTTGTACACCTTAGAGGTGCAAAAAAAAAAAAAGAAAAGAAAAAGAAAAATCCAACATCATGCAGGTGTGTAGAGATACTCTTAAGGCAGTGGCTCCCAGCCTTGGCTGCACACGACCATCATCTGGGGAGCTTTTATAAACCTCAGTATCAAGCCACACCCCAGGTCAATTACATCAGGACCTCAAAGGGTGGAGCCCAGGTTTTGACATTTTTTAAAGCTCCCCAAGCAATTCCAATATGCAGCTAATTCTGAAAAGCACGTTTTTGTAAGGAAAGCGGGCTTCCTTTCTGCTAACCCCCATTGCTTCTGAGATTACTCTACAGTTAGCAAGCTTTCTGCCTTGAGGCTGGGCTCAATCTTCCTCTGAGGGTGAAAATCTCAGCTTGGACTGGAGTTGATAATATGTAACATAGACTGAGGGCTTCCCCTGCATAAGTATTTACTAGGTGCTTCCTGTTGATGGTCTCATTTAATAGTCCCAAGAACACAGTGGTCGGGGGGGGAGAGTGATCTTACTCCTTTTTTACAGAGGAGGAGACTAAGGCTCGGAAAAGTCAAATAATTTACCCAAAGTCAAACAAACTGAAAAGTGACGGAATCAGGATTTGACCCAAAGAGTCAAAGTCCAAAATTTCTAAATTCTTCTAGTGACTAAGATCTGGGGAATTTCTTAATATGTTTTTTGTATGCTTTGTGCCACCCAGGATCTGACTTTAAAATATGTGCTGTGAATTCCTGCAAGGAAACTGACTCCTGATATACACACCCTCATCCTTTCATAGCTAATGTCTCCTTTGCAGATGCCTTTGGCTTGTCGGGAAAGCCATCTCCCTCATTAATCCCAGCCCAGTGTCCTCTGACCAGAACTTCAGCAGCATATATGGTGTCTGTGCCGGGCACAGTGCAAGTGCTGATGGGGAGTGTCTCATCCACTCCTCATCAGGACCTCTGGTTCATGCAGCTCTCACCCTCATGGTACAGACAAGGAAACAGACACAGAGAGTTTCAGTGATGCACAGGATACCTCACAGTAGACCGTGGAGCTGACATTCAACCCAAGGTGTGTGCCGTTCATTAAGGGCATTCCACGGCTGCCCCAGCTGAAGCTCCCGTCTGAGTCTTTGAAGGGAAAGTGTGAGCATTTTAATCAGTGGAGGTTCAGCTTCTCAGAAAAATAGGGATGGCCACAGCCTTTGCAGGAATCTGGAGATAGTAAGAGTGGTCACCAGGGGGAGACAGAGTTTGAGACATAACGGGCTCTTCTATTTAAGCACTGAACTCAGCAAAGTGAGGAACTGGGAGGAAAACAGCTGCTGATGGAACCCTTTGTTTGGGGTTTAATATCTTCTTCTGCAGCCACTTCCTTTTTTTCCCCTCCTCCCCCCTCTCCATTTCTTCGCCTGTTTCTAAGTGGTAAGAAACAGCTTTACCAGAGTGTACAATCCAAGGAGGTCAATCTCTTCCCTCTGCCCAGAGCCTCAGCACCTGATGTCTGAGAAAACACACTGCTTTCTGAGTTAAAAGGCACCACTATACAGAGCTTCCATAGCTCCTGTGTCAGATCCTGGGGTTCTTGACAGAAAAACAAAAGCAACACTAAATAATTCTTTTTGAGGAAAGAAACTGAACACTGCCAAGGCAAAGGAGAGTTTGATGTGCAATTAAACTGTAGGAATTTTTTTTTTTTGCCATTAAACTTTAAGTTGGATTTTAAAATACCCAAACATTCTATATAAATAACAGGTATGTGAAACTATACCCATAACATCAGAAATCTTCTTTTTAAAGATGTGATTATCTAATTTCTAAATTTTAAACTTTCTTAAGGCTTCTCTCTATTTGCCATACAATAGAAAGGAAAATTTTTTTTCATTGATAGAATTAAAATAAAATTTACTCTGGATTCACAGATCTGATTAAGGAAGATATTTAGCATGTTGACCCCAAGCTCCTAGAGAGGAGAGACTTGGTTTTATTCCCTAGACATCTGCAGAGCATTTCCAAGTGTGTTAGCATGAGAAAGGTGCTCTCTAAATATTTATGCAATTGATTAATGAAGGAAAGAGTCATGATTACCAGGTTTCTTCAGCACAGACCCCACACCTAAAAAGAAAGGCTGATCCCGGCCACGCCACCAGGTGGCCCATCTGAGAAGACAGGTTTGCGAGAGCAGGACTCAGTCATACAGAGGCCGCAATAAAGAACCCAGACAGTAGCTGGCGCAGTAGTTCTTCCTCTCACTATGTTTACCTACCCACTTGTCCTAGTCAAGTGTTACTTGGTTAAATATGGCAAAAAACCCACTCAACCTAGGCTAAGGGGGAGGAAGGAGATTACCCTGGAAGGACTCTAGGATCTTTCACAGACTCAAGGGCAGGAAGTAGGGACAACAAAGCAGTTAGGAACCAAAGCAACCTCAAACTGGCCCCTGCTTCTCACCCCCCTGCCAAATGATCTGTCTTCTCATGACACATCTGCTTCTCTCTTTCCTTTCTCTTTTCTAAAGTGAAGCTTTATGTGCTCCACTGTATTTATAGAAAAACAACTGCCCTAAACAATCCTACATGTCCCCTGAAATCAAGGTCCTGACTGTCACTGTGTCCCCAAACAGAGAATCTGGCCCAGGTTGGATCACATGCTCACCTTTGATCTAAACAGCTGTGGCCCGATGAGTGAGATTATTTCCCCTTCTACTCATTCAGGGGCACACCCCCCCCCCCTTAAGGACAGCTGACCATGTCCATGGGCCTCCCATGAGGAGACGCTGCTGGCCTATGGACCTAAAGGCTACACTTCACTCTGGCCTAGTGAACCTTGACGGAATAGTGTTAAAACACTAAGGAAAAGGATTCAATGATTCTAAGTGTCTCCGATGGAAGCTCCTGTATTTGAATTACAAGGGTGGCTCAAAATTTCATTCCTGTAAACAGATGGTATGGTTGATGCTAATTTTGCAGTGTGAAATTCAATTGCATATGAACATATTTGGCAATATCTGGAGGCATGTTTCAAGTTGCCTGTGACTCTATATCTCTTGTGCATATTTCATTTCTGCAGCATCCAGAACGTGTGATCACAAAATTACCATTTCAGAAGGTGTGTATTTCTTCTGGGGGTGGGAAGGCTTGAGTGAGAAAGCAACAGTTGTAAAAGATGTGAAGTGCAGCAAAGCCAAACAAAACAGACCTTTGATGGTGGTTTGATGAGATCCAGGTTCAAGGTAATGGCATACGTTTGGTTAACACTGAATGGGTTCTGCACTATAAACCTCCTCTACGTGGTTATGCACAAATGTCACAATGAACCCCAGAGAACTAGGAGTCCTAAAACACTGTCACCCAATTTGATGAACATACAAGTCCAATGACAATGACCTAGATCACTGAAAATTTGACCCAGGTGTACATTCAGGAATAAAATAAAGGCCAAATTTCTGTAGCCCGTCTTATAGCCTAGACCTTATGCCAGTGGTATGTTGTCTTATGGCCACTTTTCTGTGTGAATGGTGTTTCAAGACAGGATTTTGCAAGTCCTTCATCACCAAACCCAAGGATAGGGTACCGTCACAAGATTCAAATGCCTGTAGCAAAGTAGTTCATAATCATCAAAAATCATGAGCTATAATTTGCATAAAATCTTGTTTCATTGTTGTTTTATTTATCACCCAGTAAGGCATAATATTATGAGAAACAAGTTTTGAGACATCTCAATAATTTTTATTTTATTTAATAAATATTTATATTTCTCAGCATTTAAAAAACGATAACAATCTTCACAACAGCCTTATTAGATGGGTAGTATTATTAATCCTATTTAACAGATGAGAAAAACTGAGGTCCAGAAAGTTTAAGTAACATGCCCAAGGTTACAAGCTAGTGGATGGTTTAATAAATAATGGAAGTAGACAATATTTTTGAAGGTTCCCCTCCCCAAACAGTCCTCTTTAATATCATATTACAAATTCTAAAGTCCTTTCCCATTGTCTTCTTTGATTCTCAATATTCCATAAGGCTGGCCTTAGGTAACCTCATCTTTTTACAGATAAAGAGATGGGATCCCAGATGTGAAATGGCTTCCCAAGGCTCTGAGAGTTAGTAAGAGACAGAGTTAGGGCCCCACTTGGCTTTCTGACTCCTCCTGGTTCAGTGTTCTTGCTCCTAATCCACAAATCTAATATGATCTTCTGGTTGTCAGCTTGCTAAAATGACAAGGCCCTCCTAAGCTGAAGACGTCCTAGTGTAAATAAATGCATGTGTTGCTACATAGAGAACACTTACTTGGTGTCTTGAGCTAATTCCTGTTGGGAAGAAGAGGCTCTGTCTATCAGCAGTTGAATTATTTTTCTGGCAGAGACAACACTCCGCATTAAAACAATAACTCATTTTCTTTAATGATCAGAGATGCTGGCTGAGCTCTGATCCCCTTCCCGTTCATCACCACAGCCCCCCAAGTGAACCACCAAACCCCAAAGCAGGCTCAGCCCACTGATGACATGTGTGACTCCCTAAACTCTGAAGCACTAAACCGTGTTGTGCTCGGGAAGGGGGCAAGATGAAAGTGGTAGGAGCTTCTTGGTTTGCTTTTGTTTTGTGGTGGTTTTCGCTTATTTGTTTGCTTGTTCCTTTTGCTCTTTCTCCAGTTTGGCATCAGGAATCTTGCCTAGCCTCGCAGAATGAAGTGTGAAGCTTTCCATTTTTTTCTTTTTCTCTAGCATCGTTGTAAAAATCCATGTTTGGTTATAAGATTTCTCCTATAAAACTACTAGGGCTTGCACTACGTTTTCATCTGTTTCCCAACTTATCTCTTGATTCACATGTTTACTTCTTAATTTTAGTCTTTTATATTTTTCAGATGTGTTCTCTAAGTCAAAAACCTAGAGTTTATTATAAAAGGCTTTGTGATGGAAATACTTCTGCAGATTCATAGTTCAGAAAGTAGAGAAAACCACATGCCAACAGTGGGGAATGATATATATATATATAAGACTATGAACTTCAGGCTCTAGATAGCAAGGAGTTTGAACAAAAAGTGATGGCCATCTAACCATAGTTTGGCAGACGGTTGGAGAAGGGTGATTTATAATCAGGAAAGGTATTGAGGTTCTAGCTTCACTTGTGCCCCCTCAGATGCTCTCTGTTAGAAGGATGGAACCCAATATCGAGGTAAAAAGAAGAGCCACCCAATATTGCTGAAGAGTTTCAGGCTAGATATTCCATCTTCAAACTGTGTTCTGCCTTCCCCTTGCTGCATGATCTTCGTCAACTGACAATCTCACTGAGTTTCAGGATGCTCATCTGAACATGTTTCATGCCCCAGTTACTAAGATATCTACAGAACAATCTCTCCGTGGCCACAACTAGCTTTTGCCCCTGTGTCTGGAGGGATGGCAAGTATGTACCTTCTCATGCCACCAAATGGTGTAACTATACTTTGCTGTATTGAAGAGTATTCCGGGTCATGCCCAGGCCCAACAGAAGTGAGCTCTGTGATTGACTAACAACTATTTGCCATGAAGGAGTCATTTATTTGCCATCTCTGTGCCAGACTAAGAAAACACTTGTAGCAGTTCAGTTTCCCGTTTTGTAAAGTGGTAGCTTTCTCCTTCAGAGGTCACATGAGAATCAGTAGATAATGCTTTAAGACTTTGAAACAGAAATAGACTCACAGACATAGAAAACAAACTTATGGTTACCAAAGAGGAGAGAGGTGGGGGAGGGATAAATTAGGAGTTTGAGATTAACAGATACACACTACTATATATAAAATAGATAAACAACAAGGACCTACTGTATAGCCCTGGGAACTATATTTAATATCTTGTAATAACCTATAATGGCAAAGAATCTTAAAAAGAATATATATATATATATATATATATATATATATATATGGAATATATATGTGTATATATATATATATATATATATATATATACACATATATATAAGTATATAAAATGGAATGGTAGTAAGATAGCTCTAGCCACGGCCATGACACTGTGCTTTGGGAAAGTGCTCACGTGTCAATAACGCCATAGATACTTATAGGCCATCCTTTTAAAATGATCTCACAGTCAATCTGTTCCTCCTCAGTCAGGACATCCTGCTCATGACAATATTACAAATGTTCTGCAACAATGAAGACTTCCGAACATACTAGGTTAAACAGGATAAGCTAGATAAATGTTTATATCTTGTTGAGTTTATTGGGCTCTGATTATTTTTCTCAAGTCATGACAAAAG
The DNA here is from genome assembly GCF_965194825.1 of Balaenoptera physalus. Classification (NCBI taxonomy): domain Eukaryota; kingdom Metazoa; phylum Chordata; class Mammalia; order Artiodactyla; family Balaenopteridae; genus Balaenoptera; species Balaenoptera physalus. The sequence continues at coordinate 76,459,795 of NC_138890.1, read as the reverse complement.
ATAAAAATAACGCTGGGTAACAGCTGGATGGATGGGTGGGCAGCCTCTGTCTCTCTGCTCTGTCTGCTCACCCTGTCATGAAAATGCTAGGTTGGAAACCCCACTCCAGCAGAGAAGGGTAGATAGAAAAAGTGAATTAAGGAGATGGGGTAGAAACAGAAGTACTAGATTCAAGGTGATGGTAGCAGCTTTAGAGTAGAGTTCCCATCCAAGGGGAGACCCACTTCAGTTCACATTGTAGACGGTGGTTCTCTGGGCTGAAGTGAAGGTCCAGTGAGATCATTCTCTGATGAGGGATTACGGCATTGTCTTCACACAGGTCCTCCTTCAGCTCCTTCACTTTATCACTTATTTGTTCAACTAAAAATTTTGATCATCTACTGTGTGCCACGAATTGGGCTCTTTGAGGATTAAAAAAAGTGATCTAGACGGCTCTCAGAGGGTTCATAGTTTAGAAAGGAAAAGGATACATTATAGAGCAGTAAATGCTCCAGGGAAGTTATGGAGGTCTGTCTGTTAAGGAATATATCCTCAATGCTGAGATACTCACAAGGTATGTGTACGTATATCACAGACTAAGAGCTGAAACTAGTGATAAACCAATATTTATTATGAGCTTTGGTTTTCCATAGTTATTAGATCATTGGCTTTTCCAAAGAATTTTTATGACTCTGAAAACAAGTTTTAAAGACATTCTACCCAGCACATCTGATTTAATTCTAGTCTCATTTGCTTTCTGACTCTACAGATAAGCCTTAGCAATATTGCATTCGCATTTAGCTAACTAAATGTCATTTGCAGATATCCAAGTCTCTTTATGCCAGCAGTGTTCACGATAATGTCAGCGCTTCTTATTTTGGGTTATTTATATGTTTATCTGAGGCCCTTTGTCCTCCATAAACAGAGCTATTTGCTTTGCTGCCATTTCAGTGTTTCTGGGGATATTTTTTGTTTTATCTCCAGCTCTGTATCGATAGGTAGGCAAGTGCCTGCCCTGGAGTAAACCTTTCTCTATAGTCTCATATAGCTACTTAGCTCTGGGATCTTAAAGAACATTTATAACTCCTTTGCACCTGGTGGAATTTTTCAGGTAAATGAAAGGGATGATTTCTACATCCTTGTTTTGCTTCAGATCCATACTCTAGACCCAATTCATGGTTTATCATCCTGCTTATCTGACTTTTTGTAAGAGCAAAGGCCAATACTGGAACTGATGAAGTTTTAATCCAAACTGGAAAACCTTTCCTAGAGGGGATCAGGAACTTTCTCCAGGCCTGTGAGATGGTGGTGTTAGCTCTGTGGAAATAACAGGTAGTGATGACTGTGAACCTGACTGCAAGCTACTGGTGGCAGGGATCTATGCTACCGTCTTGCACCCTCTGCACCTGAGCCCCAGGACTGGCATGTGGTATACATGCCACTGTGTGCTGAACTGGCTATATTCTTCAATTATGTTTTAATATATTTCAGAGGGGTGAATAATAGTGGAGAGAATTTTAAAGCATTTGTTTTATTATTTCAGTTCAAAAGGCTTTGACTATTTCCTTGCTTTACAGTTTCTATAGTAAAAAAAACCTAGTCCTTTAGTCTTTGAGCTTACACTTCTGGAGTCATCTTATAAAGTAAACCTAGTGTTTTTAGTAAGAATTTTACGCCTAAAGTATGTCTTTGAACCAGTATATGGAGGAAAAGATAAAAAAAAGTTTCTTCAATGAGCAACTGATTAGTTCTCTATGAATAACTTAATGACTTAAAACAACGAATCTTATCTCACAGATTCTGTGAGTCAGGAATCCAGGCACAGCCCACCTGGTTGCTTCTGGCTCATTGGCCCTCACTAGACTGAAATCAAGCTGTGGGCTGAGACATTAGCCACCTCAAGGCTTGAGTAGGCACCTCAGATCCTGGCTGACTGTTGGCTGAAGACATTGGTTCCTTACCACGTGGGCCTCTCCACAGGGCAGCTCACAACATGGCAGCTGGCTTCCCTCAGAGGAACCCTCAGAGAGAACGAGAAAGAAAATGAGAAAGTACACAGGACAGAAGCCACAGTCTTTTTGGAAACCAATCTCAGAAGCGACATCTCCTTACTTTTCTGCTTGTTAGAATCAAGTCACTAGGTCTAGCTCACCCTGAAGAGGAGGGAATTTACACAAGGGCAAGAATTCTGGGGAAGGGGGTTCATTGGGAGCCCATCATAAAGGCTGCCTACCACAGGTTAGATGTAGGTGTGTGTGAGTGTGTGTATATACATATACATATATATACACACATCTATACATATACACATACACACATATGTGTGTATATATATGTATATACGCACATACCTATATATGCCTACACACACACACACACACACACACATGCAGACACAGGGGTTAGATTTAAATATCCTCCAAAACAAGATTCCACCTCTGATACAAGATGATCCCTGTAGCTTCATCAGTCTGTTAGATGTCATCAAACACATTCTTGATAGACGGGTTTATGTTTTTAGGAGGACTTTCTGCTTTGAGATTTTTCTCAAGTTTGAAAATAAAATATTTACTTCTGTGTACTGAAGGAAACAGGCAATCAATAACTTTAGTTTTTGTTCCTGGGAAAGATGAAATGCGACCTTCATATTTGTTAGATAAGCAAACAACCTGGGTTCATTTTCTCCAAGTCTAAACAGTGAGTTTTTCAAGTGAATAATTATAAAACCTTGCTGGGCAGTAAAGAAAACAAGCTGCTCTTAGGAAGTACTTAATATTAATAATGTTAGTAATAGTACTGAATGGAGAAGGCAGAATGAGTGCTGGGTTGGAATTTATTCAAATGCCTTCTCTCAACCAGATATTCCAAGTTTCAGTTCCCCTGAGTCTTAAGTTTTCCAGAATCAGGGAGAGGGCAATCGATGGTCATGAAACGGAATGATTTTCAAGGTTGCTACTGGATACGGGTGCCAAGCAGGGCTCAGGAGACGGAGCCGAGGAGGAGAAAACTGGCTCTTCCCGATGCACACCTTCCCCACTCACTGACTGGTCCTTCCGATGCCTTGCGGTCCCAGCGCACACGCGCTGGCTCCCAGACCCTTCGGGCTCCCGGCCGCACCCACACTCCGGTCTCGCCTGCCACTGCTCCAAAGTCCAAGTGCGCTCAAAGCCTGGTGCTCGCTGATCTTCCTGTTTAGAACACTCTTCCTGCGGTATCCCAGGGCTCATCTCCTGTACTTCACTCAGGTCTCCTCCCAAATGCCATTTTCCCAGAGAAGACTTCCCTGTCAAAAAGAAAAAGAGAAGCTTGCCCTCTGTTAAAAACAGTGCCCCTGTCACTGTCTCAAAGTGTTTACTCTGCTTTGTCTTCACAGCACATTCCTCCAGATATATTGTATCTTACAAGTTTAGCATCTGTCTTTCCCAAATAGACCGTGGGCTCTCTGAGAGCTGGGAGCTCTTTCATTCGATCCTGAATCCCCAGAATGCGGATCAGTGCCTGGCACATAGTAGGTGTGTGATTGATTTATGTTAAATAAGTGAGTGCTTTAATTGCTTATTCTGTGCCAGACACAGTGACCAGCAGTTTCCATACAATATCTTCTATAACCCCCACAAGAGTTGGCAGGAGAGATCTGGTTATCATTATCCCTATTTTAGGGTTGAAGAACTCAAAGAAGTTAACAAATTATCTAACCCTGCCTAGCAAGTAAGTGACTCATGGGGATGTTCCTGTCTCAGTCTGTGCCCTTAACCAATTGACCTCTTTGAATGAAATGATTATACAAATTCAGTCAGCCTTGAGGTAGTTCCAGAAACTCCTGTCAAAATGTATATATCAGTAGGACTTTACCTGGTCCCCATTGGTGAAAATGCCACCTAAATAAGATAGAAAACCAGGCCAGTACTGGCAGATCCTGTCAGGCCTGTAATTGAGTTCCTCTCCTCTCTGGAGCCCTATCTTCTCTCCTTTTCAGGAAGAGAGCTATCAAGGAAAAGTTTTGGTGAATTTTCTCTAATTTGAAAATAAAGGGCAGAAAAGCAAACTCTCTTGGTAATTGCAAGAGGATTGATGGGAAACATATTTAAAATGACAGGCTTGTTTCTGATGCCAGGAGAAGGCTGATGATTCCAGCATCACCAAGGGCAGGTGATTGGCACAGGGGATGAAATGCTGGGCAATCAGATTCTCATGCCAGAAAGCCTGCCAATGCCTAATCTGTGGAAGCAAGTTAGGAGATTAGAGAGCTTGTAATGGTCCTGAGAACGTAATGGCTTAGTTTTGTTTTTTGCTCTAGCAACTCTTTATTACTTGCTGTCTACATTACATGTGATGCCTCCTTGAACCCTCAGTGGGGGCAGGGATTTGACTATCAATGTTTTCATCATTTAGAAACACCAACATTTGCTCATAATATTAGACACTGAATATGTAGTGGTCACTGAACCCTGTCTATTTGACCTCTGGAGTTAGATGCCAAGAGCTGCTGGGTTTCTCCCCTAGAGAATACATCTGGTTACCATGGTATATGTAGAAACACAAAGCTTAGGTGGGGTCAGATGTGGTGTCAAGGGCTCCGATTGACTCCAGCAGAGCTGAGATGAGAGGGGCTCACACCGGAAAGATCTCTCTGTATGTGCTCATACCCCTTTCACCCTCCCATTCACTAGCACCCCCAAAGCATATGGCCTGGGTTACAGTACTCACAGAGGTAGTGATTCTCAGTAAGGGGGGGCCTGGGGAAAAACATGCTAGAACCCCCTAAGTCTGTGTCCTCCCCTGTCTTACCCTGGGTAGGGTCACAAGGTTTTCAAAGACCAAGGATGACTTTCTAATAAAATGTAAATGAGAGACATAAGGACACAAGGGTGCCCTTTTCTTTCTTTTTTTTAAATAAAGGAGGAGGAGGTGGGTAATCAAACTCTGCTGATACAGAAAGTCTAACGGTAAAGAAACTTTTAGCAGCTGCCAGGCAGCCGCTTTCAGTTCTCTTTGAGGCCAGCAGAGAGAGCTGTTGTCATGCACATGTGATGGTTCATGTCCAACCTATCTAAGCTTCAAGTTTAGTCTTCCTAGAAAAAGATTTGATACAGTGAGGACAGTTTAGGTTAATGGAAAAAGCAGTAGACTCAGAATCAGGAGATTTAAGTTTCAACCCCACCCTGCCCCTTGGCAAGTCACTCTCTATGAACCCGTTTGGGGTCTATCAAATGAGGGATGGGCTAGACTAGTACATTTCCATTTCTGAGTACTGCCAGCATGCCAGACCCCTGCTAGACCTTTCCATCAGCAGGGGTTCAAATCCTGCCTCTGCAGCACATTTAGTATCTGGATGATTTGGGACAAGTTACTTAACCTCTTTAAACCTCAGTTTCCTTACCTACAAATTAGGGATAACAAATCGTCCTAGGATTATTCTGAGGATTAAATTAAGTAAATGTGTGTAAAGCACTTAGCACAGCATCTGACACATACCTGTCAATAAATGGCAGCTATCATGATTTACTAATTTCATTCCATCTTCACAGCAGTCCTGCCAGGTACTTCGTACATTTTCTTTTAATATATCAGTAAGGAAACTGAGGCTCAGAGAGGTTCAGAATGTAGCTGTGTTGACCCAGCTGAAAAGTAGCGTCACCTGGATCTAAATCCAGCTGTGCTCTTTCTACTACACTCTGCCAAGCATTCTCAGATATTACACGCTGTATTTCTGCTGTTCCATCTTTTGGAGTATAAGTCAACGGTGGAAATAGCCTAGATGGAAGCAGAGACTCACTGGCATTCACAAGATGTAAAAAGCTGAGCAAGCCTTGCCACCCCCCAGGATCAGACAAGCTTATGATGGAAGGATTGGGGTTGGTGCTGAAACTTGCGATTTGTTATCAGCTGCTGTAAACTGAGCTCTTAGCATCTTTTTCTTGTTTTGGCCCACTTTGTTTCACCCTTCCAAGTCTGTGTTGAAACTAACTCTCAAAGAGGATGTAAGCCACCTTTTTCCTAAAGATCTCTGAAGGAGCTGTGTTAACTCGAGGACTATTGGATAAAGTCTGACAAAATGCCATTCAGGAAGTTTCTGCTCCACCAATGGACTTGCCATTTGCTCTTCACCCGCCGAGGTAGCTGGCACCTCCCACAAGGGCAGGACGTCCCCACTGTTGGATGGAGTTGCACCTGACTCCTCACCTCAGGAACAATAAAGGCCACCATTTATGTCTGCTGCCATATTCCAACCTCTGTGTTCAGCACCCAACACATATTGTTTTGAATTCCCCCAACAACCAACCCTGCAATGTTTATATTTTCACCCCTGTTTGACAGTTGAGGAAACAGAAGTTGGGAAAAGAAGTGAGCCCCGTAAGTAAGCGACTGAATTGGAGATTTGAACTCTAGAGGCTGGACTCCATAATTTACTGCCCTTCCAACCCTCAATTTCACTTCCTGACTTGACCTTGGAAGTGGAGTCTATTTTGCACCTCCAGCTACCCTATTCCTTTGGACAGTCATTGGGTTGTATTTGCTTCAGTTTGATTTGGTTTCTGTAATCAGCGTACATTCTCACCCCCCCATCCTTATGATTTATGCTTAGAAGAAGGCTGGGACACATTTCTTTAGATTCCCTTGTTCCAGTGTCCTGTATAACAATTGCACTCTGGATGCAGTGAGATGCAGTCATTGGATTTAGAAAGTGGACGTTATTCTTCTCCCCCCTGCGGTGGCAAAAGAGGCATGGGCTGCACAGAGAAGAAGCTTTGCACCAGCATCCACGCCCCCTTACCAATCACCATCTCTATGCTGAGGTGGATCGGCAAGGTTGCTAACTGTTTTCTGCAGATCCTTGTCCTCTGGGTGGTGGCAGCAGCTCTCTGACTCCGGACCACAGCTATGGAAGCTAGGAGCAGATGCCTAGCCTTTCCAATAATTTCATAAGAACCTAAATCTCTGCTTGAAATATCGATACTTTATATCTCACTTCCAGTCTTTACCCTGACCAGTATTATTCTTCGCTTCTTCTGCATACTTCTTTTCTTCTCCCTAAATATAAGTCTACTCTTGATTACAGATCCACCCTTCTTGTCTTCTTACTTAAGACACTTCCTAAGAGAGCACTTATATCTATGGCTTCAGTTATAATCTACATGCTGCTGATGCCCAGTTCAGCATTTCCAGCCAGACCTGAACTGTGAGCTCCAGCACACACAGCCAGATCTGTACTGGACATGTTCACGTGAATATCTCCCATGCATCTAGTTCCAGGTACTACTGTTTTATCGCAAACCAGCCTAAAACGTAGCAGTGAAAAACAACCGTTTTACTATGCTCATAGATTTTTGTGGGTCAGGATTTCAAAGGGGACACCATAGGGATAGCTGATCTGTAATGAACGATGTCAGGGACCTCAACTGGGAAGATTCAAGGTTGGGACAACTTGACAATTTGGACCTGGAATCATCTGGATACACTTTCACTCACATGTCTAGTGGTTGATGTTCCTGTTGGCTAGGACCTCGGCTGGGCAGCTGTCTAGATGACCTGCACAGCGGCTCTCCATGTGGTCTCTCTAGCTGGTGCCAGTGTGGACTTCCTTACAATATGGCAGCTGGGTTCTGAGAATAAGCATCCCAAGAGAGTAAGGTAAAAATGCATGAAATTTTTATGATGTAGCCTTAGAAGTCACATGGCATCAATTCCATCATATTCTGTTGGTCGTGGCAGTCACAAAGGCCCACCCTATTTAGGGGGAAGGAACATAGACCCCCACATCTCAGTGATGAATGTGTCAAAGTCACATTGTTCTAAGAGCATGTCGTAGGTGAGATAAGGTTGGGACCATCTCTGGAAATATGATCTACCACACAACAGAAACACAGTATGTTCAAAACCAAAATCACCGTCTTTCCTGCTCTCCAAACCTACCTTGTCTTAATTCTTTACCTTAGCAGATAACACTACTATCCCTCAGGTGCTTAAGCCAGAAACTTGGGAGTCAATCTAGAATCCTACCTTACCCATCACACAAATCCCTCATCTAAGCCCACTTAATTTCTTACCCAGTTCTTCCAATTTTGCCTTCTCACTATGTCTGGAACCCATTTCCTCCTTTTATCCCCATAGCCTCAGTTCGGGACATCAAATTAGGCCCCGTCTCCCTCCTTGTTCGACTTCCCGCTCTTCACCAACCCCCAACCTCAAACCCATGTCCTGAGCTGCTCTCAGGTTCTTTCTCTAAAATTCAGATCTGAGCAAGATACTCTTCTGCTGAAAACCCTTCACTGGCTCCTCAAGTTCCCGCATTTGCTGTGCCAAGCCCTCTACATGGGCTCCTTCTCCACCTCCACTCTTAACATTGATCACCCCGGCAGACCCACCTTTACTCTCAAACTACATCAACCCGTTTCAAGTTCCCCAAGCTCCCAAACTACATAAACCCGTTTCCAGTTCCCCAAGGTCCCTGCAGACTCTTCTATGCTGCAGGGCCCTTCTGAGCGCTGCTCCTTCCTTTCTCCCTTGTCTGCCCACCTCCTCCCTGTCCTACATGACTCAGCTAAGCAATTCCCTCCCCCAGGAAGCCTTCCCGGTGTCTCTTCCCCCAGCCTGAGTAGGGGGCCTTCATTTGAGTTTTTGCTCACTTTTTCTTATATTTGGCCAAACCATTAGTTTGCTTTGATTTTAGCTACCTTCCAATTCTGATCGTTCGGAGGAAATTATGTTACACGGAACTTTAAAGCTGGAAGGAACCTCAACAATCATGTAATCAGCTCCTCTTCTAAAGCGAGCGTCTCATAGTCTGTATCCTTAGCACCTCAGTGCCTGGTATATAGTAGGTGTACAGAATGCTGTTTAATTAAATAAATGTCCAGACTTTTCCAGCCAAATCTGGATATCATGGTTTTAGAAACCGTAACAGTTGTCAACCTGGTTGGAATCCAGAAGTAGGCAGGTTGAGAACTTTCTCTTTGGACCCCTGAGAAGACATACCCCTCTCCACCAGTGTTAAAGGAGAGAAGCAGATTTTTTGGCTTCTAAAAGATCTTCAGTTTTCCCTTACTGATTTCCCCAATGAAATCATAATTCGTGAAAGACTCAGCCATTTTCTTTCTTTCTTCTTTCCAGTTTTGTCTTATTTTATGTCTTCTGCCTAAAATGAGAAGAAAAAAAAACAAAACAAATCCCAGGCTTCACAGTATCAACTGCAAGCATCCAAACTAAATAAGATTTTCTTTTCTCTCTTCTCTTCTTGTGCATATTTAATTTCTTCTTATAATGTTGCTGAAGGCAGTATTTTATATGGTCCGAGAAAACCATAGCATTTCTTCAAGGTAAATGTAGATGTTTTCATATTTTATGAACTAGCCATCTATATCTCTGATAAATAAAACTTTCATAAGCTTTAAGATTCCATAAGTAGCTCTTTAATCTAAAAGTGTTCCTGGCAAAATCAAGGTGTTTTAATAGTAAAATGATATTTTTGCTCTCCAGAATGAAGATGAGACTAAATGTAAAAAATAGAAGGGAAAAGGTGGTAGCACGGCAGCTGCCATTTCCTTTCCTCTTCTATAGGGAAAAAAAAATGAAAGTAAAAATCATCTCTGTTGTGACCACCAGCATTTATCAGATTTACCTGCTGTCACTACAACGATGTATAGGGTTTTAAAGAGGAGAATCCCAGGAAACTGCTTAGACCACTTTCTCCAGTAGGATGAAGTAAGGGCTGACATCTTTGCCTATGCTGAGTTCCAACTATGCTTTAAATATAATATGTAGAAAAATATTTAATTCTTGTGAGAAGGGAAGGAAAGGGCAAGAAGTGTAATAGTGGCTTTTTAAAAATTATAATAACTTAACCTTTGTACTAAAAAATAACACTAACTCACTGTAGAAATTTTAGAAAATATTAATAACAACAAACAAGAAAAATCTCCCGTAATCCCACCACTCAGAGATAATTATTATGAACATTTGAGTGCATATTCTATCAGTTTCTCTCTCTCTTCCCCCTTATCTCCCCTTCTCTCTCTATCCCCCTAATGTGTGTGTGTATGTGCAGATGTGTGTATAAACATGGATACAAATACATGTGTTAACAAAATAAGATCGTACCCTATATACTGTTTTATAACCTGAGTTTTAACCAATTTTTGGTAAACATTTTTCTGCAACTATATTTAATGAAAACATAGTATTGTGAAAGGTAGAGAATCTAGGCAATTCTCTCCTGTTGTACACCAATGGTATTATAATGATAGAATTTTCCGCATCAGTGACTGGCCTAGAAGGAAGCTACTTTGGGTGGAGTTGGGAGGAAACGAGCAGCTCAGTGGTATAGAAATCTAGTCATTTCTACCAAGCACGGACTCCCCTAGGGGGTACTCCTTTGTCAGAGCTCCCTGTTGTGCTGGCAGAGACTTGGTCAGGCCGGCATCACTGTCAGATGGTTACCCATCGAAACCTGCTTTCTCCCTTTTCCTTTCACAGATCTTACTGTGTAATAAACCTTTGCCCTCCTAACTCTGCCTCAGCATCTGCTTCCTTGAGAACCACTGAGGCATTCCCTCTTCTGAGTTCCAAGACAGTTCATGTTCTCATCTGGCTTAAGAGTAGGATTGCCAAATAAAATACAGGACACCCAGTTAAATGTGAATTTCAGATAAACAACAAATAATTGTTTAAGTATAAGTATGTCATGCAACATTTGGAACACACTTATACTAACATAAATCATTCCTTGTTTATCTGAAATTCACATTTAACTGAAAACCCAAACTTTTTAAAAATTCGCTAAATCTAGAAAATTCCTTCTGGGGTCATCTTTGTGCCTAACTTACTTCGTCAAGTAGATCATAAGATTCTTGTGAATATGTACCCCAGGTCTTAGAATTCTTTGTTTCCCCAGAGGCTCCTCAGGGAACAGTGCTTTCTAACTGAGGGGTCCTTAAACAGTTCCAGCAGGCCCACAAACCTCCCAGAAAATGAAAGCAACGTTTTGTGTCACGTAGACAAAAATTCACATGAACCATTGTTTATGACCATCTCAGTACTCCTTGGTTGCCACAAAACGCTGTGAAGGCTCCTCAGAAAAAAGTATTGCTCTTCTCATTTTACAGGTTAAAATTAAATGGAAGTTATGCATAAGGTCATATAAAAGATCATAAATGGAAGTTACGCATAAGATCATTTAAGCCACATTCTTAGGCATTGTAATCCTGCAGTCCTTTCTACAGGAAGCACGTAACATAATTTTCTCAATTGAAAGATGCCTGTAAGTTAGCTTAGGTGTAGACACAAGCCTGTTGTGAAAAGGAAATGACAGAAAATAGTGTTCCTTTGTGTGGTAAACCCCCATGGGCACTTCTAAACTGAGTGAAGAAAAATGGTGACTGTTATGGACTAATTGTGTCCCTTCCAAATTCATATGTTGAAGCCCTAAGCCCTCACTGCGATGGTATTAGGAGGTGGGCCCTTGGGAGGTAATTAGTTTTGGATGAGGACATGAGGGTGGGGGCCCCATGATGGGATTAGTGCTCTCATTAGAAGAGGAAGAGACACCAAAGTGCACGTGCTCTCTCTCCCTCTCTCTCTCTCTCTACCATATGAGGATAGAGCGAGAAGGTGGCGGTCTGCAAGCCAGGAAAAAGTTCCTCACCAAGAACTGAATCTGCCCACACCTTGATCTTGGATGACCCAGGTTCTAGGACTATGAGAAAAAAAAAGTTTGTTATTCAAGTCACGCAGTCTATTTTGTTGTAGCAGCCGAAGCTGCTAAGGCAGTGAGTTTCTGATTACCTCTGGGTCTTGACCATCACAGCATTGTAACATGAGACCTCTGTGGGGAATAAAATAAAGATTAAATAAGTTTAGGGTAAGGTTCTTTTAAGTCTAGCCATGTGCTGATTGGGCTGTTTGCCAGAAGTCCACTTGCAATCCAGCTCTGTCTCAGCATCACTGGGGTTTCTTCCAGTTACACTACATTTTCTAGATGATGATAAGAAGTCAGGGAAAGGAGTCCTGCTGGCCTGTGCCTGCCAGGGTTTCTGTCCTGCACTCTAGGACTTGTCCTGGTCTGGTCCATGCAGACTGTCTCTGTTGTCAGCATTACTGCAGAAAAAGAGAATTTCCTCCTTGCTTATAAATACAAATTGCCCTATTAAAAAATAACTCCAATAGACAAAAGCATGAACTCATAAAACATAAAGTGGGAGATGACTATTCACATTACAAAAGGATTCATTGTTTACATCACTCCCTTCGGAAAAGTCTTCCAAATGCCCCTTGCTCTTGATACAAAACTCCTTTATCTGGCATTAGGGCCTTTGCAATCAGAGTTTTCTCCAGGACTCCCATCTCCCAGTGCCCAGTATCCTGTATTCAAATTTCCATCCATTATTAGTTTTTTTCTTTAGAGATACCACAAACATTTTTGTCTTTGTTCATGCTGCTTTCTATGTCTTCTCCCCCTTTCTTTGCTCCAGTGGCAACAATCCCACTCACCCTTTAAATACAGCTTGGTGTATATGTGTAGTAAAGAATTTAGCCCTGTCCAAAGAGATAGTCTGAAAGCCTCAGCTTCTCAGAGATAATCTCTGGGCCCTAGTAAGTGTCATGCTTGGTAGGAGTCTCTTTGTTTGCCTGGGGCTTTTAGATCAGGCCACATAGTCTAAGGTTATGATTTAGGGTGGAGGTTGACCACACCAGATAGTATTAAGAGTGGGGACTGATCAGAAAGACCAACAATAGAAGGTAGAGTGGAGTTTTTGAGTAAAGTGGTATCAGTTGCCTTGGAAACTGAGATCAACCATGTGAGCAACTGACCAATCAGTCAATCAAGCCTACATGACGGAGCCCTAATAAAAACTCTGCCAAGGCAGTAGTCCACACCACACATCAATATTGTCGCACACCAATGCCGAGAGAGTGAGGCTGTCTACAACTCAGCAGGGAAGGAAAAATGGAATGTCATGTTTGGTACTTCTCCAAACTCTTCCCTAGTGCTTCTTCCCTTGGCTGATTTTAATCTGTGCCTTTTCTCTGTAATAAGCTATAACCATGAGTACAACAGCTCTCAGGAGTTCTGTGAGTCCTTCTGGAGAATTATCAAAACTCAGGGTGGTGTGGGGAACTCCCTGAACTTACAGTTGTGTCAGAAGTGAGCTCTTGTGTGGGTGGCGCTCCCTCTAACTTCATTATTGACAGTTCCGACAGAGTGGGCTCCTCCAAGGAGACTCTCTTGACTCCTCCAAGCCCTGTCTCACAGGTTCCATATTTTTTCATACCATATAATAACACTTAATACATTAAATCAGGATTCATGCCTGATTCATGCCTTATCCATGCCTGATCCCATGGCTACTGTAACAAATTACCATAAATTTAGTTACCTAAAGAAACACATTTATTATCTTATAGTTCTGGAGGTCAGAAGTCCAACATAAGTTTCATCAGGCTAAAATCAAGATGTCAGCTGGGCTGTGTTTCTTCCAGAGGCTATTGAAGACAATCTGTTACTTGGCCTTTTCCTGCTTCTCAAGGCTACCTACATTCCTTAGCTTGTGGCCCCTTCCTTCATTTTCAAAGCCAGGAGCATAGCATCTTCCTGTTTCTCTTCTCTTCTCACAATCCTGCCACCCTCCTATAAGGACTCTTGTGATTTGGGGGGACTTACACAGATGATCCAGGATAGCCTTCCTATCTCAAGATTCTTAACTTAATCACATCTGCAATGTCCTTTTTGCCATGTAAGGTAACGTATTCACAGGTTTGGGGAATTAGAACATGAATGTCTTGGAGGGGGGTATTATTTTGCCTACAATGATGCTTGATTTGTTTTATCAAAAATTCCTCTCAAGATTTATTTAACTATTATAAGCCTCCTATTTGTATTGATTTTTGTTATTAATGCAAGAATTATAATGATTTACTGCAGAATTATAGCTGAGATCCCTTACTGTATTGATAACGGCAGATATATTTATTGGTGATAATAATAATAACTGTAGGGTCACTGTGAAGATCAGCAGAAACAATTCATGTAAACCACTGAAAACAGTGCCTGGTGCCTAGAAACTATACAAATAATGTTATTTCATTGCTACTATTATTGCTATTATTGTTATTATTACTATTATGTATATATCTGATATGTGATGATGGGGCAAACTATAGTAAAGGTCAAAATGTCTTTCTGAAAGAGAAGAAATGTCAGCTGTTTATTATAGATTTTCAGAGGATATAAGAAGTAATAAGGGACTATGAGAAGGGAAGACTGACAATAGGTTGGAAGCATTTTATTCAGGTAAGAATCTCACCTTTGAATATTTATCCATATCTAATGTATATGGATTATGCAGAGCAGTTTGAAACCAACACTGAAGGAAAACAGAAGGTGGAGGGACAGAGAATAAGTTGCTCGGGTCCTTAGTGAAAGGAGCATGTCCTGCTGGGTGGTCGGGAACACATGCAATTCTCACAGAGCTTCTCAGAAGCTCACCCAGGACGGCCAGTTACTGTGGACCTCACTGCCTGTTCACAGTCCTGGGGCAGAGTGAGTAAGCATAACGATGTGAAAGTAAACACAACACGCTGGTAATTACTTCTAGGTGCTGCCCTTTGATAATATCTAATAAAATTGGACTTTAAACGTCTATCTTCATAATGCAGCTGTGATATGTTTGCTCTGGTATTACTTTTTTGTCTGTCTCAAATTTTTTTTAAAAAAGGTGCATTTCATTGGAAAACAGCACATTTTTTATTTTAAGTGGAATAGAAAAAAAATTGATTTTTTTTTCTAAGCCCTAATTGCAAACATGTCAAATAACATGTCACATTTAAAGGCTGTCATGGGAGCACAACAGTGTAATTGTATATGGACAGTGGTGTCTAATTTAGCTGGGTTAGTATGATTTACTAGGATGTTTTGCTACTGGTTGCATTATTTAGATCTTTGATAATCTCTTTCTTTTCCCTAGTAATCTAAATCTGAAAATGGTTTGCTTTTTTTTTTTTTTTCATCAGGAGGTCTTTTTCGTCAATCACAGTATCAGGATGCAACAGGAACTAAGCCTAAAAAAAGGAGGTGAAGAAAGGGAAGCCCAAAAATGTTAAGAGTTTACAAAGCAGGAACTGGTGTTCTGGGTGCACAATAAATGGGCTAGTCAGAGCTTTAAAGGGTTTGTTTGCGTGTGTTTTATGGAATTCTGTGATTGTAGGAAAAAGTCATGGCCAATTATTTTCCCTCACAAAACCCTTTTCTCTCCCAATATTTCTTAATATAATATAAATTCAGGTCAAACACTAATTTTCCAAACTTAGATTGGGTTGTGACCTTTTCAACACAATTTGTTTTCAATAAGAATTGAGAGTAAGCTATTTCCAAGTCACTTCTCTATAGTACACTAGATAAGTTTAAAAATCTTTGAACTTGATTAGTGTGAATGTGCCACTGTGTTTATGGGCCTACTGCCCTGTTAGGAGTCCTCTGGGCTCATGAAATACAAGTACCTTTGCCATTGTTGAGGTGCTCATAAAATTCAATCATACTTACGTCTGTGGCTTGGGACTCTTCACATGAGGCCATCCACATCCCCTTTTCTCAATTGCAGGCTTCAAGCCACATGCAGGATAGGTGTGAACCTCAATATCAACTGTCTGAGATAAAAACAACAGCTTAGTCAAAGGCAGCTGGTACTTCATGAAAAACTCTGGAAAAACATCTCATAAATCACTGGATTATGATACATACTATAGCTACTACGACTCCTTCTTCCTTCTTAATTTGTGGTGGCCTTTTTATCTAGAAATTGTCATGTTGTCCACAAATGTTTTCTCGTGAGTGTTTCGTAAACTGGAAGCTAGGTCTTATGGTAGCTAGGTCGTTATACCTGCAAAACCTGAAAAGGTGTTGATTTTTCTTCTGAGAGAGGAGAAGTGGTTTCTGAAAGGAAATCCCTGAGAAACTTGGGTAATATGGTTCTGGACATCACGTAGCTCTCATCCTCTTTGATGAGACACTCTCTTTGGAAAATAGAGGGGGATTCCAATGCAGCCAAATAAATAAATAAATAATAAAATAAAATAAAAGTGTCTATCACTTTTGTATGCCATCAACACTATTCACCATGAAACTCTACACATTTAATTTGATTCGTATAATATCAAAATTATAAATTTTAGGTACTAATTACAAGTATTTTAGGTACAAATTGTAGAAAATGAAGACTATCCAGAACAATTCAAAGAAGGAAATTAAAATCATCAATGATGTCCACCAAATAGAATGGTCACTGCAACTTTGTTAGATATTTAGGTTGTTTCCAGTTATTTGCTATTGTTTAAAAAGTTGCATATTAAGGTAGCAGTATAACAGATAAACCCCTTAATTCTCAACAGATTTCACACAATAGTGCTTATTTATTGCTCATGTGGAGTGCAAACCAGTGTTTCTGCTACTGAGTAGCTTTCCTTCAAATGGTGATTCAGGAATAAAATATTCTTAGATGTTATGGCTCCACCATCTTTAACATGTGACTTCCAAGGTCACCGTGGAAAAGAAAAGAGCATAAAAAATTACCAGTGAGACTGGAAGTGACACACATCACACATCACTTCTGCTCACATTCCATTGGATAGAATTAATCAAACGTCCACCTCTAACTACAAAGGAAGCTGGGAAATATGTGTTAGCTGTGTGCCCTGGAAGATGAGGAAAGGGGTTTGGTGATTAGTTAATAGTTCCTGCTCTATGGTAATTGTAGATAATCCTTTTGGGTAGATCTTCTCACATTCATGATTATTTCTTTGAGAGAAATTTCTAGAAATAGAGAATAATTTTATTTTTTCCTAAGTATTTAGAACACATGTCTTCTAGATGTCTAGACAAAAGACTTCTGACTTTTCATCACAGCTCTAAGAGATACAAAGGTTGAATATGTTAGTTTTCCTATCAGGAACCTTGGTTTACTTGAACTTGTTGGAAAAAATCATGAATTCATAGACTGTCTGCCCTGTGATCATTTCCCTAATGATATGACATTCATAAAAAGCTAGACTTCTTTAGATGAATGTGTGTGCATACTTATGTATGTATATGCCAGAGCATAACTAAATATAATACTCAAATAAATATGCTTTAGTTATTTTTAGAGACGTATTCATGTTTCTACACAACAAAAAAAATTACAAAATTTTTGATGTTAGAAAATCATTTTCTTAAGCATAAATTTCTTCTGAAAATCATCCAAATTTTAATCTGTCTAGGATAACTTAAAAATTCAAATAATATACTTTTGAATTTTGTAATTTCTTATTCATACAGACCAAAAGTTAGTCCCCAATTTTTTTATTTACTACTTATTTCTCTACCATTCATAATAACAAAAATAACCAATAAGTAAGGAAAATTCTAATGAGAGTGAATGTAATTCCCTGTAATCTAAAATATAATGATGTTAGCAGTACTTAATACGTATTTGCTTGCTTGTTTCCTCTACCATACCATGGAATTAATTCACTCCACATGGAATTTACCACTTCCTAAGGGTGATCTGCATTGGTTTCCCTATATTTTCTCAATTGTTCACAGATTTGATTATTGTATTTTCCTTCTTTTTGACAATTTTTCTTCTTGCTTTTCTTTGAATGATTGTGTGTTTACTAAAATTGTTTATAAAATGGGTATTTTTCACTTAATTTAGCACATGCTTTTCTTATTTATACTCAGTGCTAACTATGGCATTAACTCCCCTTCTGTATTTCCCCTTTAAAGGGATGGTTAACAACAATAATCCTGTCTCGAAATAGAAAATATGGTTCAGAGACTTGAACCAAATGAAATATCGATTCAGGGTGGAGAATATTTTGATGTTTTAGTTTTGTTACAGTTCAGTTGTTTTAGAAAATATGTAGGTTTGGATTTAGTTCAGACTGGTTCACTGGGTTTTTTTTTGTTTTTAATGGATTTGATTTATAGTTCTGTAAAAAGTTTAATATTGGGTTTAGGTCAGAGAGGACACATTCAGCAAAATAGTTGTTTGTTTCCAATTTTGGTTCATGGGTCATTACAAGGCCTTGGTGTTGTAACTGTTTCCAGAGCCACAGCATGAAGTTTGCACCTCGCTGTGGCGTCTTCCTCCTTGAGGACAATAGATGCCATTCACTCCCAGCAGAACTGTGACCGTTCATAGGAGACCTGATGATATACACCCCGTGTGAGACATGGGGATAACAAAGAGTTGCATGTTGGGGGGATTATTTGAGTTTTAAACTCTGACGGCATTTTCTTTTTCTGAATAAGAGGGTTCCTCTAATCTCATATTTTAAATCTTTACAAGGTAAGTTTTAAGTTGATTTCTTCTCTTTGGTTTATTCAGTCATGCTATTTAGTGAGCCTTGCTGTCAGAATTGTCGCAGATTTTTAGGAGACTCAACTGAAAGGCTGGAGCTCTAAACGATTCCATCTTTTCTCTCTTATTTTAGGGGCTAAATGTGGGGAAGGATGATCAAGTTATTGAGTGTAGTTGTAATACTTTTCCAGCCTGGGAATGTTTTTTACCAAACTACACTTAAAAATATTGGTGGGGTTGTCCTTGGGTATAACAATACTTAAGGTGAGGAAAGAGGGCAAAATCCTCTCACTAGAAAAACTCTTTAAAGACTGGATAAATAGTAAGGAGAGTGTTTAATACAACTAATTTATAGATAAATGTGGTGCCAAGCTAGAGTACATTAACAAGGTAAGGCTTCAGGGTCTCTAGGTAAGATAATATATTGCTTTCATTAAAAAGCAATCTGCATGGAGGATATCCACCACCACTGGAAAGTCTGCAGCTGTCACCTTTATCAGGGGAACAAGAGCAAGCCACTACATTTTAATCACTGGCGTTTGTCAGGAACGAAAAACAGCCAGCTTCCCACAAATCAACAGACATGTATCCTGATAAGGGAAGTGCCCTGGAAAAGGACAGCTACATACCACACGATACCACCTATTCTAGGGTGATCAAAGCCCAGTATTTGTTGAAGATAAATCTACTGAACTGGGCTTTAGGGTGAAACAGTTGTCTTTGAACAAAGCAGATACATACTCATACAAATAACCCACGACTTAAGACGTGTTTAGATCCGTGTACATTTTGCAACGTGGGAAAGGATGGACAATAGAATGGCAAAGCAAGAGGCGTAGGCATCCTCACGGTACACTTGTTCAGAGAACTCGTTTCTGGCTATGTTATAAGTTGAGAAGCCATGAGGAAAAAATTGGAATAAGAGTCAGTCAGGAAAAGCATATCTGAATAGAAACAAAAAGCCCGGGCAAATGAGACAGGAATGGGGAATATCTCCTACATGCTCACACCTCTCATATTTGTATTTAGGGAAACAGATGGAGACTAGCCCAGGCCCAGCTGCTGCCATTCCCATCCTGTTCGGGTACAACTGAATGTAGGGTCCTCGTAATAGACCTCCTTGCTCAAGATGTCTTTAGAGAGTCTCTGTGGTTTCAGTAGAAGAACTTTAAAAAAAATAACAACTTAAAAAAAAGGTTACAAACAAGCAAAAACAAACCAAAAAGTGAATATGTATAAATACTACAATTTTTTACAGATTAAGACATCATAATGAAAAGCAGACCATATACAGTAATTTAGAGCTAACCAAACAGGGATTAGAATTTGCAAATAAGAGTGTCTCAAAATCAATGACATCTTAAAGATTACTGAAATATAGGAAGATAAGACATAAGAGGATAAAATACGGTGGCCAAAAGGGGACCATTTACTCACAGGGAGAGAAAACTGAGGGGAAATTGAACTCCAGCTTTGGGAGTCATTGAGGGTCAAAACCAAGGGGAGTGTGATCTAATTTCAAAACCCACACAGGAACACAGACATGTCTCTGATTTAAATTACAGCTATTGAATTATGGCTCCCCAAATATCATTCAAACAAACTGTTAATCATACAAAAGAGTTTATTTCTTATCAAGGTAGGGGAAAACATCAGCTCCGCAGACTTAAAAATATTTCTTTAATTGAGGTGAAATTCACATAACATAAAATATACCCTTTTAAAGTGTACAGTTCAGTAGCATTTAGTAAATTCACAACGTTGTGCGTTCATCACCTCTACCTAATTCCAAAGCATTTTTATCGCCCCCAAAGGAAATCTCATACCTAGTAAGCAGTCACTCTCCATTCTCCTTCCACCACTTCAAATCCCTGGCAACTGCTAACGTGCTTTCTTATCTATGGGTTCACCTATTCTGGATATTTCATATAAATGGAACAGTACAATATGTGTGTGACCTTTTGTGTCTGACTTCTTTCACTTAGCATAATGTTTTTAAAGTTTATCCACATTGTAGCATGTATCAGTACTTGGATCTTTTTTTAATGACTGAATAGTATTTCAGTGTATGGATATACCACACTTTGTTTATCCACCCTTCAGCTGATGGACATTTTGGTTTTTTGTTGTTATTTTTTTCATTTTTTGGCTATTGTGAATACCATAGACTTGAGAGAAGGGCAAGTTCTGACTTATTAGAATTTTGAAGTCTGGACTCAAAAATGGTCTTTTAAAGCCTAGACTTCAGTAGGACTGGTTAAGGATCATTATATAATAGTTTAGGATTGATAGAAATGGCAAACGTCTTTAGGCAAAGGCTCAAAGAGTCTTGGGATGTGAACTGCCTGTTGATGCTTTCAATTGAAGAGTTGATGGATCTTTCGGGAAAGTTCTGTAATAATAAATCCAGTTATTTACTTGGGCAAGAGACTCTTGAAATAGTTGAGTTATGCTACTGACAACAATGGAATAGTAAAGTCATTTTAATGTAGACAGTAAGCTATGTGATATGGTTCTCATACCACGAAAGATGGAGATCCATAAAAAGGATGCATTTTCTGGCAATATTGGGAACAGAACTGCTCCTGAACAATTTCAATCACAAAATTGTATAAAGCAAGTTAACCAAGATCTACCCATATGGTGCCTCTGATAAGTAGTAAGATCCTTTGGGGCCAGAACCGTATCTGTCAACCCTTTGTGTCACAGAGGCATAGTAAATGATCTAGCACACAGTAATAGCTTCCTTAAAGTCTCTGAGAGTAATAATAATATGATATTCTTGCAGTGATGATTAAGCAAACCTTCATCTCAAGATACTACATATTTTGCCAATAAAAATGAGCACCACTTTACATATCTTAAATGAGTTGCTTCATATCATCTATGCTCATGGGAAGCTATTCTATCGTTTAATAAATAACAATCCTTTGCAGTTTGGCCATTGCCCAATCTCTAAAAGGATATGGGAGAAGCTGAAATGTCCTTGCAAGGTAGGAGCTGTAAAGACTAAAATAAACTTGGCAACCAGGCTAAGTATCCAATAGCCGATGCTGCTTGATAACAAAGAGCATATTTATAATGAGAATTTCCTGTAATTAAAGAAAAACTAACTGTACAGGAGTAGAAAGAACAAATATTTCATTTCTTCTGCCTTTGGATTGATCAGAAAGAGTATTGTAAAAATAAAGACTTGGCTATTTATTTTCAAATAGGAATAATCAAAGCAAATATTGTATTGCACAAGGGAAAAAACATACTGGCTCCGTAGAGGGTACACTTCTGAAATCTGTGATACCTTTTCTAAGGTAGAAAGAGTGCACTAGTTTACCTGCCTTTAAACACTGTCTGTGGGGAAAGAAAGTGGAATTGCCCCCAGGCCCCTTGTCTTTGAAAAACGATTTCTTGTTTTGGAAACAAAAAGAATTACCTTTGCTAAAAATAATGAATATTACTTCAGAGAGATTATTTTTTTAGTGCATACTGAAGTATAAGGCTCATTTCTATTTTTGCCTTTCATAAATTTCTCCCAGTACTCTCTTTTTTTCAATTGTGATAAAATATACTTAACATAAAATTGACCATTTTAACCATTTGTAAATGTACAGTTCCATGGCATTAAGTACATTCACATTGCTGTGCAACCATCATCAGAACTTTTTCATTTTTCCCAGCTTGAACTGTATATCTATTAAACAACAGCTACCTGTTCTCCACTCCCCACCAGGCCCTGGCAACCACTGTTCTACTTTCTGCCTCTATGAATTCAACTACTCTAAGCACCACATATAAATGAAATCACACAGTATTTATCTTTTTGTGACTGGCTTATTTAGCATAATGTCTTCAAGGTTCATTCATATTATAGCATGTGTCAGAAATTCCTTCTTTTTTAAGGCTGAATAACATTCCATTGTATGTATATACTACATTTGTTTTATCCATTCATCCATCAACGCACACTTGAGTTGCCTCCATATTTTGGCTCTTGTGAACAGTGCTGCTATGAATATAAGTGTACAAATATCTGTTCGAGTCCCTGATTTCACTTCTTTGGCTATATACCCAGAAGTGGAATTGCTGGATCGTATTGTAATTCTATGTTTACTTTTTTAAAAAATTACCATATAGTTGTTCACGATGCTACACAATTTTATATCCCCACCAGCAACGCACAAAGGCTTCCAATTTCTCCACATGCTGGCCAACGCTTGTCATTTCCTGTTTGTTTTTGTAATAACCATCCCAATGCTTGTGAAGTGATCCCTTAGTATTGTTTAATTAAACTTCTCACTCTCTTTTGTCCTCTTTCCCCATTTTACCTCTTTTCGCTTTCCTTAATTTTCCCAACACTTCTTTCCCATTTCTCCTCCTTTCTTTAGTTGAATAAGAAAATAAGCTTTTCATATACAAGGAGTACATTTTGTTTTACAGGGAAAAAAAGGTACATGGCAATTAATAAGACTCTCAGCCTCTGCTAAGAGGAATAACAATGACCAATATTGACTCTTCAGAATACTAGCACATATATTTGGGGGAGTAATTTTAAGTTTATCTTGATCTTTCTGGGCAAGGTTTAGTTTGTGTCTCCTTAAGAGGGGGAGGCAAAAGAATATGCCAGTCTCTGACAGGGCTCACAGAAGGTTTTTAGGGAACACAGTACAATATCCTATTTCTTGTTACTCTGATTTTGATGTTACAAAAAAAATAATCAGGGAGCATCACTGTATTTTATTAGGCATCTGGTCACTAGGGTTCTAACCCTGGCTTTGCTGAAAACTTTCTCAGAGGTCTTGGGCAAGTACTTTCAAAGCTTCTATTTCTAGATTTGTAAAATGAGGATGTAAGAGTTTATTACCTCTGAGGTCACTTCTAGTTCTGGGGTCCCCTTTAATATGCAATAATCCTCAGTAGTTATCTACAGGGATGACATTTTAGAAGTAAAGAGTTAGGCGGCAATCTTGTAAGTAAAAGCAATGTAGAAAATAAAACTGGATGAGTCCATTCATTAGAAAAAAAATTATTCCATTTTATTTAACTTTCTGTGGATTCCATTTTATGTAACTTTCTGTGGATTGAAAGAAAGATTACATAAAGCACACATCAGAACATAGCCCATAGCTTGCTTTGGTATAAAACCACAGAACTCTTTCATGACAATATTGGTGGTCATGGAAAAATCTGAATTTTATCATCTTTCGTCTAGATCTCTGTCATCCAAAGCTCTATTTGTCAGCAGAGGTTGTGGGATTTGAGTGACTGCTGGGTTATCTGGAATTCTTGGTTAATGAACATACCAGGAACCTTGGATAATTATAGAAAAGTTATAGAAATTTAAAGGTCTGGGTGTGTTTATTCCACAAGTACCTAGGAATTGATTCTTCCTTAACCACGAGCCCAAGACTGCTGGCAGTTTAAATAGAGTCCCTTGAACAAGAAGTATGATTTTCTTTTTTTTTTTTTTAATTTAATTAATTAATTTATTTATTTATGGCTGTGTTGGATCTTCGTTTCTGTGCGAGGGCTTTCTCTAGTTGCGGCAAGTGGGGGCCACTCTTCATTGTGGTGCGCGGGCCTCTTATTATCGCGGCCTCTCTTGTTGCGGAGCACAGACTCCGGATGCGCAGGCTCAGTAATTGTGGCTCACGGGCCTAGTCACTCCGTGGAATGTGGGATCTTCCCAGACCAGGGCTCGAACCCGTGTCCCCTGCATTGGCAGGCAGATTCTCAACCACTGCGCCACCAGGGAAGCCCTGATTTTCTTATATGATTAAAATCTATGGTTGAAATAGTTCAGAAATATCTAAACCACCAATTAGTAGGAGAATTTTACTCTAATTTTCATTTTAATTTACTAAATCATGAAATCCACTGTCCTTTTGCTTGTATTATTTTCATGACATACTAAAACATATTGTTTACAAATTTTAATTTTGAATGACCCCATCTCTATACTATCTTCTTTGTGCCCTTGGCCAAGCCATTTAGTCTTTCTAAACTTGTCTCAGTATTTAGACTAAAATAGACAATGAACATTTACGGAATAAGTGCATGTTTTGTCCCTCCTAGACACTCTAATATGCCCCTCATGGTCATCACCGGTAAATGGTTCTGGGCAGTATTTGGTCTTCATCGGGCCATTTTTGCTTCTCAGGTTGTCACTGGCACACATGCTACGTAGGCTCTTTCTAGGCTTCTCTGTTTCTCATTCAGAAGAGCCTTCTAAAGAATACATACCTCGTGAATAGGATCCTTGCGCTTACCAGCACACCACTAGATATACTCACTATCTTAGATTATTTTTTAAACTACTCAACCAAAGTTTGACTGGAGCTTTTATGGTTAAAGGAAAGAGAAGTTCTATTCCAAACCCCATGCTAATCAAGGATTCATTTCCCATGATCATGCCCACTAAAAACATATGTGAGTTCTTGTGTGGTCCTATCTGTTCAGTTTAAATCCTTTCACTGATACTACAAACTTGGAATATTTTCTAAGATATTAAGAAATACTTTTTGCTAAAGTCTAGGGAAGTCAATAAAGGGAAATTGTGTATTACAAACCCATGTTTAAGAGTAGTGTTATACTCTGATATCCTGCAAAGAACAAGAATTAAATGGTTTTCTTTGACTATCATTTTCTCTTGGAATAAAAATCTCCGTAATCCATCATCCAGAAAACTACTTAAATAACATCACTAGTGCTCTGTTGGCCCAGGAAAGAAGCCACATTGTCTTTTCTTTTTTCTTGTACTTTTCAAGAGAGAATCTGAGTATTTCATGTTGATTGCTTGATTGGCTGCAGAGGGACTCTTTAAAAATACTAAAAAAATTCAGGAATCCAGTACAAATCAAACATAAGCTGCTATCAATCATGTGCGCAGGGCATTATGTGAGGTTTTTACTCAGAAAGATGTCATTAAAAGTTGCAGAAATTAATTGGTGCCATTGAATGTAATGGCCTTTCCTGCCATAGTTTCTCAAATGTAAAGAAAAATTATGGATAACGTAAATTCCTAGTGGGATTCTTATAGATGTCTGCTTTGTTCTGTTATTGTTTATTGCAAATGTTATTACTGTGATCTATGGCCCTATCATGCTTTGTCTACACTGCGCTGCTCTTCTGAAGCCCACAACAACGGAGGGCTTTACTCATAAGCTAAGACTGTGTCTATTTGGAAATTCTTTGCTTTCATATATTCCGAAAGTGTCTCAAGGTGTTCATTTTGTGTGTTTAAATTTTTATACAAAAACAGATTTGTTCTGATTGATTAAATATTGACTTACACCATTTTTAGGATAACTCTGAATCTTATTTAAGTTCAGGGTTTGTGTTCTGCTTTCCCAGAAGGTTTGAATTCAGTGTAATAATGGCTGTTACTTTGTGTGAATCAATGGATTGAGATATGCAATCTTTCTCAATAATAACATTGGTTTAATTAGTAGTGGTTTAAAAATTTGACTCTTAATTAAGGAACAATTTTATGTCTCTGAAAAAAAAAGTTTAAGGAAAAGGAACTTCTTTTTGCATATTAAATGCTGTCTTATACTATATAATCTGTAACTCCATATGTAAGTCATGTTAAAATTTTGTCTAACACCACTAAAGGTTAACCTTTTGCTTCCAGATATTTTGAAGGCATTTGTGGATGCCTCATTATTCTTTTCTATTCGTTTCTGATTCTATGGGTGCAAGATTCTAGAAATTCATGAAAAGGGACAGAATGCCCCTTGGAAAATGTAATGAATTAAGCTTGCAATTCTAGTTTACTCATCTTTTGGTTGTGTTTTGTGAAATTTTAGAGCATTTCTGGGTTACACTGTTTAAGACATATCTTGAGAATTTTAATCGTTGAGATCATGTCAAATATTGAAAAATCTATAATAGAAAGTTAAATTCAAGGCCTAGATGGCCTTCATTCATGTATGGGGAAAAGAATTAATAGTTTACTCTGAAAATTAATCAAAACAAGTATTAGCATATATAAAAATATTGATAATAAAACCAAAGCTCTAGAAAAAAATAACAATAATTGGTTTGGGATTGTGTGATGGTATTTAAAACCGAATAAGTTCCACGGCATGTTTGGGAAAAGTCTATAAATAATGAATAACTTAATCTTTTGTTACTAAAAATATAAATAAATATAGATATAAAATAATAGTGACCACTGAAAGAAGGTAGATGCATTGCATAGATTTCAAACCAGCAAAACAGTAGGAGAAATTTTGAAATTTTTTAACAATCCAATAAAATGCAGAAAAAAGAGGGGAAGGGGAAGCAAATAAAAAATAAATGTGTCAACAGAAAACACAAAATTAGATGGTGTAAATAAGTACAAATAGATCACTAGTCACAAAAATTCAAAAATGTTATTGACTCTATTAAGTGACAATTTATTAAAGTTTTTTCTAATTCAGCTATATCTTGATTAAAAGAAACAACTTGAAACTAGTTTGTTTTTTAAAAGTTTTGTGGGCTAAGACATGTTTATGAAAAATGAGGCCAAAGCTACACAGTCCAAGAGGAAGTTAGTCAGTAGGTGACTCTATCAGTCAAAGTTCAACTAGAAGGACTTCCCTGGTGGCGCAGTGGTTAAGAATCCGCCTGCCAATGCAGGGGACATGGGTTTGATCCCTGGTCTGGGAAGATCCCACATGCCGCGGAGCAACTAAGCCCATGCGCCGCAACTACTGAGCCTGCTCTCTAGAGCCCACGAGCCACAACTACTGAAGCCCGCATGCCACAACTACTGAAGCCTGTGTGCCTAGAACCTGTGCTCCACAACAAGAGAAGCCACCATGATGAGAAGCCCCTGCACTGCAACGAAGAGTAGCCCCCGCTCACTGCAACTAGAGAAAGCCCAGCAATGAAGACCAAACGCAGCCAAAAATAAATATATTAATTAATTTTTTTAAAAAAAAGTTCAACTAGGAAAGCAGAACCAGTGGAAGGTATATATTAAGAGATTTATTGCAAGGAGTTGGTTTAGGCAACTGCCAGAGCTGGCTAGGCAAGTCCAAAATCCATATGGCAGGCCATCAGGAAGGGCAACTCCTGGGCATACACTGTCTGCAGGGGCAATTTCTTCTACTTCAGGAAATCCTCAGCTCTGCCTTTGAGACCTTTCAATTGATTGAATCAGGCCACTCAGATTAACTAGGATAATCTCTTTTAGAGTCAACTGATTATAGACTTTAATCACATCTTCAAAATACCTTCTGAGCAACACCTAGATTAGTGTTTGATTGAATAACTGGGGTCTGTAGCTTAGCCAACTTAATACATCAAAAAGACCATCAGAGTAACTAAGATCTGACACTATTAGAGGTCAAAGCAGGTGTCTCTTTGTCTATAATGCTGGAAGCCACTCCTCTCAACCTAGCCACTGAACTGGATATTATCCCTGTGCTCAGATACCAGCACCATAATCAGATTCTACTAAAGGCTCCTTGGGTGACAAGTCAATTGCAAATTCTAAAAGAACAAAGATTTCATTTACCAGTATCTCCCTATCTTGTACATCATTGCTGTTAGTGGCTGGCTACTGGGCAACCCTATACCACTCTTCGTGAACATTTTATGTTTGCCATCTCTCTTGATACCACCCTGCCAGTGCAGGGTAACCACATTCTGCAGGCCAGGGTGAGGAAAGGACATTTAAAACCCCTGTTGGAATAAAAAAATGGACAAAATATTTGAACAGTCAGTTCACCAAAGATGATATAGTGTCCTTCTCTTAGGCATGGCCCTCACAATGGACACCTATGAGTGTCCTTTAGAATGGAGTCCCAGTGCATATAAAATAATGCCATATTTCCTTCCACAAAGAGAAGCCTTTTAGAACACACTAAACACACTACGAGTCTTCAGGCTGGAACTAAAGCAAAGGGATTACAGGTTAGCCAACTGTGAAATCAGCCTTTTTTAAGCATTGAATTTCTGCAAGAACAGAATGCAAACCTCATATGATCTCTAAGGGTCTCCTCTAGCATTGCCCATTAGATACTGGGCTTGGGAGAATAAATGTCTCCTGGGTGTGTCTGAGTCGGGTGTGATATGCTGAGTCTCTAGGCTTGGTAAGTATCCCAGGGCAAACTAGAAACTCAACCCTCATGTGTAGCAGAGGCACCTCTATTGCCAAAATGAGCACCCCGGGCTTTCCTATTCACTAGGTATCGAGCCCTCTACACCTGGCTGCTGCTGCTCAGGCTTGTGATTCCCGGCTCTTCCCCTCTCAGGAGGGAAGGAAAAGGCCTGCAGCATGGGCTCTCTACAGTTTCAGTTTCCTTTTTGTCCCTTCTTTGCTGCCTCATTGCTGTGTCATTTCTCTAGCCAGATACAGTAAAACTTCCCTCTAAAATAATATCAGCTACTCTTCAGAATTAGTAACATCACAGGTTATATCTGTCCACTGCAGACAACATGGATCAAGTTCACATCTCCCCCAAGCACCTGAAGGCTTGCTCTTCTTGGGCTTCTTCCTAGTGACATTCTCTATCATGCGGACAATATCATCGACTACATCTTCAGAGAGAAATGGGCTTCCACCCGTCTACCTGTTCTCACATATTGTCATTTTAAGTTAAAGTATTTGTAGAGTTTTATAAATCTTAAAGATAAGTTTTAGAAGTCTTTTAAAAGCATTTAATCCACGTTATCCAAAACTAAGATTTATAGCTCAGTCACGCATCAAGTAAAGATTCATACATCTTTATAACGCTTTTCCTGGGTAGCTTTAATGTAACAGAAATTCTGTTAAAAATCCACGTCTCTAGATCTCCTTGGAAATCTGGAAGATCAGGCAACACTGGGCAAGCATCCCATCATAGTAACCTGTGGAGCTGAGTCTTGGCTGCCCCTGGCATGTGCTGCCCAGTTCCTCATAGTTTCCCAAGACAAAAGGTGAGTTTTCACTGCCTTTTATTACCTTATGGCTTGACCTTCTGCAGGCTGCATCTGAGTTTGCAAGCTTTGGCTGTAATTATTGCATATTCAGATGGAATCAAACTTCATTAGGTCACTTCAGTAAGGGGGCTGTTTCTCTGGCTTTGTCCAGAGAATCAAACTGTTGTTGCCCATAACACGGCAGTTCCCCTATTTCATATAACAATGCGGAAAAACTTAGAAGAGTCTTTGAATTCAAGACTATGAAAACTAAGACAGGAAACGATGTGTTGAGAATGATTACTGCGTTATGGCTAACCCACCCTGCGTAAGAACAATGTACTTACCTGTATATACAATAAGTATTAAAGCAGCAGTCAACCTTTTTTGGGTTCTAGTCACATTTGAAAATTGTTTCCTCAGAAGGAAAGGCACATTTATACAACAACATCACAGGTTCTTCAAACAACTTTAAAGGTTCCTGGTCCCCCTGAGGCCATCTGAGGAACCTCAGGTTCACATGTCTCAGGTGTAGACCCCATGCTCTAAAAAAAAGATACAGAGGCGCTGAGGTCAGATTCCTTTTTCTCCCCACTAAAGAACCTGCAAACGAACCTTTACCTAGTGTGACTAAGTGGATAGTTCTGAGTTAGTCTGGTTAAACCAGGATCTTCCTTTGTGTTCTCTGAGGTTTAGTCTCCCTGCTTTCTCTTTCACACTATTCACCTTTTTTGTGCACTTAGTCAAGACATACTCTCAGCTCCTCCGGGTGTTATCCACAGAAGGCTATGCTTCTTTCCAGTGGGCACTGCAAATGCAGCTCTGCTGTGCTGCTGCCTAACTCCAGCCCTCGCACCTGCAAGGCTGTGCCCACCATTTCTCACTATAGGATGAGCGTTCCTCCACGGGCCAGCACACAGAGAAGATTTCATCCTCTCTGCTAGGGATACATCTGTGGACACCAGTGGACTTCCTGGATAATGCTGTAGAACGTTCCTCTGGTAGCAAGAGCTCAAATGTGGTTGCTCAGTTACTCTCTACTCAGCATGCATCAGGATGATACACAGGTGGTGGTTACACTTCAGATAGGTGCTCCCTGCAATAAAAGCTGAGAATCCCAGCTACTTAGCCCATCAGTTTCTGTAAAATGCATTGACATTAGGACTGGTTTGAGGCGTTGAAATTTTATAATGGTGCATCCAACGATGCCATGTGGAATCCTATTCCACACCTTTTCTACCAACCAAGTCTTCAGTTCTTTCTCATTCTGGTGTCTTTGAATTTTAGCATTGAAGGGAGGAAGATAGGCTTTGAGATCCTGGATAAAATAACATAAATAAATAATTCTTTAAATTTTTGACAACATATTTTTTCCTTAAGCTTTTTCCTTCAGAAAACTGCTGCCAAGAAATTCTGTATGAAGTAAGTTGCAGAGAACAATCATGAAAAGAGCTCGGAAAAAAGAGGAAATTTATCTTTTTTTCAAATGTAGCTTCTCCTGTTTTCCCTGTAGCATCAAGTCTTTAATCTTTAGCATTATAACCTCTGGCCATGTGAGGGAGTTGACATAGCTTCTGTTTGATGATAATGCCTTTTGAAGGGTCATGCCCAATATCGGGGTTTTTCAAGGGATCAAGATTGCTCATGCTTTTTGATGTTTTCCTCTCACAGGCCTGATAACTAGATAGATGACCATGATAAATGGGTATCCTGGGAAAGTGATAAGAATTCAGAGGTTTGGCATGAGTTATGTCCTCACTCATACAGAAGCGAAGATTCTTTTATCTTTCCTCTTTAATTTCTTAATTACAAAAAAGGATTTCCTACCTAAACACAGAAAGTTCTCAAAACATTTTGTGACTGTTGTCTGATACTAAAATACTTTGCTTTAAGATCCTTTCTTTGTTCAAGTTTTTGTTGTGGTTGTTTGTTTCGTTGTTGTTGATAGGGTCTTTAATAAAAGATAACATCCCCTATTAAATATTGAAGTTGTTTTCCTTTAATAGAAACACTTTGTTGCTGAAATAGCAAACAAGCAAAATTTACCATCCAACCTGAGCGTAAGGATATAATGTTGCATATGTAAAGATTCCAAGCTGGTCCCTTCCTTTCTCCCTCTAACCTAGCCTGGTTGTATAGTATGTTCATTGCCTCTGGTCTCACTGCCAAAGTCCTCAGCTTGTACACAAATGTGGGTTCTAACTCAAACCTACCCCCTCAGTCTTCCCCTTTTCTGCTTGAGCATGCAGAAGGAAAGGGTACAAATCCACATGTACTCATCTTTATTCTCAGATAGTAAATGCTGCTCTGGCCCAGGTATCTTAGCAGAATAAGACAGAAGACAGGTGCATGGTCATTCGTAGTGTCTGTGCCTCTGAGTGCCACACACTCTTTCCTCATTCCTGCTTCCTTCTGACTGCTGACTGTCAAAATCATACTCCCTCCTGTTCACTCTTCTGTGAAAGATCTTTCCTTCTTTGTTGGTTTAGATGATTGATTTCCTTCTCTATTCTCCAAAGCATCATGCTTTAACAATGGGATGAGGGAGAAGAGCATGGATATGGGGGTCTTCAGATCTGGTTAAAATTCCTGCTCTGGTATTTATTAGCTATGTGATCTTGGGCACATTACTTACCCTCTCTAAAATCCAATTTTCTCATCTGTAAAATGGAGATAGTAACAATTATTTATAGGACTGCTGTGATGAGTACATGAGATAAAATACATCAAAGTGCCCATGACAATGCCTGGCACATAGCAGTATTTGATCAATGGTAGGTCCCCCATAAACATTGCATTGGCGGGGCCATGCATCTCTCTGCAACAAAGACCTGCAAAGGAGAAATATGATAACACTATTACATGTATATTAAACTGACCATTTAAATTGTAAAATATAAGAAAGCAATGGGTCTGTTCGTTTCTTGTCTGTACAAACTGCACATTCTTTTATCTTTTGAGCTAGAAAAATAGGGACAGGCAAGCACTAGTGCAACTTCACTGATAGTCATGTGAATTACATCACCTCACCCTGGGTGTGTTATTCACCAATATATAAGCCATTAACTTTTCTTCCTGCACAGTGAAGATCCACTAATAAAGAGAAATTTTATGTCCAATAATCCATTCTCTCACAATAGTTCTACAAATAACTTGTAGTTATCCCCTTGATTTCTTTGACTCAGCACTGTGGCTGGTTAA
Source organism: Balaenoptera physalus (assembly GCF_965194825.1). NCBI lineage: Eukaryota > Metazoa > Chordata > Mammalia > Artiodactyla > Balaenopteridae > Balaenoptera > Balaenoptera physalus. The sequence continues at coordinate 76,427,396 of NC_138890.1, read as the reverse complement.
TTACATGTCCAGTCCATCTTGTCTGCTAGACTGTGAGCTTCCTGAGGTCCTGCCATGGCCTTCTCTGTTTTCCCCAAAGCTCCTGCCAGAGTGATTTGTACCCAGTGGTTAATTAATCACTCTGTCAGTCCTCTGAAAGAGAAAACTCAAAGCAAACGTGTTAGTCATCCAAGTCCAAGTATGTTGGCATGAAAATGACTCTTGTAGTCAGGAAAGAGTAAAGTTTGCTTTAATATTTCAAGTCTTCTCTTTCTTTAAATGTGCTTCTCTGGTTTGCTTCGTTCTTGTTCCATCCTAAGGGTGGGTCTAGAGAGCCTGGGGTCAGTCCTCCTGGTTTGGTAGGACCCCAGTTTCTGTCCTAGCTCTCTACCTTATTTCCCATATGACCTTAAGAAATTCCCTAATCTTTTCTAGACTAGCGTCTCCTTTATATCCAATGTTCTCATTTTAAAGATGGCATCTAAGATCCCTTAGTTCTAACAGTTTATGACAAGCATGAAAACCCATCTTGCTGATTTGGGGTATGCTGCCGAGCTTGGCCCGATAAGCGAACCTCATCTGAAGATCCTAGGGAGTCACACCTGGAACTTCTGTGGGGGGCAGCAAACAAATGCTGTGACTTCCACACACCACCCTTGGCTTTAGAGACTTTCTCCTCCTTATGCAAGTGGAGGCTGCTGCATTCTAGTAATTTCTACCCCAGTGTTGTTCACAAGGCCACCCACCTTGTTTTCAGCAGCACTTAACAGCTCAGATTCAGTCTTCTCTCTGATAGATCCAGAGAGAACTCAGAGAAGTCAGCTTGTTCTGTGTGAAGAGAAAAAAAAATAATTAAAATACTTTCATCATAATCACCCTCATTTGATATGTTTTCTAACATGGAGATGATATTCTGTGACACTTCAATAAAAAACAGAAAGAGAAAAAGCCCATTTCCCTGGATTCCATAGTTCCCCCAAATGAAAAGTGATGTAGCCCACTTGTTGGCACCTAATAAGCCCATTATAAAGATTTGCTGTTGAAACAAAGAACACACACTCATAACCCCGTTCTCATCACCTAAGAGCTTCCATGCTTCAAAGTCATCTTCCTGTAGCTAGAGGTTTTATCTCCACTTTAAACTGGAATCTCTTTATTATCCCTATAAAAGTCACTTCTCAAGCTAGAATTTTTCAGTGTAGAACACAGCTGGATTTTTTTTTTTTTAAGTCTATATCTTTTACTTTTATAGTGAGCAGGTCCTGAGCTGTGTGAGTAAAGATACTGCATGCAATTCTTGGTTCTAATTTGGAAATAGGACATGCTTTCAAAAACGACAAGGAAAGGAGTATAGAGGTAGGAGTGGAGAGACAGCAACATGTATATAAACGGTATCTTTCGAAATTCAAAAAGAGAGCATTTTGCACCATAATTATTTAGATTTCTCTAGTCTCCTTTCAAACCAAGATTTGTTTACTAGAGGCATTACAATTTAGTGAGACAAATTAGACTAAACTTTTTTATCTCCAGTGGTTTGCACATGCACTGATTGAACTAGTATTTCTTCCCAAGATTGTCTGGGAAGATAAATGAACAGGAGGAGCAATTAGGGTAAGGAAAAACTAAAGATTGGCTGACATGATTTAAGTTTACCACTAAGGCAGTTCGTCATTTTGTCTCTATAATCTCTATCAGAATTGACTAAAACAGTAAACATAAATCATTATACTAATTTATTTCACTACACTGTGGTCTGGGAAAAGAAGATTTCATTTTTTTCTGAGAGACTTTGGGGATTCAGGCAGCCACTTTGAACTTATTTTCATGTATATATTGGGTGTGGGGGAATGAGAGAATCAAAAATGAGCACCTCAGTATCCTTAAAACAGTATTTTTTGGTGGCAGGCTAAGTTATTTTTACTACATTTTGCTAAAATAACTATGGGTTGTGCATTAAAAGCAGCTCAACATTGATTGTATTTTTTAAAAAGCAAAACAATTCTTAAGGTAGACGTGTAATCAAATATACTGCTAAAAGTGATTTTTCAAATATGTAGTAGTTAATAAGCTGTTAAGCCTTTTCTCTGAAGAAGGCTCTGTCACCACAGAGTCAGAATACCATCAACTGGGAGTTCTTATGAAACATCAACACTCTTGATAATTGGGGCTGCAACTAAGCCCTCTGAATATAGGATCAAGCATTGCTGACTCACCAAAATAAAAGTACCATCAAGAGGCCCTTGGACATATGATCCAATTGGCTACTTGAACAAAAATGGGGTCATTCACTGAATAAACTGTGAAGGTAGGGTATCATTTTTGGTTTTTTCCCATTATTTAGATTAAAATTTTTCTTTTAAAGATAATTCTAATGGTGAACCTATTATAGATAAATAATTACTTCTGAAATTTTTATAGTTTCTGATATTTTTCAGATATTTTCATATATCTGTGTATATATACTTATGTAGTTGACCCTTGAACAATGTAGGAGCTAGGGGCACCCATACTCTACGTGGTTGAAAATCTGCATATAGCTTTATAGTCAGCACTCTGTATCCATGGATTCAACCATCCGAGGATCATGTAGTTCTGTGGTATTTGACCTTGGGAAAAAAAAATCTCTGTATAAGTGGACCCATGCAGTTCAAAACTGTGTTGTTCAAGGGTCAATTTTAATTTCAAGCCCTGTTGCCAGATTCATCTTTCTAAAGCATAGTTTGAATCTACTTGCATTAGCCTTCAAAAGTGGCTATAAAGTTCTAAGCTAGGATAGTGATTTCAGGCAGTAAAATAGTGGATGGATGCAAGATACACTGTGGGTATAGAATCAAGACCAAATTACACAATGGGGCCAAGACAGATCACATAACAGAAGTTTGCCATGGTTACTAGAAACATAACTTCAGGTAAAGACAAAGAGTGGGGAAGATAATAAATTCACTTTGGGACACTGAAATTGAGGCTGCCCTGTTTGGGCACCAGTTAGAGATGTCTCAACAGAGAGTAAGAAGTACTAGATAGAGATAAGGGTATATGATATACGGGACTGGACATTTTTGTGCTTATTGAATTTATATAAGATCTGCCTCTTTCTATAAGGAAGAAGAGAAAAAGGAACAAATATTGTGAGCTCCAATTCAGTGCTTTTACTCTTTACATGTTATCTCACTTAATTTTGACAAAAATCCACCAACATGTATTAAATATTAGCCACATTTTCAGTGAGAACATTGCTCAGTGGCAGAGTTAGGCTCTATCTGGCTCCAAAACTCTATCTAAGACTACTGCTAGTCACTACTCACTACTTCTGAAAAGACGCGAAACAGTTGCTTACAAAGAAATTTTTTAGGTCATGTGTTTAAAAGGTAAAAATGGCAGCAACTGAAGATGCCAAGGGGAAAAGTATAGATAGAGAATGACTAAGGGTGAGCAAAGAACCTCAGGGGAAGACATATAGAAGTAGGGATGAGTTATAAGCAGAAAGGGGTGAACAGCTCCTTTGTGTCCTACAGAGAGGTTAAGAAAGATGAAAACCAAGAAATGGCCACTGTGTTTGGTCTATAAGGATTTATTAATGACTTTTGAGAGGGAGGTTTGCTTATAATAGAAGCCAGATTGCAAACAGCATAATGAGATGGGAGTAAAAGAATTAGACTTAGCTATTATGCAATATTCCTCTAAAATGTTTAACACTAAAGAGAAAGAAAGAGCCATATCTTTCAAGGGAGTAGCAGGGTTAAGGAAAGAAATATTTGTTGTTTGTTCTTGGTTTTTGTTTGTTTTCTCTTATCAAAAGGAGGCTTTAGCACATTTTCATTCAGAAAGGGAAGCAGCAGAGAAAGAGAGCTCAAAGACCAGAGGGTAATTGAAAGAGCAAGATCTGGGAACACCTTAAAGAACTAGGTTTAGATGTAATGGTAGTGAGTCAGCCTTTCTGCCTCTCTGAGTAGGAGCTGGTCTTCCTCTGAAAACCAGAAACAAGCAACCCTGAAGGTACAGAGTGATGGTGACACAGTGAGCAGTGAAGCCAACAGGGCACGCAGGAGGAGCAGTCTCTGACCAAGAGAAGCAGAGGGGAAGGCCATAATTTAATGGAATCTCTCTGCTCCAGTGACAGATAAAACATAAACAGAAAAAATAAGCAAAACCAGCTACATTCAAAAACAATATTAACAACTTCACAAACCAGAAACACAGCATTGAGCAGGGCTGATGGTGCAGGTTTGCTGGTGTTAAAATCCAAAATCAGATATAGGTGGTAGAAGTTCAGCTCCTATGAGGTACTTGGAACTGAAAGTTTTCCATGTAATCAAAATAAGGCTTATTCCTTAAAATCAGTGGCTATGATGGGGCTCATCTAAAGAGGCAAAGGAAGCTAAAAATGCTACAGATGTGCCCTATTTAGAGTTGCAACTAAGGAAGGAGGTGGGAGGACAACGACCTAGGCCAAGACACAGGAATTGCTGGTTGGGTGACAGCGTCTCTGATACTTTCAATGTCGCCACAGAAAAGGAGTCCTAAAACACCACCTGTTTCTAGAATAAGAACCCTAGGGGGCCTGGAAGGGGTAATTATAAATCTAAGGGAGATAGGGGGGAATATTTAACAGGGAGAGGGAGAGATCCCATTCAAAATAGAATGTAACAAAAGCAAATATAGACAAGTGGGACTATAGCAAACTAAAAACCTTCTGCTCCGCAGGGGAAACAATCAACAGAGTGAAAAGACAACCAATGGAGTGGGAGATAATATTTGCAAACCATGTATTTGATAAGGGGTTAATATCTAAAATATATAAGGAATTCCTACATCACAAAGGCAAGATAAATAAATTAATTAAAATTGATTAATTAATTTTAAAAAGGACAAATCAAATAAACTAATTTAAAAATGGGCAAAGAATTTTAACAGACATTTCTTGAAAGAAGATGCAGATAGCCAACATGTATATGAAAAAATGCTCAACATCAGTAATCATTAGTGAAATGCAAATGAAAACCACATGAGATATCATCTCATGTCTGTTAGGATTTCCATTACCAAAAAAAAAAAAAAAAAAGTAGGTGTTGACAAGAATGTGGAGAAATTGGAATCCTTGTACTCTGTTAATTAGAATGTAAAATGGTGCAGCTGCTATGGAAAACAATGTGGAGGCTCTTCAAAAAATTTAAAATAGAAGTACCATATGATCCAGCAATCCCACTTTGGGGTATTTATCCAAAAAAATTGAAACGAGAATCTCAAAAATATGTATGCACTCTCATGTTCATTGCAGTATTATTCACAATAGCCAAGATGTGGAAACAACCTAAATGTCCATTTACCAATTAATGGATAAAGAAAATGTGAAATATACATACAATGGAATATCATTCAACCATAAAAAAGGAAGAAACCCTGCCTTATATGACAACATGGATGAACCTTGAGAATATTATGCTAAGTGAAATAAACCAGTCACAGAAGGAAAAATACTGCATGATTCCATTTATATGAGGCAGATAAACTAGTCAAATTCACAGAAGCAGAAAGTGGAATGGTGGTTTCCAGGGGCTGAGGGAAGGGGAAATTGGGGAGTCGCTGTTCAACAGATATAAAGTTTCGGTTATACAAGATGAAAAAGTTCTAAAGATCTGCCGTACAACATTGTGCTTACAGTTAACAATACTGCACTGTATACTTTTAAAATTGTTGAGGGTAGATCTCATGGTATCTGTTCTTATCACAATTAAAAAAAAGTGGACTGCAATATTTAGAACTGAACAACAAACAAATACTACATATCAAAACTTGTTAGATGCAGCTAATATGGAACCCAGGAGTAAATTTACAGTCTTAAATGCATTGATGAAAGTATATACTTCTGGTAAAGGATGGTTCATGGTAAAATTCTCATCATTTTCAGATAAATTAATTGCCTCTATAAAACAACTAAGAAAATAAATTTTATTTTTTTAACATCTTTATTTTTATTTATTTATTTATTTTTTTAAACATCTTTATTGGAGTATAATTGATTTACAATGGTGTGTTAGTTTCTGCTGTATAACAAAGTGAATCAGCTATACGTAAACATATATCCCCATATCTCCTCCCTCTTGCATCTCCCTCCCACCCACCCTATCCCACCCCTCTAGGTGGTCACAAAGCACCAAGCTGATCTCCCTGTGCTATGTGGCTGCTTCACACTAGCTATCTATTTTACATTTGGTAGTGTATATATGTCCATGCCACTCTCTCACTTCGTCCCAGCTTAACATTCCCCCTCCCTGTGTCTTCAAGTCCATTCTCTACATCTACATCTTTATTCCTCTCCTGCCCCTAGGTTCTTCAGAACCATTTTCTTTTTTTTTAGATTCCATATATATGTGTTTGCATATGGTATTTGTTTTTCTCTTTCTGACTTACTTCACTCTGTATGACAGTCTCTAGGTCCATCTACCTCACTACAAATAAATCAATTTTGTTTCTTTTTATGGCTGACTAATATTCCATTGTATATATGTGCCACATCTTCTTTATCCATTCATCTATCAATGGACACTTAGGTTTCATCCATGTCCTGGCTATTGTAAAGAGAGATGCAGTGAATATTGTGGTACATGACTCTTTTTGAATTATGGTTTTCTCAGGGTATATGCCCAGTAATGGGATTGCTGGGTCGTATGGTAGTTCTATTTTTAGTTTTTTAAGGAACCTCCATACTGTTCTCCATAGTGGCTGTATCAATTTACCTTCCCACCAACAGTGCAAGAGGGTTTCCTTATCTCCACACCCTCTCCAGCATTTATTGTTTGCAGATATTTTGATGAAGGCCATTCTGACTGGTGTGAGATGATACTTCATTATAGTTTTGATTTGTATTTCTCTAATGATTAGTGATGTTGAGCATCCTTTCATATGTTTGTTGGCAATCTGTATACCTTCTCTGAAGAAAAGTCTATTAAGGTCTTCTGCCCATTTTTGGATTGGGTTGTTTGATTTTTTGATATTGAGCTGCATGAGCAGCCTGTATATTTTGGAACTTGACCCTTTGTCAGTTGCTTCATTTGCAAACATTTTCTCCCATTCTGAGGGTTGTCTTTTCATCTTGTTTATGGTTTGCTTTGCTGTGCAAAAGCTTTTATGTTTCATTAGGTCCCATTTGTTTATTTTTGGTTTTATTTCCATTTCTCTAGGAGGTGGGTCAAAAATGATCTTGCTGTGATTTATGTCATAGAGTGTTCTGCCTATGTTTTCCTCTAAGAGTTTTATAGTGTTTGGCCTTACATTTAGGTCTTTAATCCATTTTGAGTTTATTTTTGTGTATGATGTTAGGGAGTGTTCTAATTTCATTCTTCTACATGTAGCTGTCCAGTTTTCCAAGCACCACTTATTGAAGAGGCTGTCGTTTCTCCATTGTATATTCTTGCCTCCTTATCAAAAATAAGGTGACCATATGTGTGTGGGTATATCTCCAGGCTTTCTATCCTGTACCATTGATCTATATTTCTGTTTTTGTGCCAGTCCCATACTGTCCTGATTACTCTAGCTTTGTAGTATAGTCTGAAGTCTGGGAGCCCTATTCCTCCAGCTCCGTTTTTCTTTCTCAAGATTGCTTTGGCTATTCGGGGTCTTTTGTGTTTCCATACAAATTGTGAAATTTTTTGTTCTGTGAAAATTTCCATTGGTAGTTTGATAGAGATTGCTTTGAATCTGTAGATTGCTTTGGGTAGTATAGTCATTTTCACAATGTTGATTCTTCCAATCCAAGAACATGGTATATCTCTCCATCTGTTTGTATTATCTTTAATTTCTTTCATCAGTGTCTTATAGTTTTCTGCATACAGGTCTTTTGTCTCCTTAGGTAGGTTTATTCCTAGGTATTTTATTCTTTTTGTTGCAATGGTAAATGGGAGTGTTTCCTTAATTTCTCTTTCAGATTTTTCATCATTAGTGTATAGAAATGCAAGAGATTTCTGTGCATTAATTTTATATCCTGCTACTTTACTAAATTCATTGATTAGCTCCAGTAGTTTTCTGATAGCATCTTTGGGATTCTCTATGTATAGTATCATGTCATCTGCAAACAGTGACAGTTTTACTTCTTCTTTTCTGATTTGGATTCCTTTTATTTCTTTTTCTTCTCTGATTGCTGTGGCTAAAACTTCCAAAACTATGTTGAATAACAGCTGTGAGAGTGGACAACCTTGTCTTGTTCCTGATCTTAGAGGAAAAGGTTTTAGTTTTTCACTATTGAAAACGATGTTGCCTGTGAGTTTGTCATATATGGGCTTTAATATGCTGAGATAAGTTCCCTCTATGCCTACTTTCTGGAGAGTTTTTATCATAAATGGGTGTTGAATTTTGTCAAAAGTTTATTCTGCATCTATTGAGATGATCTTATGGTTTTTCTCCTTCAATTTGTTAATATGGTTTATCACATTGATTGATTTGTGTATATTGAAGAATCCTTGCATTCCTGGGAGAAACCCCACTTGATCATAGTGTATGATCCTTTTAATGTGCTGTTGGATTCTGTTTGCTAGTATTTTGTTGAGGAGTTTAGCATCTATGTTCATCAGTGATATTGGTCTGTAGATTTCTTTCTTTCTGACACCTTTGTCTGGTTTTGGTATCAGGGTGATGGTGGCCTTGTAGAATGAGTTTGGGAGTGTTCCAAACTCTGTTATATTTTGGAAGAGTTGAGAAGGATATGTGTTAGCTCTTCTCTAAATTTTCGATAGAATTCAACTGTGAAGTCATGTGGTCCTGGGCTTTTCTTTGTTGGAAGATTTTTAATCACATTCTCAATTTCAGTGCTTGTGATTGGTCTGTTTATATTTTCTATTTCTTCCTGGTTCAGTTTTGGAAGGTTGTGTTTTTCTAAGAATTTCTCCATTTCTTCCAGGTGGTCCATTTTAATGGCATAGACTTGCTTGCAGTAATCTCGCATGATCCTTTGTATTTCTGCAGTGTCAGCTTTTACTTCTCCTTTTTCATATCTAATTCTGTTGATATGAGTCTTCTCCCTTTTTTTCTTGATGAGTCTGACTAGTGGTTTAATAATTTTTTTTATCTTTTCAAAGAATCAGCTTTTAGTTTTATTGATCTTACCTATTGTTTCCTTCAATTTTTTTCATTTATTTCTGATCTGATCTTTATGGTTTCTTTCCTTCTGCTAACTTTGGGGTTTTTTTTGTTCTTCTTTCTCTAATTGCTTTAGGTGTCAAGTTAGGTTGTTTACTTGAGATATTTTTTGTTTCTTGAGGTAGCATTGTATTGCTATAAACTTCCCTCTTAGAACTGCTTTTGCTGCATCCCATAGGTTTTGGGTCATCGTGTTTTCATTGTCATTTATTTCTAGGCATTTTTTGATTTCCTCTTTGATTTCTTCAGTGATCTCTTGGTTATTTAGTAGTGTATTGTTTAGCCTCCATGTGTCTGTACTTTTTACAGTTTTTTTCCTGTAATTCATATCTAGTCTCATAGTGTTGTGGTCGGAAAAGATACTTGATACAATTCCAATTTTCTTAACATTATTGAGGCTTGATTTGTGACCCAAGATATGATCTATCCTGGCCAGTGTTCCATGAGCATTTGAGAAGAATGTGTATTCTGTTCTTTTTGGATGGAATGTCCATTACATATCAATTAACTCCATCTTATTTAATGTATCATTTAAAGCTTGTGTTTCCTTATTTATTGTCATTTTGGATGATCTGTCCATTGGTGAAAGTGGGGTGATAAAGTCCACTACTATGATTGTGTTACTGTTGATTTCCCCTTTTATGGTTGTTAGCATTTGCCTTATGTATTCAGGTGATCCTATGTTGGGTGCATAAATATTTACAATTGTTACATCTTCTTTTTGGATTAATCCCTTGATCATTATGTAGTGTCTTTCTTTGTTTCTTGTAGTAGTCTTTATTTTACAGTCTATTTTTTCTGATAGGAGAATTGCTACTCCAGCTTTCCTTTGATTTGCATTTGCATGGAATAACTTTTTCCATCCCCTCACTTTCAGTCTGTATCTGTCCCTAGGTCTGAAGTGCATCTTTTGGAGACAGCATCTATACGGGTCTTGTTTTTGTATCCATTCAGCCAGTCTATGTCTTTTGGTTGGAGCATTAATCCATTTACATTTAAGGTAATTATCAACATGTATGCTCCTATTACTATTCTTTTAAATTGTTTTGGGTTTGTTATTGTAGGTCTTTTCCTTCTCTTGTGTTTCCTGCCTAGAAAAGTTCCTTTATCATCTGTTGTAAAGCTGGTTTGGTGGTGCTGAAATCTCTAAGCTTTTACTTGTCTGTAAAGGTTTTAATTTTTCTGCCGAATCTGAATGAGATCCTTGCTGGGTAGAGTAATCTTGGTTGTAGGTTTTTCTCTTTCATCACTTTAAATATGTCCTGCCACTCCCTTCTGGCTTGCAGAGTTTCGGCTGAAATATCAGCTGTTAACCTTATGGAGATTCCCTTGTATGTTATTCATTGCTTTTCCCTTGCTGCTTTTAATATTTTTTCTTTGTATTTAACTTTTGATAGTTTGATTAATATGTGTCTTGGCGTGTTTCTCCTTGGATTTATCCTGTATGGGACTCTCTGCACTTCCTGGACTTGATTGACTATTTTCTTTCCCATATTAAGGAAGTTGTCAACTATAATCCTTCAAATATTTTCTCAGTCCCTTTCTTTTTCTCTTCTTCTTCTGGGACCCCTATTATTCGAATGTTGGTGTGTTTAATGTTGTCCCAGAGGTCTTTGAGACTGTCCTCAATTCCTTTCATTCTTTTATCTTTATTCTGCTCTGTGGTAGTTATTTCTACAATTTTATTTTCCAGGTCACTTATCTGTTCTTCTGCCTCAGTTATTCTGCTATTGATTCCTTCTAGAGAACTTTTAATTTCATTTATTATGTTATTCATCATTTTTTGTTTGCTCTTTAGTTCTTCTAGGTCCTTCTTAAATAGTTCTTGTATTTTCTCCATTCTATTTCCAAGATTTTGGATCACGTTTACTACCATTACTTTGAAATCTTTTTCAGGTAGACTGCTTATTTCCTCTTCATTTTTTTGGTCTGGTGGGTTTTTACCTTGCTCCGTCATCTGCTGTGTATCTTTGTCTTCTCATTTTGCTTAACTTAATGTGTTTGGTGTCTCTTTTTTGCAGGATGTAGGTTCGTAGTTCCCATTGTTTTTGGTGTCTGCCCCCAGTGGGTAAAGTTGGCTCAGTGGGTTTTGTAGGCTTCCTGGTGGAGGGAACTGGTGCCTGTATTCTGGTGGATGATGACGGATCTTGTCTTTCTGGTGGGTAGGACTGCATCCAGTGGTGTGTTTTGGGGTGTCTGTGGACTTATTATATTTTAGGCAGCTTCTCTGCTAATGGGTGGGGTTGTGTTCCTGTCTTGCTAGTTGTTTGGCATAGGGTGTCCAGCACTGTAGCTTGCTGGTCATTGAGTGGAGCTGGGTCTTAGCATTGAGAAGGAGATCTCTGAGAGAGCTTTTGCTGTTTGATGTTATGTGGGGCCGGGAGGTCTCTGGTGGACCAATTTCCTGAACTCCGCTCTCCCACCTCAGAGGCTCAGTCCTGACACCTGGCTGGAGCACCAAGACTCTTTCAGCCATCCGGGTAATCTTCCTAAAGCCGGGCCGCCTGCAGCAGCCTGACCAATGGAATATTCAAATTAGAAATGTTGCCTTAGCACTGGGTGCTAGAGGAGATCTCCATTGCTCCATACCAGAAGTAAAAAAGGATGGACAGCGCCCTCTATGTTCTAAAGACTTCTGACAAAGGCAAAAAATCAATTCAATTGGGGGAAGGAAAGTCTTTTCAACAAATAGCAGAGAAATAATTGGCTATTCATATGGAGAATATTGATTTTTACTTCTTATCCATGTTGCAAAGTTAAATTCTGTTCCTCCAGGGAAAATTTCAGGGCACTGCCTCTGCCATCCCCAGTGATAGAGATGGCTTGGGAAACATTAGAACCACCTGAACACATCAGTTCCCTGCTGTAAAAGGCATCTGAATGTCTCCATCTCCTGTGAGAGCTCTAAGCTGGGATTTTTATAAATCTGAAGTGGCTCCTCCACTGTCTCTTTCAATTTCTGCAAACTGAAGCAGAAGACTCTGAGACTTTAGAACAGGGCATTACTCCTCAACACTGTCGAGGTCATCAAAAATGAGGGAAGTATGAGAAATTGTCACAGCCAAGAGGAGCCTATGGAGACATGAAGACTAAATGTAATGTTGTATCCTTGGCTTCCCGTGGCTGCCCAGGCATGTGTTCCCAGCAAGAAATGGCCTCCAGGCCCGAGGTTTCCAGGTACCCAAGGAAATAAATTTTAACATTTAGAACCTACAGAATTCATCAAGATGGCTAGATACTGGAACAATGCACACAAAAAAATCAATAGCTTTCCAGCAATTCAGTAATAATTCATTAGAAAATGCAATAGAAAAAAATAATTACATTCACCATGTCAACAATGACAAAAAAAAAACACATAAAATATAGCTAACCAAAAAGTCCTCAAAGAAAAAAAAAAACAAGTAAAACTTTGCTGATGTCCTTAAAATAAGAGCTTAAATAAATGGAACAATAAACCATGTTCCAGGATAGGAAGACTAAATATTGTCAATGCATTAATGTCACTGAGGGAACTCATTTCTAACCCCAAAGTCATTATATTAAAATCCCAAAGGATTTAAAAAAAAAAAAAAAGAAAAGAAAAGAAAGGAAAACCACAAACCAAACTATACTTCTTTAACTACATATAAATGTATGTGAACACATTAAAAACAAAAAATAGTAAAAGTCTAGGAAAAGAGGAAGAGGAAGGATGGGGCAGCAGCTCCTGCCTTCTCTGAAGCTCAGTAGCCAAGGGTGGAAGGAAGCTACAGATGAAACCCCAAGTCAGCCCCCATGCTGCACTGTCCCACCTTCTCAACTCTCCCCCCTCGCAGTGTGGCTGACAGGGTCTTGTGCTCTGACTAGGGGTCAGGCCTGTGCCTCTGAGGTGGGAAAGCTGAGTTCAGGACATTGGTCCACCAGAGACCTCCCAGCTCCACGTAATATCAAACGGCAAAAGCTCTCCCAGAGATCACCATCTCAAAGCTAAGACCCAGCTCCACTCAACAACCAGCAAGCGCCAGTGCTGGACACCCTATGCCAAAAAACTAGAAAGACAGGAACACAACCCCACCCATTAGCAGAGAGGCTGCCTAAAATCATAATAAGCTCACAGAAACCCCAAAACACACCACCAGATATGGTCTGGCCCACAAGAAAGACAAGATCCAGCCTCATCCACCAGAACACTACTCCCCTCCACCAGGAAGCCTACACAACCCACTGAACCAACCTTAGCCACTGGGGGTAAACACCAAAAACAACAGGAACTACGAACCTGCAGCCTGTGACAATGAGACCCCAAACACAGTAAGTTAAGCAAAATGAGAAGACAGAGAAACACAGAGAGATGAAAGAGAGAGGTAAGAACCCACCAGACCAAACAAATGAAGAGGAAATAGGTAGTCTACCTGAAAAAGAATTCAGAGTAATGATAGTAAAGATGATCCAAAATCTTGGAAGTAGAATGGAGAAAATACAAGAAACGTTTAACAAGGACCTAGAAGAACTAAAGAGCAAAAAAACAATGATGAACAACATAATAAATGAAATTAAAAGTTCTCTAGAAGGAATCAATAGCAGCATAACTGAGGCAGAAGAACAGATAAGTGACCTGGAAGATAAAATACTGGAAATAACTACCACAGAGCAGAATAAAGAAAAAAGAATGAAAAGAACTGAGGACAGTCCCAGAGACCTCTGGGACAACATTAAATGCACCAACATTCGAATTATAGGGGTCCCAGAAGAAGAAGAGAGAAAGAAAGGGACTGAGAAAATATTTGAAGAGATTAGAGTGGACAACTTCCTGAATATGGGAAAGAAAATAGTCAATCAAGTCCAGGAAGTGCAGAGAGTCCCATACAGGATAAATCCAAGGAGAAACATGCCAGAACACATATTAATCAAACTATCAAAAATTAAATACAAAGAAAAAATATTAAAAGCAGCAAGGGATAAGCAACGAATAACATACAAGGGAATCCCCATAAGGTTAACAGCTGATCTTTCAGCCGAAACTCTGCAAACCAGAAGGGAGTGGCAAGACATATTTAAGTGATGAAAGAGAAAAACCTACAACCAAGATTACTCTACCCAGCAGGAATCTCATTCAGATTTGGCGGAAAAATTAAAACCTTTACAGACAAGCAAAAGCTAAGAGAATTCAGCACCACCAAACCAGCTTTACAATAAACGCTAAACAAAATGATAAACAAAATTGATAAACCACTAGCCAGACTCATTGAGAAAAAAAGGGAGAAGCCTCAAATCAATAGAATTAGAAATGAAAAAGGAGAAGGAACAACTGACACTGCAGAAATACAAAGGATCATGCGAGATTACTGCAAGCAAGTCTATGCCATTAAAATGGACCACCTGGAAGAAATGGAGAAATTCTTAGAAAAACACAACCTTCCAAAACTGAACCAGGAAGAAATAGAAAATATAAACAGACCAATCACAAGCACTGAAATTGAGACTGTGATTAAAAATCTTCCAACAAACAAAAGCCCAGGACCAGATGGCTTCACAGTTGAATTCTATCAAACATTTAGAGAAGAGCTAACACCTATCCTTCTCAACTCTTCCAAAATATAACAGAGTTTGGAACACTCCCAAACTCATTCTACAAGGCCACCATCACCCTGATACCAAAACCAGACAAAGGTGTCAGAAAGAAAGAAATCTACAGGCCAATATCACTGATGAACATAGATGCAAAACTCCTCAACAAAATACTAGCAAACAGAATCTAACAGCACATTAAAAGGATCATACACCATGATTAAGGGGGTTTTCTCCCAGGAATGCAAGGATTCTTCAATATACTCAAATCAATCAATGTGATAAACCATATTAACAAATTGAAGGAGAAAAACCATAAGATCATCTCAATAGATGCAGAAAAAGCTTTTGAAAAAATTCAACACCCATTTATGGTAAAAACTCTCCAGAAAGTAGGCATAGAGGGAACTTACCTCAACATAATAAAGCCCTTATATGACAAACCCACAGGCAACTTCATTCTCAATGGTGAATAATTGAAACCATTTCCTCTAAGATCAGGAACAAGACAAGGTTGTCCACTCTCACCACTATTATTCAACATAGTTTTGGAAGTTTTAGCCACAGCAAGCAGAGAAGAAAAAGAAATAAAAGGAATCCAAATCAGAAAAGAAGAAGTAAAGCTGTCACTGTTTGCAGATGACATGATTCTATACAGAGAGAATCCTAAAGATGCTACCAGAAAACTACTAGAGCTAATCAATGAATTTGGTAAAGTAGCAGGATATAAAATTAATGCACAGAAATCTCTTGCATTTCTATACACTAATGATGAAAAATCTGAAAGAGAAATTAAGGAAACACTCCCATTTACCATTGCAACAAAAAGAATAAAATACCTAGGAATAAACCTACCTAAGGAGACAAAAGACCTGTATGCAGAAAACTATAAGACACTGATGAAAGAAATTAAAGATAATACAAACAGATGGAGAGATATACCATGTTCTTGGATTGGAAGAATCAACATTGTGAAAATGGCTACACTACCCAAGGCAATCTACAGATTCAATGCAATCCCTATCAAACTACCAATGGTATTTTTCACAGAACTAGAACAAAAAATTTCACAATTTGTGTGGAAACACAAAAGACCCCGAATAGCCAAAGCAATCTTGAGAAAGAAAAACGGAGCTGGAGGAATCGGGCTCCCAGACTTCAGACCACACTAGAAAGCTACAGTAATCAAGACAGTATGGTACTGGCACAAGAACAGAAATATATATCAATACAACTGGATAGAAAGCCCAGAGATAAACCCACACACATATGGTCACCTTATTTTTGATAAGGAGGCAAGATATACAATGGAGAAACAACAGCCTCTTCAATAAGTGGTGCTTGGAAAACTGGACAGCTACATTTAAAAGAATGAAATTAGAACACTCCTTAACACCATACACAAAAATAAACTCAAAATGGATTAAAGACCTAAATGTAAGGCCAGACGCTATAAAACTCTTAGAGGAAAACATAGGCAGAACACTCTATGACATACATCACAGAAAGATTCTTTTTGACCCACCTCCGAGAGAAATGGAAATAAAACCAAAAATAAACAAATGGGTCCTAATGAAACATAAAAGCTTTTGCACAGCAAAGCAAACCATAAACAAGACGAGAAGACATTCCTCAGAATGGGAGAAAGTGTTTGCAAATGAAGTAACTGACAAAGGGTTAATTTCCAAAATATACAGGCTGCTCATGCAGCTCAATATCAAAAAATCAAACAACCCAATCCAAAAATGGGCAGAAGACCTTAATAGACATTTCTTCAAAGAAGGTATACAGATTACCAACAAACATATGAAAGGATGCTCAACATCACTAATCATTAGAGAAATGCAAATCAAAACTACAATGAGGTATCACACCAGTCAGAATGGCCATCATCAGAAAATCTACAAACAATAAATGCTGGAGAGGGTGTGGAGAAAAGGGAACCCTCTTGCACTGTTGGTGGGAATATAAATTGATACAGCCACTATGGAGAACAGTATGGAGGTTCCTTAAAAAACTAAAAATAGAACTACCCTACAACCCAGCAATCCCACTACTGGGCATATACCCTGAGAAAACCATAATTCAAAAAGAATTATGTACCACAATATTCATTGCAGCTCTATTTACAATAGCCAGGACATGGAAGCAACCTAAGTGTCCATTGATAGATGAATGGATAAAGAAGATATGGCACATATATACAATGGAATATTATCCAGCCATTAAAAGAAATGAAATTGAGTTATTTGTAGTAAAGTGGATGGACCTAGAGACTGTCATACAGAGTGAAGTAAGTCAGAAAGAGAAAAATAAATACTGTATGCTAACACATATGTATGGAATCTAAAAAAAAAAAAAAAGGTTCTGAAGAACCTAGGGGCAGGACAGGAATAAAGACACAGACGTAGAGAATGCACTTGAGGACACAGGGAGGGGGAAGGGTAAGCTGGGACGAAGTGAGAGAGTGGCATGGACTTATATATACTACCAAATGTAAAATAGATAGCTAGTGGGAAGCAGCCACATAGCTCAGGGAAATCAGCTCAGTACTTTGTGACCACCTAGAGAGGTTGGATAGGGAGGGTGGGAGGGGGACGCAAGAGGGACAGATATGGGGATATATGTATATGTATAGCTGATTCACTTTGTTATAAAGCAGAAACTAACACACCATTGTAAAGCAGTTATACTCCAATAAAGATGTTAAAAAAAAAAAGGAAAGAAAAAAAGTAAAAGTCATAAACTAAATGAGCAACAGTGGTTAGTTCTGAGATGACTGGATGGGAAGAGAAAGTGAAGAAATTTAGATTTATCTAGTCTTTTAAATAAGTAAATGTATTTGTATATTATTAGTACAAAGTTATATTTATTTTAATTTAAAAACTAATAAAACATTGTCAACACTCCATGCTAAAGTGAAAGACAGAGGCAGGGCAGTTGGAGTCAGAGATGCGAAGATGCTACACAGCAGGCTTTGAAGATGGAGGAGGGCGCAATGAGCCAAGAAATCAGGAAGCCTCTACAAGATTGAATAATCAAGGGAACAGATTCTCCCCCTAGAGTCTTCAGAAGGAATGACATCCCGGGCTACAGGCTTGATCTTAGGCAAGTGAAACCATTTCAGAATTCTGCCTTCTTGAATTGTAAAATAACAAATTTGTGTCATTTTAAGCCATCAGATTTGTTGTAATTTGTTAAAGCAGCAATAGGAAACTAGTATAAGTCCTTCGTAACTGCTGAGTTGCTTCTGAAACCTGCTCAGGCAGGTTTATGATGGCAGATTTTGTATTACAAATGCCAGTATCACCTGAGGATTAATTCCCGCTCTTTGGGGTTACTATAAGATAGATAGTGTAAAAAAAAAAAGTAAGCCCCAAGTATTTTATTCTGTTTGGGTTAAAATTGTATGTAAAACCATATTCCCCAAGCCACCACATATTTAATGAACAACTTTGGAAGACTTAGATATTTTAACAACACAAAGCATTGGTCTAGTCATTAACCTATTTTGTAAATGTGAGACCAAAGGTTGGTAATTATTTATAAATCAACTACCATAAAAGCGTAAAGATCAAAGGTTGTTAGCCAGGTGGGAAGAAAGTCCTGTTTAAGTGATTTCTAAACATTTTCTATATTTTGTCACCACAAATTTGGTCTTTAGTCTGTTTGCTGAAAAGGATGACAAGCTTTCCTGGGTTTTCTGCTTTTTTTTAAATAGGAAGAATTAATTTTATCTACTGTGGATAGTAACCTTAACCTCAGACCTTACGTTATCCTTTGAAGCATAAAATTATATTAATGCACTACATGTTTTTTAGGAAATTATATTTGTTTTAACGTGCTTCTAGTAGGAAATTGAGTTTAGTGAACTAAGCTTTAATAGGCTCTCCAGCACCATGATGATTATTATTTCACTCCATCTTCACTAATTTTATTGTATAAATCTACCAGTGTATAATTGACACAAACTCATCGTGTCTTTTTTTTACACATCATTAAAAAAAAATCACACAAAATTTTGTGACTCATGACTCAAGTCAATTTGTTTTTGAAAAAAAAATACAAAGCCTTTTCTTTAAAAATAGCACCTGTTTCTTTATTCACATGTAGATCGTATCTATAGCCTACTCTGTGGCTCTGAGAGAGGACAAGCAGGATGGCTCTCACGGGGACAGGAGTGACCCCAGCCAGGAGCAAAGAAAAAGGGGGTGTGTGTTTAAAATCTTGGAGATAAAACATTCAGTTTGTGTATTGCTCTGTGTATCTGTAGCTCTTGAATATGCTTATTAAAAATATCAGATATTTTTAAGTTTGATAAAGCACACATTGAGTTAATTATCATTTTCAACCTTACCTTTGTGGTAAATAATGATCAAAGTAATCCTTCAGAAATGCTGGACTCACAACTACAGAATGAAAAAGACTTCCAAAACATTAGAATTAAAAGTTGACTTCAAATTTAATGAAAAATAACTATTTTAAAAGTTATGTATTCATATATTGTACTTTTATAGGCAAACAATTCACACACAGGCTATATGTACGCATACAGATCTATGCAAGTGCGATTCTCCCCCCTTCTTCTTTGCTTTAAGTCACACTTTCCCTGGCAGTTCTCAGCCTTTTTAAAAAATTTTCCTAGGAGGTCTACTTTTCCCTCCCTAAAGAGGGAAGCCCTGCAGGGTAAGAGAGTATAACACGTCAGATTCTTATGAGCTAGAAAGAGAAGTCTCAGCTAAGGAAACTGATTTGCTGATGAATTAATACAGTATCGGATTTCCCCACAAATTGCTGTGGGGCAGTTTGGCCTCATACCATCAGCCATCAGATGAACATTTCATGCTGCCCGTCTTTGCTGTGAACTGTTAACACATCAACCTCTTTGGACCGCCTTGAATCTATGAGAAGGAAATGTGGCTACCATGAGGTGAATAACCAGTACAGGGTCTCAGGTTTGGAATTCTAGTTTCAACCCTATCCCTGTCTCATTATGTGAGTAGCTCACCAGTACTTATTCCCCAAATCACAGTTAGCTCCTGTTTCCTTAATGCTACTTATACTTAAAATTAACAGAGGTGGGAGATATGAGTCTATAGATCAAAGACATAGTTAGTTAATGAATATTCTAAGCCTAATTCCTCTGGCACCAAGTTCCTGTTGCTTCTTTCATCAGCAAGTCAAATGCTGCAGGTGCGTAACAGTATAAGCCCAGTACTCTTCACTTAGGGAAATGGTTGTGAAAATGTTAGTCCTTGTATGTGGTACCTAAATTAGAGACCAATAAATATTTTCAGATTTTTGAGTTTCAAATAATTTCAAAGGAGGCTGAAACATAAATAATTTGACAAGTTTCTGAGGTCTTGATTTTCCTAATATCTACCCAGATGCCAATAAGGGTGCATGCAAATCCCAATCTAAACAAGAATAATGCTAAATATTGTCATGAACTGAAACTTTCCAAACTATGACATGCTGTGGCATCTGACCAATATGTTGTCACCAACTAATCCCTACAATTCTTTACTTTGAATCTTGGAAATTCTGCAACTAATTCTCACTCATTAATTTCTTGTTTGGCTTAATAAAATTGTTACCAAGGACTTCTTGTTAAGTTTATTTTCTAAGTCAGTGTTGTGCTTTCTTTTTTACACAATAAACATCTTCCTCTATTACTAGTAAGCTAAGCCTCTGAATTTTAATTATATTTGTCCTAATCTTACCCTATTAACCCTGTGACTATATATAAATTTCCAAATTGGCCAGTAAAACAATAAATCGTACCCGTTTGAAAGTTACAAACACTGTGAGAATCCGAGAAAAGCCAAAGACCCTAGTCCTAGGGAAATACACAGACACACACACATAGCTGCATTTATTATAGCCATATAACAGAATAGTTCAGAGTTTAGGCTTTGGAGAAGTTCATGCTTCATCCCTTACAAGCTGTAATGTCCTCATTTGCTAAATCAGGATATTAAATTTATAAAAACCTGTATGGGCCTATGCACTGGTTAAATTTTTAATAAATAAGATCTTTTGCATTACATGTTGCCCCCAGTACGAATATGTTTTAGAGTCAAAAATCCTCATAAATAAGACCTAATCCTGGAATGACGTAGGAGGAAAGAGGTATTTTTATGTGTAAGCTGCTTGTGAATGTTTTACTAAATAATTTGTTCATGATTTTTCTATAATTCTTGTCTTAATCTCTTCTATATAATTCTAGGCAAAATTTTAGAACCATCTATCAATCTAGTCTCTAGACACCGATTATCTCTAATGAGGGATGGAATTATCAAATGCCTAATTGAATGCACTCCCCGAACATTATGAAGATTGTTACCCATCCTTAGCTTGGGAAGTTAGCAATATGTCACCTTCTACATGACATATTATTAAGTTTTTCAAATACTTTTATGCCATAGAGTTTCTTTATTTTGCTACTGGACTTTTCCTGGTTCTTTGTCTGTATCTGTACATACCCAGCTTTAAAATTCAGTATCAAAGCTTGGACAAATGTAAATTTTTGGTAATTTTATTTTCAAACATAGTTTAGATCACAGTAACACAAATATGTTCCTAAGAACAAACTCATTAAAACTAAAACATTACCAAGTCTCAGCTAATGGCCAAGTTAAGGTGACTTCATTATTAAAAATGTCAGTCTTTACCCAAATAGTGTTGTCTATGGCAGTGATTTTCAACCTAGTAGGACCCCAACACACCTGAGGAACATGGCACATGCCCAAATCACAGCAGTGCAGCTCATCTGGCAGGAAGATGGGGGAGAACAGAGGAGGAGGCCAGAGTTGAGAACCACTACTCTAGCAAAATGATATTTTCTCATGGTCCATACCATGTTTTAAGAATGAGCTGAAGGTATTGGCTAATCATGAAAGGAATTGCACTCTATCACTATGTAAAAAAAGAAATGAATCAGGGTATTGCCTCAGTTATTGTAGGCCATGATATATATGTGGTAGGGGGATAAAGGTGTTTCTTCCTTAAAAAAAGATCTTTGGTTTACATATCAGAAAGCTTAGTTGATCATACTTCACCTAAGAATACATCATGTCTTTGTAATTATTATTAAGTGATTTATTAGAGTCAGTACATAGGGCTCTGTTTCCAAGTAGGACACATTTTACAGAGTTTAGAACTAATCTTAAGAAACAAACACCCTCTGAACTGAAGTTGGGATTAAGTCATCCATGTGTAGAAGAACCTTCCCAAGGAGATAATATGTAAACGTGTACCTGGAAAAACTAGCTAGTCTTCCAATCCCATCCACTCTCCCAAACCAGGATATATCTTAATTAGTCAGTTATTTGGTAATATGTCAGGCATGAGGAGATGATAAATGGGAACTGGAGAGGAAGAATCAATCAGTTTTTTTCTCCATCCTGGCTACTGGAAAGCTCAGGCTAGAATTTGAAACCCACCTCTGTCAAGCATACAGGATTTAACAGACCTGAATTTTCTATGCAAACATCAAGTCCTCTCCACCTTTTTTTTCTTTATTGGATCCCACTTTCTTATTTTTTTTTAATTGAAGTATGGTTGATTTACAATATTTCAGGTTTACAGCAAAATGATTCAGTAATACATATATATGTACATATATATTCTTTTTCAGATTCTTTTCCATTATAGGTTATTACAAGATATTGAATATAGTTCCTTGTGCTATACAGTAGGTCCTTGTTGTTTATCTATTTTATATATAATAGTGTGTATTCATTAATCCCAAACTCCTAATTTATCCCTCCCCCTGCCTTTCCCCTTTGGTAAGCATACCACTTTCTTATTTAAAATGTTAAAAATCTTACAATAGTTTATTGTGTGTATTATTACAAACAATTTTAAATCACATATTAAAATTATAAACATTCCTACTATCTGGCTCTGTACAGGAGAGAGGGTTCTCCAAAGAGCAGACAAGAGTATGTCTGCAAGTTGGCTCTCCAAGTACCTGACATTATTTACATTCCTGGAGACCTAACAATCCACACTCTCAAAGCTTGATTCCAACAGCATTAAGATCATGCAACTACCTACCTGGAGTCTATATTCCTAAGCAGCCTTTGGGCACTAATTCACATTTCTCCATAGGAGAGATTGTACTGACCAATACACATGAGTATTCTGGTTTTCTTGGCCTAATTTTCTTTGTAAATTTTCAAGTTGGCATTCCAGTTTATTAATTGAGCTCTTCTGAGTTCAATTTACATGAGTCAGTCCTCTAAAACCTTACCAATTTTTGTTGATCTGGTAGAATTTTGTTGCTGATCATTGGCAGGTGATGAATGGCCCCTGAAGCCTTTGTTCTGCACCCAAAGCCCTGCCCCACTCCCCGGGTTGGGGGGAGATCCCAGAGCAGCCAGAAAACCACTCTTTGCCTCCATTCCCCTTGAAGAGGAAAACAACCTCATTACACCTTTACATTTGCTATTAATTCATTTTGAGATGCCACTGAACTTGAACGTTTCTCAGCATAAAACCTTCTGCTGTTGGTGAGGTAGCTGGTGGGACTTACTTCAGACAACAAAAATACAAAGCAGCTGTGTTTAGGTCTGAAATCTACTAAAGGAGCCCAATCTCTGGCATTTTCTTTCCTTTGCAAAAACCTTTATTTTGAGATCTTCTGAATAATCCATCAGATGCCTTTGAGTAGGAGAATTGTTTATTTATTCCTTCATCTAACAAACATTTATTGAGCACCTTCTATGTGTTAAATGCCGTCCTAGGTGTTAGTTCCTGCCTTATGGAACGAAAACTCTAGCGAGGAATACAGCTATTTTTAAGTACATAAATAAATGTTTCCTTATACATTGTGATAAAAGACATGAGAAAAAATAATTGGTTGCTAAAGTAGATAATAACAAGGGAGAGAACTAGTGTTAGATTTTAGAGCCAGAGCACACCCTCCTCCTCCCCAAGAGATGCCTTTTAACTGGGTGAACATATGTGCCCATTTGACTGGGACAGTCCTAGTTAATGCCAGTTGTCCCAGCATAATTATTAATAGAGCCTCCTTTCCCACTGAAAGTATCCTGGTTAAGATAATAAATTATATGGTCACACTAATTTTAAACAAAGTAGAAACTAGGTAAACTGCTAGTCCTATAAGGGATAATGATTTCTAAGTACTTTGGAAAACATCCTGAGGTAAAGCTAAGCATTAGTAGCATAATGGGCTGAGATTAACTTCGTTCCCTGGCTTAATTCCAGGGGAAAATCACAGTTTCAAACATAATGTATTTAAGGGCATGAAATCAATGTTGAGTGAAGAGAAATGAAGAATGGGCTCTTCAGTAAATAAAACTTGAACCCTTTTCAACATTGTGAAGACAGAATTAGCAGAAGAGAAAACCCTAGGCCTTCGGCATAATGGAAACCTAGAAAAATTTTTATATGAAAGCAGATAGCAGAATGTAGTCATAAAACACATAAACTGAAGGAACCTTGGAAATCAGCTCATACAGATCCCCCGTCTTAGAGAAAATGATGCCACAGGACATAAATGTGAATGGTACACTTTGAGGCTGAGAATTACTGTATCATATAACGCAAAAAACAAAGGATGTGGACACAGGCCACCTATGTTATAGGCACAGTTCCTCAGGTTCATCACTTATTTTCTCTTTCCTCGGTTCCTTCAAAAGGAATCCCAAAATCAAAATACCCTCCCTACTATCTCCCAGGATTATTGTGAAGATTAAATAAAATCATACAAGCTATAAAGGGCTTTGCAGATGTAGTTGTTGGTAATACATTCATTAACTTAGCCCATGTTCTAAGCAAAAAGGTCTAATGTTACCACGAAGTTATAGCAAGAAGTTTCCATGCCCTTTTGAGTTGAATAAAAGGGATACTGATTAGGGTTTTATAGCTCTCATATTCCTCCCTTCTCTCATCCCTCAAAAGTCACCAAATTAAATACAAATAAAACATGGTAGTTAGGCAATTGACAAAAAATAGAGCTTTACACACACTGGTTTGGGTTGAGGAGGCCATATCTATAAAAAAATATGTACCATGGTTACACAAACGTCTTCCCTTTTCGGATTGGATTACTACAAACCTAAACAGGTTGAGCAACAGTTGTTCTGAAACAACTAAACACATCTGAAACGAGGAATATAAAGCTGAGAGTGAAATCTGAGATTTTAAAATGCACGTGGTTATACAGGATAAATAGTCTAGCGTGAGTGCTGTGAAAGGCAGCACTAAAATGGTAAGAACTGGAGTCGTGAAAAGTTCTCCTACACAAATGGGCCAGTGATTTTGTTTTCAAGCTGGACAACATATTCTTTTTTCTTTAGGAGTTCAAGATGCATTTTTTTCTCTTTGAATAAGCTATCTTTTAAAAAATTTTTACTGGAGTATAGCTGATTTACAATGTTGTGTTAGATTCAGGTGTACAGCAAAGTGATTCAGTTATACATATAGATATATTCATTCTCTTTCAGATTCTTTTCTCATATAGGTTACCACAGTATATTGAGTAGAGTTCCCTGTGTTGTACAGTAGGTCCTGTTGGTTATCTATTTTATATATAGTAGTGTGTGTATGTTAATCCCAAGCTCCTGATTTATCCCTCCCCCACCCATGTTTCTCCTTTGGTAACCATAAGTTTGTTTTCAATATCTGTAAGTATGTTTCTGTTTTGTAAATAAGTTCATTTGTATCATTTTTTAAATCAGATTCCACATATAAGTGATATCATATGATATTTGTCTTTCTCTGCCTGACTTACTTCACTTAGTATGATAATCTCTAGGTCCATCCATGTTGTGTCAAATGGCATTATTTCTTTTTTTATGGCTGAGTAATGTACCATTGTGTACATATTCTTGAATATATATAAGAGATCTGTTAAAACTTTATAAGGAGTTAAGTGAATCTGGTGAACGTATTGAATGAGTTCAGGTAAGCTAGGCCTCAGAGACAAAAACGCGTAAAGACATATATGATAGAAGTTCACCTGTTGTTCATGGAAGAATCCAACCAAGTGCTCCTGGTTGGTGGGGGTTCTTCTGCACACAGTGGATTGTGGACTCTGTGGCTCTGCCCTCCCCTACATCCTCACCATCAGTTGCATCCAGACAGGGAAAAGGCAAAAAAGTCTGGAGGAAGCACAGCTTCTTACAAAGCCATGGCCCAGGAACAGCACAGCTTGTCCTCTGATCTGACTGTCTAGAACTCAAGCTCATGGCCACACCCAACTCCAAAAGAGTCTAGGAGGCAGGTTCTAATTGGGAAGAAAAGAAGAGCATGGATTTTGATAAACAGCTAGTGTTCTCTGCTATAGATAAGATTTCTAGTTACGTCAGTTCTGTGCCAGGACCGACAGTGGAGTGGAAGACCAAGAAGGGAAATAGGACATGAAATGACCCACCTTCCATTCGCAGCTTTCCCCATCCTACATTGTGCCCCAAAGAATGCCCAGTTCCTTATAAAGCTGACAAAGTGTGAACAAGGGGCAGAGAGTTACTGCCTTGTGTCAAATTCTTTATGTCTAATATTTTACTAATAGTTAAAAGAGATTTGTTTAAGCCATGCTGGCCTTGTGGTAGCTTTAGAGAAAAGTCTTTGGCCAGAATATGGGCAGATCCCTTCCCTGTAACCTATATGGTACCCTGAAATCCTTAGGCTTCCTAGAAGTTTTCATTTGACACCTTGGCAATGATTTGCAATTGCATAATTTTCAACCACAGAGAGTTTTAGGAACTCTAGACATTGAGACCTCAGGGACCCAAACCAATTTAAGTTATGCCCCTACTTTTCTCATCATTCTGGAAGGTGATCCCTGACTTAGCCACAAACTACTTTGAAAGTGGAGAAACCACTGGGAAAGAAGAAAGTAAGGCTTGGCTGTGGGGCTTGGTGTTTAAGTGAAAGGCAATACCTCAGGAAATTGTGAAACCACCCGTCGTTAAGTAGATGGTGTGAAGATGGAGAATATTATCTAAAAATACAAGACTCTGGCAGAAAAAGTTACTTTTCAGCTACCATTTGTGTCTCTGATTGTCTGCCTATTTTCCTCTTTCTCAAATGAGGCAGAAATTGGATTCCTAGATTTAATCTTTCCTAGCTGGATAATAACAGGATTATTATTTCGATCAAATTATATTTTTAATGCAAGGGACAAAGATATTTTTGAGAGAATATAATGATGTACCATGGACTTTAAGCAGAACAAGAAGGGAAATGAAGTCTGAGGGGTTTTAGGATAGAACATGGCAGGAGGTGAGGGGATATTAATGGGCTAGCTGTTTTTGCTGGAGTCACTGACATGCCAGTCTTAACCCTTCCCCTGCAGGGGGAATCAGACCCATAAATAGACCTTGCTCTATTGTTGAAATTGAAATTCTAGAACATGTTAAAATTCTAGAAACTCTACAACAATTTCTGATAAAGCTGGGTTGGGAAGCACAGCTTAGAATTACAGCCACAGCAAGGTTGCTTAAAACTACATCCATCCTGATTCAGACTGACTTGCCCATCCACTTGAAAGGGGGCTGATCTGAGAGGGAATTCCCAAGAGCCCCCTGGAAGGGTTTGGGAGGGAGAAGGGGAGAGAGATGTGGCTGTACGGGGAGGGAGGGCAGACATGTGAGAGGTCAAGAGTTTGGGGAATGACAGATGACCTGAGAGGCTTGCGGGCAACTGCGGAAACAGAAATCAGAGGCAGAATGGATTTGGCCTTGATTCTGACAAAAATTAGAGCTTTACACACAGGCCTGAGAGAGTCCAGCTGAGGGCAGGCAGGAGCCCTGGTTCTGAGCTCACAGGTAATTGAGGAGGGTCAGTAATAGTCAACAGCAGGGAGCAATTAACCAGTGGTATGCAAGTCCATGTGCCTGATGCACAGTGATACCAAACAATTCCAAAACTTCGGAGTTTGAAGCAGAGAAAGGTTTATTGCAGGGCCATGCAAGGAGACGGGTGGCTCATGCCTTAAAATCCCCCAACTCCCCAAAAGCTTTCAGCAAAGCCCTTTTATAGGAAAGGTAAGGGAGGGGCGTGGTTAGTTGTTGCAAACTCCTGGGTGTCAGATCCTTTGTTCTTGAGGTCACAGTCAGGTCACGAAGTTCCTGTAAACTTTCACCAAAAAAAATGTTATTCTCTGTTCTGACACGAAAGGGCAAGGTCCCAAGGCTCAACTTTCGACCTCCAAGGTCCAGGCTTGGCTAAGAGGAGGGGGGTCCCTGGGCTGGACCGTTACCCTGCCCGGGAGTGTTCATCCAGCACCCACAGCCCGGGTCCTCCCGCCAGCGCCCAGGCCCGGCTGAGGAGGCAGATCTCATCTGGCGGCACCCCCAGGACCAGGTCCCCAGACCCCACCCAGCCATCATCACTGAGGGAGCCAGGTGCCCGGGACCCAGCCAGCCCTCAGGCTCCTCAGGCCGCCCAAACGGGGGTCGGTCCCGAGGACCGCGACCCATGGAGACTGCCGCGGCCATTAGGTGTCGGAGGCGGGGATGGGGGAGAGGCTCACTGCCGCTTCAAGGCCCGGGCCGGGTCCGTGGGCAGGCGAGGGCTGTGGAGCCCTGCGGGACACAGCCCTCAGCCTGCGCCCGGTTCCCCAGCTCACCCATCAGCCCAAGGCGGAAGGGTCCGGAGGATCCCAGGGAGAAGGCGGAGATCCACCTGATTCTCCTCTCTCTCCTCTCTCTGCTGGGAGGACCACGGTGAGCCTGACCACAGAGCGGGACCTCTAAGCATTGCGCTAAGGGTCTGGCAATTACGGCCGCGTGGTAAGAGGGCGTGCCCGCCCGTGCCCGCCCCGCCCCATTACGCCAGGAGCGCGTAATTTTCCCTGAGGGTCGCCGCAGCTTCCGGCTGGGCTGGGTTGCCCTTCCTCACGGTTCTCAGGTTAAAGAAAAATTATTCGCGACACTTGTTAAAGAACGGTAAGGCTGACTTTAGTCAGGGGATTGTTGCCGTAGGTGTAGGGACCACTGCAATGGGGTGTTGTGGCAGGACAGAGATTAGGCTCCACTCTGAATACCACAAGGAAAAGTGGGGATTTATAGTCAAGGAGCAGAGTGGGAGCCAGTGGATGGAAAATTACCCGGAAAACATCAGGGGTGAGGAGGGATTCTGGCTACATTGACCTAGCAGAATTCTTGCTGAAGGTAGGCCAGGGTGATGAGACATCACCTGGGGCGGGGGCGGGGTGGCGAGCGTCAGGTTCAGAGATGCGGGGTGATCAGATATCGAAATGGTGAGACTGCCTCAACTAATTTAGCAGGGTTCTTGCTAAAAGTGGACAATGCAGAGAGGAACACGGAAGTCCAAAATCGAGGCCTAGTTGAAAAAGAGCGCAGAAGAGCCTGATTAGAATTTGGTCGAGGTGACAATCTTTGTCAGTAGAAACATCTTCAGCAGCCTCAGAATGAGAGGGAACACTGGAAACTCAGAAACCCGCGCGTTTTCTGGCTGGGAAGATTGTCTGTAGCTATCTCTTTCTGTGAATTTGCCTCTAAATTCATTTTTCAAAATATTTGAAACTCTCTCAATGTATGTAAAACGTTATTAGTTTGAACCATATAAACCTGTCAGTTTTGAAGTAAAAAATCTGTCAAAATCAGCAGTTTCATATGGTTCAACTTAATTCTGAAGGGAAGAATAGGTTCCTTGGGCACTTTGCATTTTCAGTGTCAGGCAGTAAAGACTTCAGGGTTGGGAGACCCCCAGGGTGCACCTAAAAGCCTTAGGGTTCAGGTTGTCCTCAGAGGACCGAAGAATAACCCTGATGCCCTGGTCACTGAAATCCTCAGTAATTCTATGTTACCACGGATAATAGCACACTTTCCTGGTGTGATTAATTCAGTGACCTCGGCAGATTTTTAAACCCTGAAACAAGAACCCAAACTCTACCTGCCTCACTCAGTAAATGACCTTGATGCCTCCTTCTCAGAGAATAGAGGCTATTGGGTAAGAATTTCCTCAAACTCCACCCAGACAGCAGGTATTTGTCTGCAGATGAATTCAGTTAGATTATCTGGATGCCCTTGGGTATAGTGCTGAAGAATCAACTTGGAAACCTTCATTCTGATTCTTTTGTATTGAGCCACAATACAAAGGCATGGCACTTCACACATATATAATTGTTAGGTGCTTGTACCAGAGACTGACACCACCAACCCATCCTGCATACTGCCACCAGGGTGATCTTACTAAAATGCAAATCTGAGGGTGTCATGTTTATGATTTAAAGGGATCAAATGCCTTGACTTCGTTGAGGAATCCCAGTGCTCCCTACTTCTCCAGTGTTACCCCACATGCAGCTTTGCCTTCGCCATGCTCAAATACTTTGCTTCCTGGAATGCATGGTGCATTTCATGCTTCTGCATTTTCCACATGCTGATTCTTCAGCCTGTAAGTCTTCTTCCTGTCAAGACTTTACTTCTCTAAGTTTTCTCTACTGTAAGAAATATTTGAGTAAGTTGCCCTTTCTCAGTGATCCTCTTAGCATACTTCTTTCCTTGCCTTTATCTCACTGTATTTTTAGTCTTAGTTTATTAATCTCATTCACTTACCGGGCATTACATTAGATAGACACAATGAATTTTGAGTAGAAACTTCATGAAATAACGTGCTCAAAATATGAGTTAAGAATGAATAATTGCCTACAGATTTACAACTTAGCTCCCTAGGTCCTAAAAATGTAAGAATATATCTAATTTTGCATAGTTATACTTTCTAATACTGAAAAGATTCACAATTTAATCTTCTGTTAATTATTTTTGTGCCCTGAGGCAATCCTTTTAAATAGTTTTGATAATAGCTAACAGTTACTGAGCCCATATTCTGAACCAGGCACCATGCTAAGTGCTATATATACCTGGCTTAATTCCTGAAACTACACTTACAGTTCTCATTTTAAAGATGAGAAAACTAAGTAGAGATTCTCTTCAATTTATTTGATTGATAAATATGGATTTTACATATCCTGTTTTTAACTCTTTTCACCTGAATTCCAACTGAAGCACTAAAATGTAATATCTGAAACATATCACATTTTTGATTAAAAATATAAATATCTTGATCTAGTAATTCAATTTCTACTTTTTTTAAATTTAGTTATTTATTTTATTTTTGGCTGCATGGGGTCTTCGGGCTTTCTCTAGTTGCGAAGAGCAGGGGCTATTCTTTGTTGCAGTGTGTGGGCATCTCTTCGTGGTGGCTTCTCTTGTGGAGCACGGGCTCTAGGCGCACGGGCTTCAGTAGTTGTGGTGCATGGGGTCAGTAGTTGTGGCTTGCAGGCCCCAGAGCGCAGGCTCAGTAATTGTGGCGCATGGGCTTAGTTGCTCCGCAGCATGTGGGATCTTTTCGGACCAGGGCTCGAAACCGTGTCCCCTGCATTGGTAGGCGGATTCTTAACCACTGCACCACCAGGGAAGTCCCTCAACTTCTACTTCTTTTTCTACTATTTCTATTTGCTTCAATAAGCATCTGGTGAAATTTCTCCTAATTCCCTTTTGGAACTTCCTTTTCCTTCAGTTTTATTTAGAGTTTCCAAGCTTAGAATCACTGAACAGCAGTTGGA
The DNA here is from genome assembly GCF_965194825.1 of Balaenoptera physalus. NCBI lineage: Eukaryota > Metazoa > Chordata > Mammalia > Artiodactyla > Balaenopteridae > Balaenoptera > Balaenoptera physalus. The sequence continues at coordinate 76,396,171 of NC_138890.1, read as the reverse complement.
TCTACGGTGCTATCCAGATCATTGAAAAGGTATATCCCTGCCTGTGGATTTTCGATTGAAATAAAATAAGATGACATGAAAGCACAGAGAAGATGAATGGCTTGAGCTGATGGGCAGCATTTGGAATTGGTTTTGTTTTCTTAGAGAACTGCAGTGTCATTTTTCTTCGTCCTATCCTATCTCTGCTGAGTCTGTCTAGGGGATGTCTTTTAATGTGAAAAATTGAGTAATAGCTTCATAAGAAGAAGTCCAGAGAAAATGCCTCCTGGACCCCAACTTATCCTCAATTCACAGAGTAATTCCCTCAGAGTAATGGGCTTTTTTTCTTTATTCAATTAGACCTCAATTATGACCCAGGAAATCAGTCTCTGGACTAAATGGGAGTAAATAGCAGGTAAGAAACAAACAAGACACATCACGCTTTTGCCTGGGACTTCTTTGGGTCAGTGGTTTCGTCTTTAAGAGTTCTGGTGAGGTAAGTTCTAAGTTTTCAGAATGCTCACTTAAGCTATAAATCAGAAGCTTCTGGTATCTTGTTGCTAGGACTCGAAATCGAGCACAGGTGAGGTTATAGCACGCACGTACGCGCACATACACACACACACACACACACACCAACCAGGGCTAAAGGAAACTAAAACAGGAAATACTAATTCTTAAAACCCAATTAAATCCAAGTGTTAGTAATTCTTTTGCAGGCATGAAATGGCAGTGTGCATAAAGTAAAAGTACAAGATCAAAACAACAACACCAAACTCCCCTTCACTCTCTTGCCCACACCGTTTCCCCCCAGCACAGAGACCAAACAATCCGCTCCAGCTGTCTCCACTCAGAGAGGGCTTCTGGCACAATCTGGCTGATGATCAGAGTTATGGGTGGAACTATATATCAATAAACATGTATATTCTCCCCTATGTATTCTGATTCCTGGTCTAGGAGAATCTATGTTTTAAAAATCTCCACCTATAGTGCAACGTACTAGCGAAAAAAACCCAGAAAGAACCTGCAGCAAATTCTCTCTTCCACTGACACCTACTCTTGCCATCAGAAAAAGATTACAGGACCTGGAGCAAGTCTAGAACTGGCACAAGTCTGTTTTACTGAGGATTCTCAGCAGAGTCTTTCTCTGACTTTCTTTTTTTTTTTTTTTTTTCTCTGACTTTCTGATTAGCCTTATGAATTAAGGCAAGTGAGTAAATCGAGTTTCCCCAACCTGAAGCATCTATTTTCTTGCTCCTCAAAGGAGCATTGGCGTCACCCGCATGATTGGTAGCACCCACCCATTACTGAATCAGAATCTGCATTTTAACAAGAGCCCCACTATATTTGTAGGCGCATTAAAGGTTGGGAAGCTCTGCTCTCTGTCTCCATCTTTGATAGCTTCCAAGTCGATTCTTAGAAGTTAGACCTAGTCATGTCCTTCTGGGCTAGTGTCTTTGCCTGAAAATCTGTACAGTTCTGAGTCCCTCCAGGATCCTGCCCAATTCTTCAATCGAGAAAGGTTGGAGTCTCAACCTTAAAGCTGAGCTGTTGCTTTGGGCCCTGCTGCCTGCCTGCAAAAATTCCTCATGCCAACGTGGACCCCCTCCAAACTGTCTCCAAGAGGATTATTTATAGCTGGGCCTCACTAGCCTTGCAGCAGGAACACACTGTTAAATATGCAGAACATTCTGAGGACAGCTATTTGTTTAAAATGCCATCTGTTAGATGCTCTCCCTTTTATGAAATAGAAGACATCATCTCAAGTCATTCAAGAAAGGCATGAAAATCGTGCTTTGCAGCTCATAGTCCAATGCTAAGTAGTAGTCAGTTTATACGTATATACAGTTCAGGATATAGAGAACTGTAGCACCAAAAATTATTAATGTTGATACTAAGTTAAAATTCCAAATGCAAAACATATTTGGTTAACAATTTCCTGTAAGAATTTACTCAAATAGTACTACTTAATCTATGGAGGAGTGAAGTACATATCCTTGAAGTACTTGAAATACTGATAATGGGTAAATATTAAGAAATTGAGGGAATTCCCTGGCGGTCCAGTGGTTAGAACTCCACGCTTCCACTGCAGGGCGCCCAGGTTCGATCCCTGGTGGAGGAACTAAGATCCCACAAGCCACGTGGTGCAGCCAAAAAAAAAAAATTGAAATTTGAGGTGTTAAAAGTTGTCTGATTATATCTCTTGATTACATAGTCAGCTCGGTTTCAAGTTTAATGAGAAAGGGTTATCTGTTTTTTGTCAATCAAGTATCAACTGAGAACTTACTATATTCTGTTTGCTCTATGCGGAATGACCATTTTTCACTTCACATTTACTAAAGACCTACTATGTGTAGGATATTGTGTACTCGTGATATAAAGATGAGTAAGACACTGTCCCTGCCCTCGAAGAGTTTACGACCTACAAGAGCAAGGCATGTAAACAAAAGGAATGTGATCAAGTTCTGTGGAGCATTTGTGGGCTACAGGAATGCTCTCAAGGAGGAGGATCAGTTCTGTCTTGGGGAGGCCGCAGTTTTATAAAGGCAATACTCAAAGGATCTTTCAGGCAGAGGGGTTAGAACAGCAAAGGAATGGAAGCATGACGCTGCCTGTTACATTCAGAGACCTGTGGGAAGTTCAATATGCTTGCAATTCAGTTTTGTTTTCAAAATGACAACATAAAATATTTCAGAAATTCATCATAAAATAAAAAAATAATTTTATGTACCACTGTTATTGTACAAAAATAATGTACACTGGATCAAACATACAAATATAATAGATTTCATATTTTGCTAACCCTTCCTTAGATCACTCTTCCTTTTTAAGAAAATACACTTGGACATAGATACACTACTAAATGTAAAATCGATAGCTAGTGGGAAGCAGCTGCATAGCACAGGGAGATCAGCTCCGTGCTTTGTGACCACCTAGAGGGGTGGGATAGGGAGGGTGGGAGGGAGGGAGACACAAGAGGGAAGAGATATGGGGATATATGTATATGTATAGCTGATTCACTTTGTTATAAAGCAGAAACTAATACACCATTGTAAAGCAATTATACTCCAATAAAGATGTTAAAAAAAAAGACTATATAAAGATCTTCAACAAATCAGTATAAAAAAGTAGACAACTCAATAGAAAAATGAATAAAAGACTTTAACAGTCACTTCACAAAAGATAATACACAAATATAAAAAAGTTATTGGGCAATAAAAAAAAAAGAAAGAATACACTTAACATCCTTTTTTTCTCAAAACAAGTTTTTATTGAAGTATAGTTGATTTACGATGTTGTGTTAGTTTCAGGTGTACAGCAAAGTGATTCAGTTATATATGTATTCGTTTTTAGATTCTTTTCCATTATAGGTTATTACAAGATATTGAGTATAGTTCCCTGTACTCTACAGTAGGTCCTTGTTGTTTCTGTTTTATACATAGTAGTGTGTATCTGTTAATCCCAGACTCCTAATTTATCCCTCCCCCTCCTTGCTCATTCTTAATTAACTGTGAGATGTTTGAAAGCTAGACCTTGATATAGACAGGCATGCAGACACACAACGTAAGGCTTTACTGGGCAGGATAACAATAGTGACTACTTTCATAGATAGAATGCCAGATTTCAGTCAGACTAAACTCTCAACAATTCTTTTTACTTTGCTTTTACTTATGCTTTATGGAAATGTCGATTACAAAATTGTAAGGTCTAGCTTGGAATTTAGTTTTGTGAGGTGAGGCAGGCAGATGGCACTGGAGCCGTGGGCAGGGGCTAGACCACCCATGTTAATGTTTTGGGACTTCCTTCCTTTGGGTGAAGGAGAAGCCATCAGATATTTTTGAGCAGGGAAAAGTATCAGTTCCTGGGTTAAGCCCATTACATAAGTTAATTCTATTCTCAAAACAACTCTATGGAATAATATTATACCCATTTCCAGTTGAACAAACAGGTTCAATGTTTCACAGCTAACACTTGGCAGAGTATGGACGCAAACACAGATCTGTTTGACTCTACAGTCTGTGCTTCTCTAGCAAATAAAATATCCCTGATATGGATAAATTAACAAGCTAAAGGTCTACCATACATAAAGCAAGTGGAAAGTAAAAGCCTCACATTCCGTGATCTTGACGGTAAGAGCAAGAGGAATTGGAGGTGGTAGGTAGTGATGGGAGTCTTTACATGTTGGAACAATCAATCCCACATAGTGTGGTACTGAAGTTGGAAAGTGAGGGCAGTTGGAGGGAGAGAGAAACTTTTCTTTGTCTTCTATGTATACCATAACAATATTATGGGATGTCTATATCCCCAGAGAACTCTGTGAGCTGGGTACTTCTGGCTTTTGATATGCTAAAGGGGAAACAAAGGAATCCATAAAATACCATCCCAAGCCTAGTTTATACGGTTATTCTTCCTACTATAAAATTCTATAGTACATGTCTGGAGCTAAAGAATATGTTATTTCTACAAGCTTTCTTTCTGTAACCAAATCTTAATTTTCCTCTAGGCAAATGAATTCCTCGGGTGGATTAGGGCAAAGTTAATGTGCTCACAGAGGCACCAGAGAAAGCATATTAATAATAAAATATTGCCCCCAGTTACATATCATGTGCAGTGTGTCTTTAAGAAGGATCGTGGAAAATGTTGAGTCTCCAGAATGACATAAATTTACTTACAAATGTGATTTTTATCCAAATTCCAGTTACCCCTTGCCTGGGATAGAGCTGCAAATTTAGGAGTATTTGCAAATATCATGTCTTCCCATTAAAATGAAAATACCTCCACAGTCTCATATATTCAGGCACACTTTCTTGATATAATACATGGTACTGCCCATTCACCTCAGCCCAACTTTTATATGTATCCTTACTCTGCAAATAATCTCATATTTTACAAGGCTATATGTACATATATACCCATTCAGTCTCCATCTAAGTCCATGTCCAAACCCATCAAGAAATATTTTTAATCTATCTTGCTCATTGTCTTTATTTGATATTCAGATAAAGTAAATATGAGCAATTCTAATGTGATTGGTATGTTTGAGCTTTAAATTACCGCTTTCTTTGTCTCATCAATGGGTTTGAATGATTTTCACTCATGAGCTGTTAATGAAAATTTCTGGCCCATTTATTCATAAGACTTTCTACTTAAACAGTCCTGTACCAAATCTGTACCTGTTTAATTTACTTAGGAACAAGAGCCCATACATTCATTTCCTGTTCTGCTGCCAAAGTTAACCTCCTGGAGTTTTTAAAAATGTGAGTCTCTACAGAGTGACAACACAAGGGCAGAACATAAAAAAGAAAGAAGGGTTCTGCTTCTCCTCCCCCATTATTAACTGTCGGCACCAAAGATAGTCCAGACTCGGGTTTGATGTTGGCCCATGGGGATTTCTCATGTGCGTGTGTGTGCAAGGTGATAAGTGCAAAAAAAAGTCCAGAGTTGGAAAGTACACATTGAAATTAGGAAAAGGGGAAAAGAATATGCACCCAACAAAATGTGCAGTCATTAGGAGACGTGCCATAACTTTCGCCCATGCTGCCGGCTCTGGCTGAGCCTCAGTCTAGGTAAATAGCGCCCAGCACTGTGAAGCATTAGGTTTTTAGAAGTGAAGTTAAACTGATAAATTAGACCTCATTTATTGAACAGCAGTTAGAGCCGATTGCCTAGGGAGTCGTTTGACACCTTTGAAGACCGTGCTAACTTAATTGGTGATAGTTTGGGGGCTGAAGGAAACATTTAAGCCAGGAGCAGCAGGACACCGTGCCGCATGAAAATGGAGAAGACAAGCATTCTCTCTGACAAGGGGAGTCATCTATAGATTTTTGTGTCCATTGTTTTCGCTTATTTGTGTGTGTGCTTTACTCAGTCAATCAAATATAATTGACACCACTGGGTTCTGTTGTTTTGTAGATGACAGGAGCTAATGCAAGGGAAAAAAGCTGCAAGTAAACTTCCCCCTGAAAGGCTGTGAAAAGGTTTTTCCACAGAGCCCGTGACATTTTTTGCTCAATTGTATTAATTGATGTAGTGACAAGGCACTTGAAAAGATGATGGATACTGATCACTACACCCTTTTTTAAGGTTGGGCTATATCTCGCTATTAGCATAAGCACTTGTTTGTACAAGGAGTGGAGAGCAGCCAGACAGAACAAAAGAAGAAATAAGGCAGCAGCTTACCCGCCATATGCACCTGAGAGGGGAGGGCATTGGTCGGTTACATAAGGGTACCAAAGCCACACTGGAGATGGGCATTTAGTTCAAAGACTTTGAACTTCACATTTACTCCCCTAGACCTGTGGTCTTTAAAGAGGTTCTGCCCCAGTTTTTTAATCATTTGCTCAGAGCTACAAATGATTTCTCAGAGTTTTCTTAATGTCCTAACTGCTTAAGCGCCAGGACAAAAGACTGAGGGAAGGCTATTGGTGCTGGGGCTAGGGTGATTCAGGCTAGGGGAGCTAGAGGTTTGGGGATGCTCATTTCTCAGTCAGAGTCAGTGGCAGTGATGTGTTAGAGGAAGCCACATGGCTTAGCAAGACAGTGCCAGGGCTGAAATGACTTTGACTACTCACGGATAGAGCTATTCAAGGAAGACCTTGAATACTTAAAAGGGGAGGATAGAGGAAGGAGTCCATTTTTTGTCTGCCCAAGTCTCCCGACGGTTGCAAGAATAAAATCTGTGGTCAATTGAGGTACCCACAATTGTGCCATAGCATCTTGAGTCTTCTCTGGATCATCTCTAATGTATAAATCACCTTGAGTTGTTTGCATTTATCCTAAATTCACAGTGCAGATATGTTTTCAATCACCCTAAGAAAACTCCTTTAATTAAAACATTTAGTTTCATTAGTTTATGAAGTTCACTCATCAAGTGCTGTCCATAATTTCTATTGTTTGGCATTTAAATTTTGAATTGCATCATTCAATATTAGGAAATTTTGAGGGAGGGCTGGAGCAAAGATTAAAGAAAAATGTCCATTATCCAAATCCTCCAGGGAAAAATCAGTAGCTAAATGCACAGTTCAAGGAAGGTGAAAGCCCAGACTTGATTTTGGTCCATAAATATTTCAAGAAAGCATTTTATAAACCTCATCACAGAAGAATTTCCATAATACATCCTGAGCAAATAGTGAAACTCCATTTTCCAGAACAAATTCATCTACGCATACTATATTTTTCAGCATCAGTAGATAGTCATGACAAGTATACAGGAGAAATCTTTAGAAGGTCTAGTCACTGGGTATCTCATGCTCTTAGAGAAAATCCTCAATTCATTCATTCAATACATATTTATTGAGCACCTGCTATGTTGCAGACACTGGAGATGTAACAATGAGAAAAAAAATGGCATCTCTGCCCTCCTGGGTTATTTAGTCTAATATGAGAGACAGGCATTAATCAGATGATAAACCCAAATAAATGTGGAATATGGCACATGCTCTGAATGAGAGGTAAATGGGACTGTTAGGTTTATAACTAAAAGTTCAGGGAAGACTTCACTAAGGAAGTAATGACTGAGCTGAGATCTGAAAAACTGAGTTACTGGCACACGAAGGGCAGGGAGGGTAGAGAGGAAAGGGAGAACAAGTCAGTCATCTGCACATGGCAAGAGGGACTAATGCAGTTCTAGGAACTCCAATAAGCCAGAGTGGCTGATACACAGAGAGCAGCAGGGAGCGTGGGAGGAGGTGAGCTCCAGGTGGGTTAGACGGGGCTACGACGACCTGGGACAAACAGCTTTAAAATCCAGATACCACGCAGGTATACTGTCCTCCTCCACCAAACTTACCTCCTTATTAACCTTTTGCCATTTTTATTTTTGAGATCTCAGACTAGTGGTAATAGGTTATCAAAATAATGGCAAAAGTCTGGTGACTGCCTCTTGCACAGATTCCTAAAAACTCTTGCTGCAGTAAGAGGCAGAGCAAGTAAATAGGGTGAGAGGAGTTGGGTAGGCTCTCTGTGGCTACGAGAAGCCTGGATAGTCATGTATCAGCTCTTCCTGTTTATGTCTGGAGTTAAATGAATGTTTGTTATTGGACAGCATTGACTCTCTGCACCAACTTCAACTTGGAAAAAGATTCAGATGATTTGACAATGAAGGAATTTGCTGGAGCGGTGGGATTATACTGCAGTAACATGGAGCCATCTTGGATTGTGTTCATAATACCATTAGAGAGCAAAATACTTTTTTTAAGTGATGTAAAAGTTAGATTTTTAAAAATTTCTTGCTACCACAATCTTTCTAGAGAGGCTCCATTGGCAAAGGAACAAGCCTTGGCCATCACTCGTTGCTGGCACCTTGGCTATGGCAACAGCAGTGACAGAAAAGCAGATGCAGTGGACGGTCCAAGGACCTTGTAGAGAAGATGCTCGTTAGCACCAGCAGCCCCTTGCCCACTTTCACCTCAGAATTCCTACAGAAAAGCAAAACATAAAGGCATCAAGGTGTCTCTGACTTACAATCAGATACTGGAACAAAACTGAACATGAATTTAATCCTCATGGTAGAGATACTTCTGGCACAAGGAACCATGTCTACCCTTGAGAGAGAGCATGCTGAGTTGGGCCTGAGCTCCTACACACCCTCCAACCGGTGAGCACAGAACTGACACTTCACAAGTCCCCTTGATAAGACATTTTAGAAGAAGACTCAATTATCAGAATCCAGCATCAACAGAGATTAAATCTACAATACACCTTTGGCAAAAAACCCCACATGGTTTTATATATGATTGGTCAAGTTTCCTTTGTTCCCCTACACACACACACACACACACACACACACCACCTTACACTCCACTAGGGTGTTCTCCTGAAGCCACCAATTACAGGGAAGGCCTGTCTTGTCCACTACCCACATTATGCTCTCATTCTCTTCTTCACACATTGACAGGTGTTTTTCCTCTGCCTGGAATGGCTTCACCCATATCCTTCTGCTCAGTTAGAGCCTGCCTGGATGCTAAGGTCCACCCCAGATCCCTTTCTCTTTGGTGTCTCCTTTTACTACCACAGCTGACTCTAAATACTTTCTCCTTCCTAGTCAGAATTGTGGTGTAGCGTGTTCATTTGCCCTCCCCAACAAGATTGTAAGTGTACACATGAATAGCAAATTGTTACCTATTGCTGTGTAACAAATCACCCCCAAATTTAGTGACTTAAACAACAACCATTTACCATTGTTCACAAGTCTGCAGGTCAGGGGTATGGTTCTGCTGATCTGGGCCAGGCTAGGCTGATCTCAGCTGGACTCAGAACAGTCTGTTGTGGGATAGGCAGATGGATCTGATGATCTTAGCTGGGCTCTCTCACATCTCTGTGGCCCTGGTTGGAACAACTGGCTGCTTGGACTCTGGCATGAGGGCTGTCAAGCTCTAGCAGGGCTGGAGGGCTTATTCACCTAGTGAAGGCAGGAGTCCTAAGAGAACAAGGCCTGGGCGTGACTTGGACCCTGTCACTTCTCCTTCATGCTGTTGGCCACATATGTGTACATACATGTATATAAAATGGGCACAGATAATAAATAGATATAACATCAAGGCAGTTATGTCAACTTCAACTTCCCTCAGGTACGGCTGTTGGGAAATGCTGTGAGTCCCCTTCTATCTCTAGCTTTTACCCAGATCATCTGCCATCCTCTTCTCTGTTTCAGGCCAGCCCATGATGTGCTGATTCCTGTTAAGTCACATCAAAATAGTCACTTCCTTATAACAACTAAAAATTCTATACCTTTCTATTTGTTATTAATCAACATTCAGACTCTATTATGAAGTCTTCATCTAATTAGCCATGACTCCTCACTACTGCTATAAAAATCACGCTAATCCATAAAGGGGGAGAAAAATCAGAATCGTGGCTCCTCTGAGGTTCTGCAGATATGCCTGCCCCAGGTCCCTGCACATGCCAAAAACCATCCATTTACCAGTTTCCGCATAGCTTTTAACAAAATAATAAATATTTCTGGTCTGGATGCTGTGCAAAGGTGCTCTACCCATCAGGGAATGGTTCTTTACTTGATGCGTACCCTGTCCCTCAAATATCCCTCTCCACTTCCCCTCCTTCCAGCGTCATGGCTGAAATTGCCCACTTGTTGTTTCATTGGCTTCTGCTGCATAACTCCTTAATTCCTGTGTACGTGCTGGCAGGAATTGTGTTTTATGCATCCCTTTGTCCAGTGCTGTGAAATAGTTTGGATTCTCAATAAGTTTATGATTCATCTACCACCACATCTAAATCTTTGGCAAAGAAACAAGCTGGGGATCTCCTCTAAGCCAGGGAGAACCAACCAGTTTTGAAATCATTATTTCAAAACAAATTTTGTAGGTGGAGGGGGCTGAGAGCCAGAGCTTTGGAGTCTAGTTTCCTCCCATTTTTCAGTTGTTGTAGACATCAGAAGTGCAATGTTGAGCAGCACACATGGTCCCTGTCTGTAAAGAGCTTATTCTAAAGGAAGGAAACAGATACATACAAAAAAGTCAACTAAAAATTCTATGAAGAGGGGCTTCCCTGGTGGCGCAGTGGTTGAGAATCCGCCTGCCAATGCAGGGGACTCGGGTTCGAGCCCTGGTCTGGGAAGATCCCATGTGCCGCGGAGCAACTAGGCCCGTGAGCCACAATTACTGAGCCTGCGCGTCTGTAGCCTGTGCTCCGCAACAAGAGAGGCCGCGATAGTGAGAGGCCCCTGCCCCGCGATGAAGAGCGGACCCCACTTGCCACAACTAGAGGAAGCCCTCGCACAGAAACGAAGACCCAACACAGCCATAAATAAATAAATAAATTAATTAATTAATTAAAATTTTAAAAAAGAATCTCAGTTCTGTAAGTAAACTAATCAGAACATGTGGTTAAAAATCTAAAAAAAAAAAAAAATATTCTATGAAGAACATCAAAGTGGGTGATGTGCTGGACACTGCCTGGAGGCCGTCCTAGGTTGTGTGTCAGAAAAGGCTTCACTAAGGATGTAACATTTAATCTGAGACCTGAATCGTGGAACCAGCTATGCAAAGAGCTGTGAAAAGCACATTTCATCAAGAAACAACCACTTTTGTGAAGGCGCTACTGTAGATACAGTTTCAGAGTGTTTGAGGAACAGCAGTAAAGCCGGGATTGCACATACATGATGGCTGGGGCATCAGGTCAGGTAATCCGGGAAGTAGATCCAAGACCAAAGTAGAAATGCAAGAAATTTATTGGTAAAATGCCTGTGAAATATAGAGGGGAGAAGAAGCAGGTAAAGGCCGTGAGATCTCTAGGTCATGAGAGCTGGGAAAGGAGAGGCGGAAGGAAGGAGGATTAGGTACGCAGAGCCTCAGATTACAGTGCAGCTCTGAGGAAGTTTCAGCCAGGCCACAGGGAGCTGGAATCAATATTGCTCATCTGAAGGGTTCCATTTTGGGCAGAAATGTCCCAGCTCTAGTGGTCCTGCTGTGTTGAGTCATTAGCTGAGAGCAGCATGAGGAAAGCATGGCCTCGGCCTGACTGCTGTGGCAGCTGGAGACTCCTCCCAGAAGGTTCCCTCTGGAAGGGAGACCTGAGTGGCCCACCTCTATGGCTTACGCAGTGGCTTCAGAACTTCTTTGTAAATGAGACTCAGGATACCAATCTACTGGGAAGAGGGGACCTTAAATACATGTCATATATTACTTTACCTCAGCGTTTCCCAACTGAGGGCAGTTTTGCCCCCTGGGGGATATTTGGCAATGTCTGGAGATATTTTTGACAGTCATATCTTGGGGGGGAAGGGCATCCAGCAAGTAGAGGCCAAATATGCTGCTAAATATCCTCCAATGCACAGGGCAGCCCTCTACAATGAAGAATTATCTAGTTTAAAATACCAATAATGCTCAGGGTGAGGGAAACCTGCTTTATAACTAATTGAAAAAATTATCCACCACATTTGTAAAAGAATGCAAGGTGGTGAGCGTGGGGAAGCCGATACACATGGGACACATCATGGCACATCGGAGAGCACTGTGAACCCAAAATTCCACCTTCAAATCTTGCTCATTTCCTACTTCAGTGTGTATAGTCTATGAAATAAATCACACACACATATTGCAAAGACGGTATGAAGACAGAATGCCACATACACCCAGGAGTCCTGCTTCATCTACCAGCTGTTGGTAACTAAGTACCAAATATTGTTCTCATGGCAGGGTTGAGGAATGACGATCTTTTTTGTCAGAAGAGAAGAAAGTGGCCGCAAACTGTACATTTTTAAGTAACACATGCAGTGTTCCTCATTCAGTTCCCATTCTAATTGAAAACATAATTGTTTAACAAGTTTTAGTTATGGGTGGGGATAACAAAACCCCCATTTCCTTTCCTATAAAGGAGCCCAAACAGTGTCTCCTTTATTCCGTTTCTCCAGGGTGAAACTGTAGCTGTGAAAATGTACTCTGTTCAGTCCACTGACAGAACACACTCACGGCCAAGAGTGGAGTTTCTCAGAGAAGATATGAGAATGAGAGTCTTGGAAATAATTTACTTGAAAATATGAAAGTAACCCAGAACATGAGATCACTCTTGGCAGCCTAAAAAAAGAAATAAAATTGACTATTGTGCTCATAATGTGCAAAACCAGGATCAGCCTTCCAAGAGCTCAGCTGAAGGTTGCAGGAAGAAATCAGGTACAGAGAAATTTTCAAAAGAAAAAAAGAAACAAAAGGAAAGAAAAACCTGTTCAATCCCCTGCCTCTGGCCTGCACTGATGCCCACATTCTCCAGAAGGAACAGTGGATTAGACTGAGGCAAAGCAATTTCCCTGCCAGTAAATAGTTCTGGGGAAAGATGAGTTGGAAAGGATCAACTGAATTGAAGGTGGAGGTTATCTGTGCATTTCAAGTGTCTGTTTCACTCTTGTTCCACTTTATTGTAAATAATTATCAAGTGACAGGAAAGTTCATCTAAAAGAATGAACAGGAGAGTCGGCAGAGTTATAAGATGACTCTTCTCGGTTTGTGAAATTGTTTGAGAAGCAGGTATGGCCTTATACTTAACATAGAGAGTAAAGGTTCAACTCAGCTGTTATAATCTGGTAATAAAATTATAGAATGTCTCTCTCCTCTCTAGGTAATGTAGGCTTTACTTAACAAGAAACAAAACAGAATCAGTTTCGAATAGCAACCTGGCTTCCATTCCTGGCAGAGATCCAGGGTACAGAGCCTCTTGGTTTGAGCTTCTTATATTATGTAAAGAAATTCACAGACAGGAGGGTATACATTGCGTCTGGCGGGGACGTGGGGTACTCAGACCAAACTAAGGGTTTTTCAACCTATTTGTGTCACTTAAACCTTTAGAAGATTCAAGAAAAGGATTTGCCTTCTCTTTTTTAAGTTCATGGGAGAAACAGACCAATTTTGGAAGCTGGAAAATGTGGACACCATTGTGCTACTGACACCATGGCCTTGACAAGTAAGCCCAACATCGCTGAGCCTCAGATTTCTCTCTGTGTACCTGCTTGTCTTACCTCACTTAACAGGAAATAAATTCAATAAAAGAAATAAAATCCCTTTGGCTCTTTGAAAAGCAAGATGCCATGGAAGGAAGACTTTTTAGATAATTTCCTCTACTGCAATGGGCTTAGGTCTGGGAGATAGAAGCAAAGGCTGCCAGTACCCCTGATTATGCGTTCACTCGAGTTCACTTCCCAAGGCTTCCCATTTTGACTATTCCTGTTGATCAGAAAATGTAGAGTGCAAATGTGTGTTCTTAGATGCAGCAGAAATAAACATCCACAAGCTTCAGAAACACGCATGAGGAGGCTTCAGCTTGCATGATTCACTACAGCTTTTGACACTCTTCACAAATCAAGTTTGATTGGGTTTCTCATTGAAGCGATCTGACAGCCTAACCAGGAGGCCTCCTGGGGCTGTTCTTTTTTTCTTTTTTTTTCCATAGTAATAGATAAAAAACCAAGCCCAGAAAACAGTCAGTTGGAAGTGGTCGTATCCAAACTTTGTTTTCTTTTTTATTTATTGTCATGCATTTGCTTCTTTAACCCACTCTATTGATCTTGAGTGGGAGGAAGAGGGGGTTGGATGGAAGACAAGCATTGCTCAGAGTCAGGCATCTGTGGTTTGGTCCTGAGGGAAAGAAATAAATAGTCCCAGCCTAGAAGAAAGGTTGGGGTGGGGGGGAAGGAGAAAAAAAACAGAAGATTGACTGGCTTGCAAGGGATCCCAGTGGATTCCTGCTTACACCAGAGCATCATTTAAGCCTATGTTCTTCCATCTACCTTGTTTGCAGTAAATAGCTGCCCATTATATCAGGTCAGGCAAGTGCCGGGGCGTCACAGCTCAGTGGCCGTGATCTGCCCGCAGAGCAGCAAGAAAGGTCCCCCAGAGAGCGCTTGTGTGTGTCAAGTTCTGGAGCTGTCAAGGTTCTAAGCGACAGCTTATCTTGAGGGTTTAAAACATGCAAGATGTCCCTGCTTGCTTCTCTCCTCCCCCACCCACCTCTCTCGCTCTTCTTCCATCCCCTCCTCCATTACCCCCTCCTCCCCAGTACTTTTCCCTCTTGACAATCTGCTTGAAAGAAGACAGATGCTGGAGCAGTTTTCCTTAAGTCGGCTCTAATTCCATAAGGTGCAATCCACCAAATGCAACTCTGTCCATCTTTTGAAAAGGCTAAGATCCTGAGGCAGCCCCATTTATTATTTGTCTTGACACTAACATAAATATTTTCAGATGGGTTAGAGTCTGTCACTTTACTATCCTTATGTTCTTTGCCCTCAATAAATAAGACACATTAAAGTTCTTAAAGGCAAACAAAGAACTGTATCCTGGGTACCATTTGTCCTGCAGTTGCCATGTTTAATTGAACATTTTATAGCACTCTAATGCCATGTCAGGTTCTTAATGCGACATATGTTCCTCTCTTACATTATCAGCGGCTAAGAACATCACAGAATCTTCCTTGAATTCATGTGTAAGAGAAGTAAGATTTATCCTGTGCACTTCACTGAATCATTTATGAGTTGCCTTATCTCACCCAGGCAATTTTATAACTCGTAAATGGCCCCTCTGGTCTGCTGTCTGAATTCTGTTTACTGTAAAATCCCAAAATAGTATGACTATTTTCAAGATAGCAAGCTAAATTTTGCTGCAGTGTAGAATTACCCTATATCTGTCCTTTACTTTGCCATTTATTTGTCCCAGATATAGGGCATGGAACCAAATGGGGGGCGGTACTAATGTCTCGAATTTTGGGGTATGTGGTCCTATGGTATAACGGTAAGAGCCGAGGTCTGTTAAATCTCAGAAAGCGTTTATAGTGTTAAGCAATTATCTCTAGAGAATCTGCCCCAGTCAGAGCTGAACTGCGCAGAACCTCCAGCTGCTTACATTCTGACAAGAATCAGCCTTACCTCAGGAAGAATCAATATCAAAAAAGTTAGTTAAACCAGTAAGGGATTAACTATGTTTTAAAAAGAGAAAAGAATACATGAATGGTAAAGGTGGGTAATAAAAGGAGAACTGTAGGACGTTGTGCTTGGTTGTGTCGTTTTCAATGAGGGAAAACCTCATGAAGTAGTTGGATGGGCGCTGAGTCCTTAAACCAATGGTTTACTGAATCCTTTCAATGGACAAAATTCCCTGCTCCACACAGAGAGCTGTGAGTGGTCAGACAGACAGCATAACTCTATTCCAGGGCAGACAATGGACAAAATAATTTAAACATATTTCAGAGATGACTGATACAGACAGTGCAGTTTTTACCAGCCCATGGCCATAGTGTAAGGAGTCTAAGTACCCTAAATTCCCTAAGTAGTCTGGGTTTTTCTATGTATTCTGGCAATAAATGCAACTTAATGTTTATTTCTGATGTCTATTTATTTCAGAATGACCCCCTTCACTTTTAGAAGCTCCATGTAATCTATAAAATGTATGAAATAGTCTTTGCTTTGAACCAAAAGCATGTCTTTAACTTTTCAAAAATTACCTTTAAAATTCAGTTATAAACACAACATTGGAAATGATTTTTTAATGTTTTTCATGGGAGGCAGTGCAGCACAGTGAATTGGATCTGGATTTCATAGCTGTCTCTTGTCATTTTCCTCTCGAGTCTCAGTTTACTCATCTATAAAATGGAAATAATGAGATTTCTATTGTAAGCCAGTTATAAAGATTGCATATGAGATGTCTAACCCAGTACCTAGAACATTCATAGGCACTAAATAAATGCCTACTGTTATTTTTGTTGTTTTCACTATTATTAGATTCATGTAAGTTTGATTTGTGAAACCCCAGAATAGACTGTGTATAAAATATTGGCAGACACTTTCTCACTGTCTTTTTCTTTAACTTTCCATCATAGATCATGGTAGTAGCAGAATAAGGGTGGAGCAGTTGACTACATTCATTTATTATTTCCACCAATGTATATTGAGTGTCTACCATGTACAAGCATTTTGAGAAATAACAAGAGAGATGGCAAATACTCCAGCTAAATAGTCATGAGAGTTAGAGTTACAACTGAAAACTTCAGTCCTCAAGTTCATATGAAATCTCCTGATAGGTGTTCAAAGGGGTGGGGAAGTTCTGGATTCTATCCATCTTGGGAAATCCACTAAATCAGATGATTCAGACTTTTTGGTCCAAAAACTCACTCCATTCCTATAGATTTATCTAAATTTCTTTAAATTTCCACCAATACCATCTTTTTTAAAAATTGAAATATTGTTGATTTACAATGTGTGTTAGTTTCAGATATACAGCAAAGTGATTCAGTTGTGTGTGTGTGTGTATATATATACTTTTCCTTTATAGGTTATTAGGTTATTACAAGATATTGAGTATAGTTCCCTGTGCTATAGAGTAGGTCCTTGTTTTTCATCTGTTTTATATATAGTGTGTGTATCTGTTAATCCCAAACTCATAATTTAGCCCTCTCTCCCTTTCCCTTTGGTAAGCATAAGTTTGTTTTCAATGTCTGTGAGTCTGTTTCTGTTTTATAAATAAGTTCATGTGTATCATATTTTAGATTCCACATAAAAGTGATATTGTATGATATTTGTCTCTCTTTCTTACTTATTTAGTATGATAATCTCTAGGTCCATCCATGTTGCTGCAAATGGCATTGTTTCATTCTTTTTTATGGCTGAGTAATATTCCATTATATATACTATATATATATATATATATATATATATAAAATACACGCACCACATCTTTTTTATCCAGTCATCTGTCAATGAACACTTAAGTTGTTTCCATGTCTTGACTATTGTAAATAGTTCTGCTATGAACATTGGGGTACATATATCTTTTTGAATTAGAGTTTTCATCTTTTCTGGGTATATGCCCAGGAGTGAGATTGCTGGATCATATGATAACTCTATTTTTAGTTTTTTAAGGAACCTCCATATTGTTCTCCATAATGGCTGCATCAATTCACATTCCTACTAAAGGGGTAGGAGGGTTCCCTTTTCTCCACACCTTCTGCAGCATTTATTATTTGTAGACTTTTTGGTGATGGCCATTCTGACCAGTGTGAGATGATGCCTCTTTGTAATTTTGATTTGCATTTCTCTAATAATTAACGATGTTGAGTATCTTTTCATGTGCCTGTTGGCCATCTGTATGTCTTCTTTGGAAAAATGTCTATTTAGGTCTTCTGCTCATTTTTTTATTAGATTGTTTGTTTTCTTGATATTGAGTTGTATGAGCTGTTTGTATATTTTGGAAATTAAGCCCTTGTCAGTCACATCATTTGCAAACATTTTTTCCCATTCTGTAGATTGTCTTTTCGTTTTGTTGTTGGTTTCCTTTGCTAGGCAAAAGCTTATAAGTTTGAATAGATCCCCTTTGTTTATTTTTGCTTTTATATTTTTTTCACCTTCACCAATACCATCTATCTTTATTTATTTATTTATTTATTTATTTATTTATTTATTTATTTCGCTGCATTGGGTCTTAGTTGCAGTATGCGGGATCTTTGTTGTGGCATGCAGGCTCTTTGTTGCAGCATGCAGGCTTCTCTCTAGTTGTGGCATGCGGGCTCCAGAACACACAGGCTGAATAGTTGCTGGGATCTTAGTTCCCTGACCAGGGATCAAACTCGCGTCCCCTGCATCGGAAGGAGGATTCTTAACCACTGGACCACCAGGGAGGTCCTAATACCATTAATATAAAAATAGTATTGTATCTTTTCTTAATTGAATTCACCATAAAGGAAGGCTGACAGACCCCTTCTTATCTCTTGATCCTTTCCAGTCATTGTAGCAACCCCTGTTATTAAAATATTTTTTACGGATTAGCAATTAATATCACGCCTATAATAAATCTTTCCATTTCCTCAAGATGTAAATGTGAGAAACATCAAAGAAATTCACTTATAAAAACCTATTTTCATTCAGTTAAGGTCAGGAAAATTTATTATGGGTTGCTATTTGCCATGTTTCACATGGGCATAAATGAATTTGGTTTCAATCGAGGTATCAACTCTGTCCTAATAGGTTTTGACTGGACTAAACATAAGCCTCTTGGCTTGAGAAGATGCAGTTCTACAAGTATGCTTAGGGAAAGAAGAATTTACAAAAATAAGTTAGATACCTAGACACATTTAATATTTGGTTTTGAACATATTTAAGCAGGGTACATAGGAGGTAGGACGTTTATGATTTTGATGGGTGACTTTTGTCCCACTTTAACAGTCTAGTCTTACCTGAGAAACAAGAAGAGGAGATAGATGCCCACCACCACTCTCCTGGGCACCCATTTGTTTCTCAAAGACTTCAGCTTGGTCACTCCACCCCAAGCTGCTGAGTAAGGGATCTTGAGGTATGCTCAAGCGTCTGGCTATCTAGGGGCCTTGCCTTCTTTGTAATACGCTGGATTATTCACAGGCCAGCTGTATATCCTTCCTCTAAAAGGCCTCCTCTCTCGGCTCACTTATTACAGGAAGTAGCACCATGGAGAAGTTTAATTTTTCTTTTAGCCATAGGATCTGAGTAAAGTGTAAAAGTGAAGTTGTTCCAAAGGAAGTACAAAGGAGGTTACCTCAGCACCCCCATATCCCAGGTGGCAAAGTGGGCCGCCAGCGGGAGACAACATATTGGTACAATCCCTTGTAAAATAATTTGGTGTTACTTTCTTATCATTCAACATCTGCATGACTCAGGTATGTACCCAATTCCACTCCCAGGTATACACCATGGAGACTTTGTTGCCTTTGTGCACCCAAAGAACTGTATAAGAAACACCTTCGCAGCATTGTTTGTAATAACAAAAACTGAGAACTCTCCAAGTGTCTGACAGGAGAATGAATAAATAAACTGCAGTATTTTCACACAATGGATTGTTGCAAAGCAATGAAACTAAATAAATCCTATCTTCATGCAACAGCAATGTTAACAACATAATGGGGTATGAAAAAAACAAGTCAGAAAAGTATATAATATATACATATACAGGTAAGATACTATTTTTTTATAAAGCTGAAAACCATCGAAAAACAAAATCTAAAATAGTATTTACCTCCAGGATGGTATAGTTGTAGGGAGGAGTACCTTAGTAGTAACAACAGTATTAGTAATTTTTGTGGTCTTCAGTTGAGTAGTAGGTATGCTAGTAATAATTTTATTCCTATGCCACTTGATTTACATATATTCTTTTGTGTGTAAGAAATATTCACATGATAAAAAATTCCATTAAAAAAAATCTTACCTAGGGAATTCCCTGGAGGTCCAGTGCTTAGGACTCCACACTTCCACTGCAGGGGGCATGGGTTCGATCCCTGGTCAGGAAACTAAGATCCCGCATGCCACGTGGCATGGCCAAAATATTATAATAATAATAATAATAATAATAAATAAAAATAAAAAGGAAAAAAGCCATTAAAAAAACTTTTAAAATAAAAATTTAAAAATCTTACCTAAAACAAAATCTTAGTGGAGTGCAGACCAAACCATATATACATAGACCTCATCCTGAGAGATAATTTCTGAGCACCCAGCAATGGAGACGTACATGAGTAGATGTGATGAGGATACAACAAACAGTACTATTTCAGAGTTTATCTGCAACTCTTGCTTTAAATTTGCCCATGTTATTTATAGGCCTTTTTTCACATCTATTGTAGCTCATGAATGAACTTCTAAGGGTCACATTTACTAAGGAGGTTTTCATAATAATAACCCTACAGTTTAAATGCTGATAAATTCCCACAGTAGCTCTCTTTTGAAAACTCTTTGCTATTTTATTCTACTTCAAAATAGGATTCTATAACCTATTTTTATTTATCAGTGAGATAGAAAGCTTGTAAAAATTATATGTGTTCAAGGTTTTGAACCCCAGAGAAAGGCACTATTCAAAGTCATGAGGAATTATAATAATAAATTCATCTCCATTCCTCATATATGTAGTTGAAATGCATAAACATTAAAAAGTAAAAAATATAGAAAAAGAAATATGGGTTAACAATGCTTAATTATTTTGCAGCTGATATCGTAATAGAAAATGTTTTATCCCTTTAGTCTGAAATATCGGAAATCGTTTTTATAACATTATGAAAAAAATGTCAAAATGAAAAGAAAATGTGAAAGTCAAAGTTCTGGAAAAGATCCTAAAGATTCTGATGGAGCCCTATTACTGCAACTATAGCTCTATAGCTATTTTCACCCAGTGATTAGAAAGTGCCATTATGAGAGAAATTATTGGTTGTAAAACCACCACAAAATATGTTGACCTAATGGCAATTTCTCAAAGGTAAGTCAAAATGTTCCATGAGCTTCTCTTATTGATTGTTGTTCCCATGTGCACCTCTGGGAACAGAACAGCAAAGAAATGTTTTGATCAGAGAAAGAGTGACCTTTTCTATGGAAGCGTTTTAATGCTGTGATATGCTGAAATAACTAACAGAAAGGATAACAAAGAGGGAAAAAACCTTATTATTCTGTAACCCGTGGGGAAATGGGCATTTTTATACTTTTCTACAAAATCAGGGCTCTGGTAAAATTCTTGAGGCTAGCTCTGCAATACTGTATTCTTGATTGGAGTAAGGCTTAATGTCATTACATAAGCAATGGCTTCATAACTCAAATAGCTGATTAGACCTATAGAAATGAATTAGAAAGAAGATGCCATGTACCTGAATGGTAGCAAATAAATGTTTCTCAGAGTTCTTCAAGTACAAGTCTAATCAAAGTACCAAAGATTAGTACATCACAGAAGTAAAGAGCATGGATTCTGGGTTGAAATCTCAGCTCTGCTGTTTCTAATCTTTATGACCTTGGGTAATAGTTGAAACTTTTTATACTTCAGTTTTCTCATCTGTAAAATAGGGGAAATAATGCTTCTTACCACATAGGGCTATTGTGAAGGTATATAATTTAATGCACATAGAGCCCTTATGTTAGTGTTGGGCACACATAGTAAGTGCTGCTATTATTAATAATGCATCCAAACATGTTATATTTAGAAAAAGAGAGCCATGAAACTGTGTTTTTCATCAAAGTGACAACTGCAAAGATAACCTGTACACAAAGCTCCTATTCTATCACGGTCTCACAAAGGTATACAGCGTCAATAATTAAGAAAAACATAAAATGAAGTTTGACTTTAGCATTTTAGTTTTATGGCCTTCTACTCCTCTGCTTTTACAATGCTGCTACCTTATTGTAAGAGGCTAGTATTTTCTGAAACTTCATAATAACATGTTCACTTATCTATTCAACCAACATTCATTGAATATCTACTATGTGTAACACATGTTCTAGATACAGAAGACAATAGTGACTAAGACAATAAAATCCTTGCTCTTCTGGAACTTAATTCTAATGTGTATGATGGGGTGGGGAGAGGTGAAAATATGTAAATAAACAAAGAAGATGGTCATAGTCCGTGACAAGTTTTAGGATGGAAACGACAGAATGAAGAGTAAGGGAGGGCAGGGTAGACACCAGTTCAGTTGGGATACATGGGTCTCTCTAAGTGCGTGCTATTCAAACTGAAATCTGAAGGAGGACACAGCCATTCAAAGGCCTTGGGAAGCATCAAGTGCCAAGGCTCTGGGGCAAGAAATAGATGGTGCTCTGAGGAAACAGAAACATACAGTGGCAAGAATTGGTGCAAGATGAGGCTGGATAGAGAGGCAAGGACACTTCTCCCAGACCCATGTAGTTCAGGGTCAAGAGTTTGTTGACTGAATTTTACTCTAAATGCAGTGAGAAGCCATTGGAGGGCTTTATGTAGGGAGGTGATGCAAAATGAGTTATATTTTTTGTAAATATTATTTTGCTACTTTGTGAAGAATGAGTAAATAACTATTGTTTTATGTCTGAATGTGTTTCAGTATAAACATTACCTCTTCTAGGCATTTACATTGGTCTGAGCTCAAACGCTTTCGAATGAAATTTCTGGCCTCAGAAAGCAACTGCAGGCAGAGGTTTTGCCCCTGAAATCACTCCCTGGGAACAAAGGAAACTGAATTCTTTTGGGTTCCTGGGTGGATGAAGTTTTCCTTCCTGTTATATGTCTGCTTGTCTGCCTCCCAGAGAGAAAGATAGGGCAGTCTCCCAGCTCTGGTTCCTTAGGCTTATTCCTAGAAATGGCTGGGGGTACTGGAATATGGCCTGGAACGTTCTCTTCTTCAGCTGCAGGCACCAAATGATGGGTCACAATGACCGCCCCCTTTAATCCAGACCACCACCGAGCTGTTTCTGCTTCCTTCTTTCTTCTGCTTTGTTACTGCCAGATGCTGTGAGCGTGAGTCCGCGTCCACCCTTCCCTTCCTCCCCTCCACATGCTCTGCTGTGAAAGGTACACAGTGGTTAGTACACAGCCTTCACTCTCCAGCACTCAGCCAGGCAGGACATTTTCAGCTCTTAGTCTCATGATGCAAAGGAAGAAAAGGATATGCTGCTCTCAGATCCTTCAAATTGAGGCACGAGTGACACCAGAACTTACTGCTCTGCAGCCCATTTATTTGGTGCCACCTAAAGGAATATTGTGAATGCTAACACAATTGTGCCTAAAAATTAGTTCTTTTCTGAATGAGGAGATGGTCCATTTAAATTGAACTTTAGGAAAAATCACAAAGAACAGTGAGAAGAGAGAGAGACACAGTGGCCTGCATAGCCAAGAGTGAAAATGACAATAATAGTAATAACCAAAGGTATTTGAGCACTTAATCGGTGGCAAGCGAAATTATGTATATTATTGCATCAGATACTCACAAAAAACTAAAGAAGTAAAACTACAGAAGTAAATACTGTCGCTACTATTTTATAAAGAAAGAAACCAAGGCTAAGAGACGTTAAATAAGTTGGCCAAGTTGGCCAGCTTTTAACAAGAAGAGCCAAGGGTCACACCCAGGCAGTCTGTCCACAAAGGCTGTATTCTTTCTTTTTACATTTATTTTATTGAAGTATAGTTGATTTACAATGTTGTGTTAGTTTTTGCTATACAGCAGAGTGATTGAGTTATCCATATATTTGCATTCTTTTACATATTCTTTTCCATTATGGTTTATCACAGGATATTGAATATAGTTCTCTGTGCTATAGAGTAGGACTTTGTTGTTTATCCATTCTATATATAATAGTTTGCATCTGCTAATCCCAAACTCCCTGTCCCTCCCTCCCCCAACCCCCTCCTTCTTGGCAACCACAAGTCTCTTCTCTATGTCTGTGAGTCTGTTTCTGTTTTGTAGGTAAGTTCACTTGTGTCATATTCTAGGCTCCACGTATAAGTGATATGTATAAATCATATGGTATTTGTCTTTCTCTTTCTGACTTACTTTGCTTAGTATGATAATCTCTGGTTGCATCCATGTTGCTGCAAATGGCAAAATTTCATTCTTTTTTTATGGCTGAATAATATTCCATGGTATATATGTACCACATCTTCTTTTTTTTTTAACATCTTTATTGGAGTATAATTGCTTTACAAGGTTGTGTTAGTTGCTGCTGTATAACAAAGTGAATCAGCTATACATATACATATATCCCCATATCTCCTCCCTCTTGCATCTCCCTCCCACCCTCCCTATCCCACCCCTCTAAGTGGTCACAAAGCACCGAGCTGATCTCCCTGTGCTCTGTGGCTGCTTCCCACTAGCTATCTATTTTACATTTGGTAGTGTATATGTGTCAATGCTACTCTCTCACTTCGTCCCAGTTTACCCTTCCCCCTCCCCGTGTCCTCAAGTCCATTCTCTACGTCTGCGTCTTTATTCCTGTCCTGCCCCTATGTTCTTCAAGACCATTTTTTTCTTTTAGATTCCATACATATGTGTTAGCACACGGTATTTGTTTTTCTCTTTCTGACTTACTTCACTCTGTATGACAGACTCTAGGTCCATCCACCTCACTACAAATAACTCAGCTTTGTTTCTTTTTATGGCTGAGTAATATTCCATTGTATATATGTGCCACATCTTCTTTATCCATTCATCTGCTAATGGACATTTAGGTTGTTTCCATGCCTTGGCTATTGTGAATAGTGCTGCTATGAACATAGGGGTGCATGTATCTTTTTGAATTGTAGTTTTTTCTGGATATATGCCCACGAGTGGGATTGTTGAATCATATGGAAATTCTATTTTTAGTTTTTTGAGGAACCTCCATACTGTTCTCCATAGTGGCTACACCAACTTACATTCCCACCAACAGTGTAGGAGGGTTCCCTCAAAGGCTGTATTCTCGCTCACTCCAATTATTTTTAAAAATTATAGAGATTTATATGTAATTATATGGCACTGTTATTAAGAAAAATGTTGAATGCTTTGTAGAAGTAGGAAACCTAGAGGAAATATCAAAAGGATTAATAGTTTTAACTGTGAACTACATCTTATTCAACTTTGCATCATCCTTTCCTACTGTCGTACTTTTTGAATTTATTATCATTGAATTTATTGCCCATTTATTTATGATACACCAAAAATGCTTGTCCCAAACACAAAGATGATTTTCCAGAGGAAGGATGCCTAAACTGAGTTTTAAGAACAATTTAGGATTTAGCCAGGGAAAGTTGTTACAAATTTAAACTCTAGTGTCAGGACTAGTGCAAAATAGCATTCCTTTACACAATGAAAACTTAAAAGTGGAAGGAATGGGGCTGTGGTCCATCACAATAACAAGGATCGTACCACTGAACACAGTGGTCTCAGGGTCTAAGGAAGCACTCTTTATTGTATAGAAATAAATATGACTGTGTACTGAGGACTTTCCATTCTTTGGGAAAACTGACTTCAATTCACTCTTAAAAAATAAACAAATAAACAAGTGATAGATAATGTCCGTTAGTCTCATAGTCTGGGTAAGGTCTACTCTGTGTTGGTTTCTGAGACCCACATTTTTGAGAGCCACATTCTATTTGGCCCTACAGTGGAACCATGATAAAAATCAAGTCCCTACAGATTACAGAAGATCACTGTTTTTTAAAGTCTCAGCATATATTAATATAATAAATCTAGCCCGCCTAACAGATAAGATTACACACTGGCAAGATTCTTTTTTGTTGTCTTTATAATTGTTATTATTTACCAAAATGGCAGAATTGTTTTTAAAAGTTTCTCTTTCTGTAGATCTTTGGAGACATAAGAGATATGTCCCTTATGCTAAAAGAAATGCAGTTTGCTCTGTCCTTAAGAAAAAATGTGTGTACTATATTGATGCTACATGTTTTCTAAAGCACGTATACACAGAATCAGTCTTTTACACAGCGTTAAAAAGCTCATTGCATCTGGATTTCTTAGGCAGCTACAAAGGGCTAGTACATGAGAGGGCAACTTTTGAAAAATTGTAAAAGTCTATGAGTTGTATTTTGAAATGCCAAAATCAAGGTGCCAAAAATACTTACTAAAACAATCACTGTGCCAAAAATACACACAAATTAAAGTTACAGAGTAACTCAGCAAGACACTTAAAGTAGAGTTTCCAGTGGCTCTTGGGTCTCAGATAACAGGCAGGCAGTTATGTGAGATTAGACATGTTTTCTTTTCTACTTTTCTTCTCCACACTGCTCTTTTATGAGTCAAGTAATACATATTTGGGGCTATAAAAAAATTGGTGATAATGAAAGGAGAAAATAAAGTGTGTGGGAATTATATTGGCTTGTCTTATACAAAAATGGTTCAGAAGGCCAGCATTGGTAGAAGACATAAAATACCCCTTGGTATATCCCTCAGCTCCACATCAGTAAGCTGTCATGAATGCTATTGCCACTTTAGCCACAGAAGATCAGCCTTCACTTGAGAGTTCACAGCCTTTCCTTGGAAGCACTCAACCTGCCTACATCTACCCCTACATCTACCCCTACCCAAAGTAGCAGGAAGACAGTCAAGCCAGCAATATTGACACTTAAAGTTGACGGCAGTTGATGAAAATCTCCCATACATAAAGCCCTGCCTCTGTTTTCAGCTTTGGGCTACAAGGAGACATCTAGTGAACTGTAAACATTCCTAGAAGAAGTATAACATTTAACCCTTTTGAGCTTGATCACCTTCTCAAGATTTTAACCTCCAGTTTATTGAATGGTTTCAGAACAGGGATCCATAGTCCATAGGAAATCAACAGATGATCTTAAGTGGGTCTATGAACCCTGAGAACATAAAAATTTTGTGTGTGCATGCATACACACGCATATGCAATTTTCAGGAGATTCTCAAATGAATCTATGCTCAAAAAAATTTAAGACCCATGGAGCTCTAGTTTCTGCCATAATTCATCTTGTTTGAGAATCCAGGAAGAACTTCAATCAACCATCTAGCACGCTATGCGTGATGAGTTAATTGCATTCAAATAATTCTCAGAAGTTAATGTAAAAAGCTGAGTCAACCCCAAGAGTAGCATAGAGATCCATTCCTGAAATACAACAGCATATCAGGAATTGATGGGTTAATTTCTATGGCACTTCTGCTGCTGTTAGAAATGAGGCAAGGAAAAAATGAACATCTGAATTTCACATCTGTCTTCCACCTACTTACGATGGGTAGAACATGGTGTGAAGTGGTCACTCCCCAAATACCCCCAATTCTTCACAGAACCGCCAGAGCCACCTTCTTAAAACAAATATCTGATAAAATAATATACTCTTCTTGAAACCTTGTAATCACGGCTCCCAACGTCTATAGTGAGAAGTTCAAAACATGGTTCAAGGAGCCCCATGGTCTGTTCCTGCCATATCTTAAGCTTCAGCTCCCACCACTTCCACTCTGGCACCCAGCACTCCAGCCAGATCCAAATATTTGGTGCCTTGATGGTTCCATGCCCTGTGCTCCTATACATAGCACAGCCCTCCTCAAAAGCCCCTATGTTTCACAAATGCCCTCTCATCCTTTAAGACACAGTACAAAAGGGTTGACTTGACCTTTCCTCATAGAGTGACCCATTTTCTCCCTTGTCCCTCAACTTTTATCTGCCCCTATTTAGCTCTTATCACACTGCACTCTATAGACATCTGCCTCCCCTATTAGACTGTAATCTCCTTGAGTTCAGAAACTGTCTTATTCATCTGGTGGCCCCCATTGTCTGATAGCTGGTAAGCAACAATTAATATTTGGTGAATTGAGTATTCTGTGGATCTAGGCAAACAAGGGATCCAAGCCAAGGGGTCAAGTACCATAAGAATGAACTAGTGGTTCAAGGGAGTGCCATAGATCAGAATTTCAGCCTCTGATTCTGGAATAAACTGTTTGCCTTCCATCCTAACTGTATGATCCCCTAGCATGGGATGATAGCATGGGATAGAAAGGAGGCAGGACACTAGAGTGGGTATTTGCACTGTGAAGAAACGGCATCTTCCCAGTGATCTGCAGCTACAAAGCCTAGACTTCTATGAACTTCCTTTAGTGGATTGTAAGGACATAGGCCTTTTCTTACTGTCTGACTTACCCCTTGCCTTCCATTTCCCACCTTAGCAAACATTGGTTTTGACTCCAACATAGGTTGAGGAAAGGAGAGATAGAAAAGGGAGGACAAAAGTTCTTTCTTGACTGTACCATTATGAAGTGGCTTCATATCATCTGAATGTCTGCCTAGCACATATTTAAAGATGACCGTTACTCTCTCAAGCACTTTCATGTCTTCTTCTGAGGTCTCCATGGAGCGTCTGCTACTGCACTGCTGCTGCTCTGCCTTAGTCCCTGATTTGTCCACATTCCACTCACTACAAACTACTGGGATCCCGTTGCATTTCCAGGCAGTCTTCTTAAACAAGATATAAAGGAGATTTAGCCCAGCTTTCTCTCCACCCGGCCCGCATCTGGTCTGTAAGAGAGCTCAGGCATTCTTGCTGCCTACCATTGGCAGGAGAGTGCCTGTGTCCTCGCTCTCTGCCACCTCAGGTGCTAGGCACAGATTTTGCCCTTAGATTTCTCAAGCCTGTGTCTCTGCCTCACTCCAATGTGCCTTCCAACCCCTAGGAACACATTGAGCTCTCCAGGGGCTTCCTTAAGCCCCTTTCACCAAAATGAAGGTGAGAGGCAATCTCCACCCCTCCTCTTTGAAGTGAAACTAGGAGTCATAGCTCGGCTTTCCCAAATTCTCCATCTCTCTTTCCTTTTTATACCCTCCTAGGGAAGACAGCACCTATTGTATATTGGTATTTCAGTTATATGTTCCCACTTAACATCTTAAATCCTAAGAACCTTAGGTTTCCTGTGAGAAATGAATACGATAATCCAGGTAAAGCCCTTAACACAGTATTGGTTAAGCCCTTTTGGAGTCACCATGCTATTATCACAACTGATGTTCAGACTATTACTTTGAAATATAGATCTGTTTAATCACCTGTCCTTTTCAGCTTTCTCTATTACATATTTTCATTTCCCTCAGGGAAGTATACCTTTCCGGTATACGTGAAAGAAGAACCTTTGCCAGCTTAAAAGGGACACAGTTCCATTTCAGACTTTCAACTGTCAATTCAGAAATGTGTTGACATTAAAGATCCTTTTCCCTCACGTTCATTGAGGTGAAATGAATCAAATTCCCATTTCCCATCCAAGATCCCATTGGTGGTGGTGGTTCTACATTTCATATTTACCTGCCTCCTGAAAGGTCCAAAACTCTTTTTTTTGACAGGAAAGTTCCATTTTTAAATGCTGATGTTAACATATGCTAGCACCCAAGCATTTTAGAGGAGGTGGCAATCATTTATATGTACAGTGAGACCTCATTCCTTCTGAACCCCCCCAAATTCAGAATTCAGCCTAAGTCAATATTTGCATACAACACGATATGTTTTCGTGGAAGGAAGAGGTAAGAGTTTGTGGCAATGTAGCAGAGAAGCCTCTCCACCAAAAGAACATAGAAATTCCACGTAGAGTAGAATAGAAAACACTTTTTCATATATATCTGAGGTTGAATAAAAAGGGAAATCTAATGTGCTAGAAATGAAAAGCAAACACAGTGATTTTAACTGACACTGTGAAGGCCTAGGGAGGGTATAATCCTAGAAGAGGACCTAGTGGGGCATATGGCCTGTCAGCTCAGGGAGGAAGATAGACTTTTAACCACCACTAAAGGCCCACAGGAATGGTATACAGTCCATGTAAAGCAGATAGCTGGTCATGAGATCCCCATCTGGGCAAATGTACGTGGAACATTGACTAGTTTTGACAGTATACTAGCCCATTAAACAACTCTCAGTAAATTTCAAAGTATTTAAATCTTACAGAATATGTTGTCTGAATACAGCAGAATTAAGGTAGAAATCTATAACCAAAACAAAACCATGAAATCCCCATATTTTTCAATAATAAGAAAAATAACTTCTAAATTACCAGTGGGTCAAAAAGGAAAATTAGATGATTTTTTTTAATGATGGTAATAAAATACTACATATCAAAGTGTGTAGATGCCGCCAACCCATCACTTAGAGGGAAATTTGTAGCCTTTAATGTAGAATATTAAAAATATCAGAAATGAAGAAAAGGTAAAAATCAGATAGCTAAGAATTCATCTCAAGAAGTTAGAAAAAGAGGAGGGAATTAAACCCCCAAACAGGAAAAGGAAATAAATAGACAGACAGACAGACAGACAGATAGCTAAAACAAATATACAATAGATGGAATCCTCAAAGTTCTTTGAAAAGACAAAAAAATTGAAAAAAAAATCCTATAAAAGCTGTCAAGAAAAAAAATAAAGAAATAACAACCAATATCAAGGACGAAAAGAGAGACATTATTACAAATACTGCAGATATTTTAAAAATTATAAAATGTAATATGATGTGATGAGAATGGCACTTCACTTCTCTTGTCTTCCTCCCCAAAACACAAAACCCCAGCTTAACCACACGAAAACATTAGAAAACTCAAATTGAGGGATACTCTAAAAATACTGACCAGTACTCCTCAAAATAGTCAAGGTCATCAAAAACAAAGTCTAAGAAAGTAGAATATGACAACTACAGGTAATGAGATACTCTGGATGAGATCCTAAAACAGATAAAAAGGTATTAGGGAAAAACTAATGAAATCCAAATACAGTATGAAGTTTATTTAATAATAATATATCAATATTGGTTTACTAGTTGTGACAAATGTACGATAATGATGTAAGATGTTAGGAATAGCGAGTGTGAGATATTATGGGAATTCTTTGTATTATCTTGCAACTTTTTTGTAAATTTAAAGCTATTCTAAAATTATTATTTAAGAAAAATTATAAGGATATTATGAACAATATAATACAAATAAATTATAAATTTTGATAAAATGGACAGATTCCTAGGAAAGCACAACTTATACAAACTGACATGAGGAGAAAGAGAATATAGGAATATATGAATAGTCTTACAATTATTTAGTAGTTTAATTATAATTATTTGTAGTTTAAAACCTTCTTACCAAAATCTTGAGCTGGAAAACTTCATTTGCTGAATTGTACCAAATGTTTAAGAAAGAAATAATGCTATTCTTGCTCAAAACTCTTCCAGAGAACTAAAATAGAGCGAATACTTTCTCATTTTCATTCTATAAAACTTGACAAGAACATTACAAGAAAGGATAATTGTGGACCCATGTCACGAAAACCGTAACCACAAAAATCTTAAAAAAGATTTAGCAAACTGAATCCAGTGATATATAAAAAAGTTAATACAATAGAACACAACAAAGTTGAGTTTATTTCAGGAATGCAAAGTTGGTTTAAAATTTGAAAATCAATCTGTGCAATTCGTCACATTCATAGAATAAAGGAGACAAATAATTTAAGCATCTCAATAGATGCAGAAAAGCCCGTTTATGCTAAAAGTTATTAGCAAACTAGAAATAGGAGGGAGCTTACTTAATCTAACATACTTGTGAATATAAAAAATAAAAAGAAATCTGTAGATAAAATTTCAGCATTAGTAAGTTTGCAAGGTTACTGGATAAAAGATCAATATGTGAAATGCAATTTTATTCCTATAGACCTGGAACAAGCAGTTAGAAAATTTTTTTTAAATTTTAAGATACCATAAATAATAGCATCAAAAATTCCTATATACCTAGAAATAGATGTATTGAAAGATATAAAGTCTTGCACACAGAAATCTATAAAATATTATTGATGGAAATTAAAGAAAACTTCTTAAATCTAGTTGCAATTAATTTAACGTAGGATGTGAGGTAAAGAGTTAATTGAACTTTTTTTCCAATGAGTGAAGCAACTGTTTCAGCACATTAACTAAATATTCTTTGCTGATTTGAAATGTCATATTTCTCCCACCCTAAAATTTTATTTTTTCTTGGGGCTGTTTCTGGGCTTGTTTAGTCTAACCTTGTATTGATACTAAATGATTTAAATATGATAGATTTATAATATATTTCATTATCCAGTAAGACAATTCTCTCATTGCTGCATTTTTTAATTCCTTGGCCATTTCTTTGTGCTTACTCTTTGTGATGAGCTTTAGAATTTCTTTGCTGCCTCTCCCTCAAAATA
This sequence comes from Balaenoptera physalus, assembly GCF_965194825.1. Lineage (NCBI taxonomy): Eukaryota > Metazoa > Chordata > Mammalia > Artiodactyla > Balaenopteridae > Balaenoptera > Balaenoptera physalus. Next base: position 76,364,322 of record NC_138890.1, on the reverse strand, counting down.
GAAAATTTACTAAAACTGCAAAAAAAAAAAAAAAAAATCAACAACAAAACCTATTGGTTAACCATAAAAGGGGAGAAATTGAGGCTTGTTTATGATATTGAATCTCCCCACCTAGTATAACTCCCCACATAATATAACTCAGTATTTGTGGCAGCTCTTGTGTGAGCCATGATAAAACATGAACTTGAAATTGCTAAATCTTTCTTTGTGATAAGAATGTCTACTAATTCATGCAGGAGTTTGTTTTAGAATGTCCTGTGTTCAAATCCCAGGTCCATCTCCTTGTAGTGATATAATCATGGAACATAGAATTAATCTCTCTGAGCTTCAATTTCCTCCTAGAAAAATCCTTTTTGTAGGGTTTCTCAGAGATTAAAGAGACTATATATAAAGTACTTAGCACGTCGCCTAGCACAGGGTTAACATTCAAATTATACTAGTTGTTGTTCTATCATTGTCTATAACACCTGGTTCAACTTCTTTTACATGAAGGCACTCAATAAATATTTGTCTAGTGAATGTATAATCATGTTTTGATCAGTGACATTTGAAATAAGGAATTTAAACTCTCTTTAATCCATTTGTGATCATACTGGAATTAATGCAGGAAGTGAACTGTGTACTTTGTCAATAGCCTAAAGGAAATTGCAGGACCACTCAGCCTAATCTCCTTTCCCAGTTGATATTTCCAGGTACCTAAATAGGGTTCAGGGCGGATGATAATCAATTGCCAGCTTGAAAAGGATTGAAAAAAATCCCTGTACATTTTCTAAGAACAACCTTCCATAAAGAAAGCTAGAGGGAAAATATTTCTTATGGAGGCTGTTTTGGAGAAAAATAATTCACTCGTTTCAAAGAATGACTAACAGGAGAAATTCATTTATTTTTGTCTAGATGCTAATAGTTAAGACTTACCTGGTACCACACATACAGAAATCTCAGACGCTTAAAAAATACATGAAAAAGATCTGAGGAGGTTCAAGTAACAGAAACGTGATCAGGAAAATGGGGCTTTGCTAGTCGAAATGCCCTCGTTCCTCAAAGCAGAGCATGCTTCTCGCATGGTGAGGGAACAGAGAGAATGCTATCTTCAGATCAGATGTGAGGCGGTAACAACAATAACAAAAAACCCCTCAGGTTCATTCTGTATTCAGGGTGGGCTCCTGTAGAACATTTGTTTCACAACCAAAAGTTGACAGAACAAATCCAAAACATTTCTGTGTACATGTTTACATGTGCAGCGATTGGCATCCGCAGTGGGTCTGAAGGTGTGCCTGAAGTCCCTTATGCTTTTTGTAACATTTTCAAATTCATTGCTGTCTTCCAGATGACAGGAAATGCAGGTCTGCCTTCCTCCTGGGAGATCTTTATTCACAGACAAGTCAAAAACCCTTGACAAAAGGCAACCAAGGGAACTTGTTGACCTTTTAGCTGTCTGGCTAACATCAGTGCAAGTATTGTTCCCTGATAAAACAAGAAATTCAATTTAAGGGGAAATTTAGAAGGCATTTGAGGAACTCTCATTTTATTTTACCTCTTGGGCTGTCTTTCAAACTGAGAACAAATGTAAATAAACAAGAGCTGCGCTCTTATTCCACGGATTCAATAACAGATATCTGGTCTCACAGCTTGATGTAAATGAGACATTGTCTGTCTCCTTATTTATCTCTCCTTTCAGCCATTTGTAGAATTTTTTTCACCCTTTCTCACACACACACCCCCCCACACACACAAACACAATTATTAAGAAGTTAAGGCTTCACTTCTTTGGCTAGATCATTTGTTTTCTTTTTCCCATACATATCATTTGTTACATCTTGAAAAACTATGTTCTTTTATAAATGGGAAAAAAAGAACAAATTGCATCCCAGTAATGCACTCTCAAATATTTATTACTTGTGTGATGAATCCAAAGTGAAGATATTCAAGTCAAAAGCTTGCCAATCTCTATTACATAGTGGCTTATTTAGCTTGTAGCCATTTTTTTTAACAGACATTGTGTAATCAAAATATTTTTCTCCATTGGAGTTGATGAAACATTCATTCATCAAACAATTATTAGGTGTCAGGCACTGTGCTAGGAGTATAAAATCAAATAAGCCAGAGGTGCTGCCTTCAGGAAGGAAGAGCCCGAAGACGGCTATGCGGGCCGGATCTAGAAGCTCACCAAAGTGCATGAATTGCTTTCATAGCTATAAAAGGACACCCCCACACACAAAGCACTCACAACGTATTCCATTTCTGCTTAATAGCATCTCATATTCCCATAATTTCTACAGAGACCTCACATTTGAACTACTCCAGCTAAACTCAGCACTTTTGAGTAATGTAATAGTTCAATATGCTGTGGGGATGCCTTGGAAGAGGGTGGAAGAAAGAGAAGAAGAAAGGAGGCTTTTTTAGATCTATCCAGTCTTCCTTCATTAAAGCAGGTTTGAAGCGCTTGCGCAACATAGTACAGGAAAGCATAATAATGGGAAAGATTCTGTGAACGTCTCAAAGTCTATAGAATTATCAGTTACTTAGAGGTATGTGCTAAGGGTGCTGCACTAAAAGATTTCTACCTCCTTCAGAGCAAAAATTGTTGGGGAGAAGGAGGTGGGAGACATACATTGTCTTCTTTCTTTTACCATTGTGCTCTCCATTCCAACATGTTTTGTCTACGAGGATATAATCATTTATCATGGTTTCTAACAGCAACAAAGCAGTCTTAGAAGCACACAGTGGTAACAGCTAAGCTAGAAAACAAAGAGGTTTTTTGGTTTGGTCCTCCCAGTGAACCCAATTCTTTGAACTAGAAGATTCAAGCAAACTGGGTACATCACCACCCAGTTTGGCTTCACTCCAACTCACCCACTAAGAGCATAACTCCAGTCCAATGCATTAACCCAAAGACACGTAAGCTGGGAGTGACTCGGATGGAGAGCGTAGGCCACGTAGGAAAGCAGGCTCTTGTGAGCTTTGCCGCTGAATGAATCCTGAGGCCCTCCTGGGCAGCTGGAAGCCAGACTTTCAGAGCCACCCTGCCCCACCACAAGATGCCGAAGGAGAAACAAGCGAAATTACCCATGCATTACTATTCGCACAGTTCAATCCTTGATTAAAATATCATTCCAAGAAACCGTGGCCACCCTACTCTTCTTGCAAAATTCTACGATTTCTAATCATAATTCTCAAGAGTTCACAATACTGTGATTAGGATGTTTGCATAGTGCTCCAGTCACGTGGCTTCCAGCTCAGGTTTCCTACCATCCTGTTGTTCAGCCTACAGCCTGCAGCAGCAGTTGTGGCATGACTTTGGCGTGGGCCAAACCATGAGGCCAGATGGCAGGCAGAGAGAAGCCCCAGACCTGCTCTGGGGGCTTCACCAGGAGGGTCCACATGGGGGTCTTTCAATTTGTTTTTACCTTGACTCAGTAATTCAGTAAGAAATACTTTACATCACAATTCACTATACACACACACACAAACACAGAGTCATAAAACTGAAAAAAAATTTCACACACAAAAAAATTATATTTACAACATGCACTGTACCCCACTTTTAATTTTTATTTTATTCTATTTGATTTTTCAGTTACTGGTTTTGACCCACTAAGTTGATTTTAAGACTCCATCGTTTACCACCTGTGGTTTAAAAATAATCCTAATCTAACCACCCACCCACCCATCTCCCAATACACATACCTTGCTTGCTCAGTAGTATTGAGGCTGCTGATGGATGCTAAGTCCATGGAATAAGTAAAAATGTGTGGCATGAACAATAAAATTCCTACCATGTGAGAGACTTTATATGCCTGTTTAGCAGTAGACCAGGATACTCAGTAGGATTTAAGATCCTTCTAATGGGAGATCCCTATGGTAGTGTGAAGGGAATAGGCCATCACTCTCTAGCCCTACTGTCTACCCATAGATTGAAAGGAAGAGAATGAGCCTGAAATGCTTACTGTCTTTGCCTGTCTCTGGTTTTGCCCCCACCCTTTTTCACATAGTGTGTGCGTGCGTGTATGCATGTGTGACTTAACCATATTTCCTCTTTGCAATAAAGCTCACATCCAAAGTCAAACCTTCCGTTATGTGTGACACCACTAATTAACGACCCTGTTGGGTGTGTCTATTGCATTAGACTTCAGCTACCAGCACTTACAGGGTCTGGCACTGTGTGAGGCCTGCTTACTCTGTGCTCCCATAGTACCTTGCGTGTTCTCTTTCCACTGCCTTCATCATAGTGGTGGTGATGGTTGCAGCAAAACTAGGTACTCTGTGAGGGAACAAAGGGCAGGAATCATGTCTCATTCATCTCCTGAATATAACTGAGCGCCTGAGATGTAGCAATTACTCAATAATTATTTATTGAGTAAATGGATGGAGGACTGGATGGATGGATGGATGGATGGATGGATGGATGGATGGACAGATGGAGAGGTGATATGAAAAAGCTCTTTTAATGTTCTTTACCTCAACCAAGCTAAGGATCTTATGATAGCCTCTCACTGGGGAGAAATCTGCCTTTTAGAGAAACTGTTTTGTTTAATTTTAATGTTTTTTGGACTTTTTTGTGACTACTCCCTACTTGGAGAGTAGGGCAGGCCAGACTGCAGCTATATATTCGTTTGTTTAACAAATATAACTGTACCCCCACCGTATGCTTAGACCTGTGATGGTAAAAGTTTGTCCTGAGTCCTTAATATCTACTTGAAATGGATCAAAGAATGTCATGTGTGACCCATATGTGAGATCCACATCCAAGCACATTGTACAACTCACTGCTTAATCCACCCTGCATCTTATTCATCACCCAAATTCACCCGCCACCCACAGCAGAAGTTTTCTCATGGATCCTGTCTGTAGGCAAGGCAACATTTGTTTGAAGAAATCACTCTCACAATGGGATTCAAGTTTAAGGACAGGTCTTCCCCTCATCTTCTCCCATGACCCTTTCAACATGTCCCAGCCTCAGACAATTATAATTTCTAAGTTTTAAGTAAGGAATTATAGTTTATAAAAGACAGTCATGTAGATAATCTCAATTAATCCTCATAACAATTCTGTGAGGTAAGAGGGATCCTACAGATTCAGAGTGACCCTGTCCTGCTTTTCTCTTCCTGGTCTTTCATTTTGGCAAAGTACAGCTTTGTTCCTTATACTGTTCCAGGGCTGGTTAGTATTAGCAGATCCCTGGATAACCTCAACATTGACCTGTGTCTGACATCAGCCAGAACTTATTCCTGACAGTGTTCTATAAAGTATGAGTGTTAATTTATATTCCCTTACCATCCATATGCCCCTGATCCTATTTTTGAATCTAGCCAATTGGTACTGATCATGTCTACTATAAAGTGCTAAAATATGGTATTTAGCGAATAATGTTCAGAGCAATGTTACAATCCTTGTGGGGTTTTTATTCTTCTAGGAAAACATTAAAGAAAAGGAATATTTGCACACATATTTTATTATGTATTTATTTTATAAGAGAGAGCAAGAGATTGAGAGAGACTGGTATAAAAGAGCCCCCTAAGAAAACGCAAAGGGGCAGGAAGTGTGGGTAAAAGAACTAAAAACACAGAACTGTCAAATTCCACTGAGCCATCAAGGGAACCAGTTAAATGCTGGTGAATAGAACTCTTTCTTCCTATACATAATGTCCTGGTACTGACCCCATCCTGGCTGAAGTTTAATATACTCTGTATCTGCCAATTCTGGAGGCTATTTCTACCACTTCTGAACTATGAGTCAACTTTAGCTATAAACTTTAGACATAGTGATTTTGAATTGATTAAGACAGTGTCTGAGTATGTCAGGCCCTAAACGGACTTGTCATCACCCCCTGGGAGATGGACCCCCTTGCGTGATGCTAGGCTTTTGAGAGTCCTTGTGTGGAGATGGCACTACTATGCAGTGACCATCAGAGTAATTTATAGATAGGCTGTCAACCTGTAATGATCGATTTTAACCATCTGCTTCAAACTCAGTTCACAGCCTTGTAGCTAAAAGTGGAAATTGCCCTTTCAGATTAGAGTGGCTGATTAGCACATTAGAAAAGGATAAAACAAGTAGCCATATGAATGGTTTAAAAAGGGTCAAATGTGCTCTCAGAATTCTTTATTTCTTTGGCTTCATAGACTTTTCAAAACTGCATTTTGCAGAGACAGTATGGAAAGGAGTAAAAATCTAGTCATCTATTCTTACTTGACCAGCTACTCTCCATTTCCCTAAATGTTGACGTCATGGGCTTTAGATCTTACTCCTGTGGTGAAGAAGCTTTACTGTCTTCCTGACACTGTTAGGAATCACATGCAGACAAAACCCCATCTGCTCTCTCTATAATGTAAAAAACAATCCAGCCCACTGCACTGCCATCAGAAGGGGGCCTTGACATTTTTTGTAAGACCCTGAGGTGGCTTGACCATGAAGTTGATGAAGCTTAAGCTTTAGAACCTCAAGACCCTGGACTTAATTTTTTATTTATAATTCCTTAGTATTTTGCTAAAAGAAGGCCCCCCGGAACTTCTCTGGTGGCACAGTGGTTAAGAATCCACCTGCCAATGCAGGGGACACGGGTTCGAGCCCTGGTCCGGGAAGATCGCACATGCTGCAGAGCAACTAAACCCATGTGCCACAACTACTGAGCCTGCATGCTGCAACTACTGAAGCCTGTGCACCTAGAGCCCATGCTCCACAACAAGAGAAGCCACCACAGTGAGACACCCGTGCACCACAACGAAGGGTAGCCCCGGCTCGCTGCCACTAGAGAAAGCCAGCGCACAGCAACAAAGACCTAACGCAGCCAAAAATAAATAAATTTATTTTTAAAAAAAAGGTCCCCCAAATTGTGTAAACTTCAGGTTCCACAAAATCCAGACCCACCTGTGGCAAGAACAAAGTCACTGAGGCAAAGAAGTAGATATTCTTACCCCTAATAAGCTACAGAGGCCATAATTCATGTTCATCGTAAATATGAATTTACATGGAGGCTGAAATTGAGAGTGGATGCTTCTCAGAATTTCTGCTACATCTGTGATTCTATGGCCTGAAGCGCCATCCCCATTGATCCTTCTCTGTTGCAGATCAAGCCTGATGCAGAAACAATCTCTGGAAGAGGATAGCTAATGAAGGTAACAGGGAAGATGGGTATTTCTCAGATTTTCATGTGGGATTCCAAAAGATATACTTCTTCCATTAGCACTGCCCTTTCCTTTGCTAACATCGTGGTAAGCACAAGACAAATACTCAAATTGGCTGCTAAGATTCTAAGTGGTTTAAGAAAGCTGACCTTAGGGGGAATGTCTTCAATGTCATTTAACTTACATTCTTTTTTTTTCAGTTGTGAAGTGCCCAAATGCCCAGGTTTTGTTTGTTTGTTTTAGCTTTGTTTTTGTTTCTTAAGAGAAAGTCAATTATCGATAGTAGCCTATTTGAAAACAGCATAATCAATGGCAGATTTTAAAAAAACAATGTGACTATAAGTTCTTATCTGCCTTCAAATACATAAAATAGGCAAGTAGTGCTTTGCTTTCCAAAGAGGTGTTTACTCTTAAAAGTCTATGAAATCCAAGGAGACTTTCAAATTATTTTAAAGACCCCTTGTGTGAAATTAGCAATACATTTTTGAAATATGCCACTGTCACAGCTGCCCGCTGCTGAAGTTTGGGTTCCAATCTGTGCCTCTCCAGCAGTCTGTGCGACCATTGCTGCCAGGTGGCATCGGCTTCCTCACAGCGTCCTCCTCCTGTCTGCCATGAGGGAATAAAACCGCATCTCCCTGGGAAGCTTCCACTGGTGGCTCGGAAGAAATCTGTCTGCAGAGAAAAGATGGCAGGCGTACTTGGATAATTTGAATTATTGCTGTCATCAGCACATTGCTCCCCCTTAGTATTGAACCTTTGACATTGAAACAATTTGCTTATATGTAGTTACAGTATTTGTAATTTGCCTGGGGCTTGCTGAAACATAGGGATTCATGGTTGTTTGTAGCTTTTTAGAAAGCAGAACATCTTTCTTTGTAAACTTAATGAGAAGAAAATTAGCAAACTGATAAATAAGTTGACTTAAAATGTTTGCAATTATCAATTTATTTTTTATTTTAAGAAACTACCATCAGAGGTAACTATTCTAACTTAACAGGTTAAAGTTTATATATATATATATATATGTATATATATATCTCAGACATCTTTGCTGCTCCAAAGAAAAGTAGACAATCCTTGGTTTAAGGCTAAGCATATCCCCAAAGAAAGAAAAAAGAAAGAATCAGAAAGGAAAGAAAAATGCTGAGACCATCTGTAAACTTGGACCTGCATCTTTGTGCTTCAGGGACAGTTGTGACAATTGTCCTGATGAAAGGGAATTTATGGGTGTAAGTCAGTTGTGCCAATGTAGCTCTGGCATATAGCTGTGGGTGCAGTTGGTGAATGCAAAATCAGCCATTTGCAAGAAAACATTTTTTTACCTTCACAAGATCCTCAAAGGTTTTCCATCAACCTTTCACTATGAAATAATCTATGTCTGACTTATTCCTTCTTAGACCATTGGAAAGACATTGAGGAGATCCTTGATCAATTTATATCCCAACACTGCATGATCTTAAGGAAGAAATTTTCAATCACTTCAAAAATTAGTTCTTCAGTAACTGACTTGCTTATACTATTATGGTAAGAATTGATAAAGTAGATTAAATAGGTAAGATTTCTACCTACAAAAGTGTGACTTGAAATCAGCTTGCTCTCAACCCACAATACGTGGCAATTATGAAAATGCTAACAAAATAGTTCTTTGGAAGAAAGTTTAAATAACCATGTCAGACGGTCATTTTTCTACCATTGGTTCTACTTCAATGCTCCCAAAACAGCATTATTTTATTTTTATTATTAATTTAATTTATTTTACCTGAGACTTTTATAGGATGGAGAGGGAAATTTAACATAAGTGCAGGATAATAGAGAATAATGAATTACGATTTCCAAGGCTATGCTTTCTTTTAGTTTTTGACATATAATCATTTTTCAGCATATACAGTACACTTACTCATACAACTGATCTTTCCCCCAGGGCTGGGACTGAGGGGAGGAGCACAAAATTTGAGGAGACAGGCTCTCTCAGAGTCGAGTGAACGCACTTCCGCGTTGCCCCCTGGGTGCCTTACTTGCCTCACCTTAGCCCTGGCCCTATTGGTCCCAGTCCCACATGAGTCACAGCCAATCTGCTAAATTCACATTCATATAGCTGTTATTTTGTCCAGTCACAAGCATCTGGTCATATTTGTTTCCTAACTCTCCATCCAAGTGAAAGATAATAAATAACTGGCTTCAAATTCTAATTACAGTCTAAGAATTATACGATTAATTTCTATTTTATATGGAAAGAAAACTCATCCTGTTTTACTAAGACAACTTTGTTCTTAATATTGTGTGGAAAATATCTTGGGTGCAAATTATTGCATGATCCTGTTTTCCTAATGACTTGGAGAAATATATGGTTTATGTCAAAAGCTGAAACTTTGACCATAAGATTCATGATCAGTTTTTCCCATCACTGATTGTGATTGAAGCAAATTACAATACCATGTCTTCTTACAAATTCTTTCATTGATCCACATTTGTTCCTTGCTTTTAACGTTGAAACATACTTTTCAGATTTATCTCTAGCGTTGAATTACCTCAGGCAAGTGACAATTCTTCTGTACATTATTTGTGTTATCAAATAGTGATAAGTCTATGAAAAGCTAAGATCTTTTGCTGTAACAAGATGATAGGTAATAACGAGAGCATTTAGAAAAATATGACTTAATCCTAAAATATTGTGTTTGATTTTAATAATACATATCAATTTGTGGTTTGAAAATGTATTGGTGATATCATTGCAGAGTCCTAGAAAGGACCTCTGGCAATTGCTTATGTAGTAAGTCATTGCTTTCCAATCAAATCATAAGGCCCAGTCAGTATCTTTATGAGTAAAGGATCTTGTGGAGAGAAATGTTTGGAAGTCTGTTTCTGAAGCATTTCAAAAAGACTAGGGGAGCAATGGCTATCTTCCTATAGGAAGAATTTAGAATTGCACTTCACAAGAGTGGGCTTGACAACGTGAAGCAAGGGTTTGTCCATCTCTGGTTTGGGGGATATAGCTGTGTTGCAGTCATCTGTCCTTATCTGCAGAATCCTGGCTAACCTTTCTCTTCACCACATTATATTCTTCCTTATCATGCACAGTGAACGCCGCTAAGGTACTAGCACATGGCATTCATTGTGCATTGTGTTTATGTATAGGTTTAAAGAAATTGTCATTTACAGCCAGGATCCCAGGCTAAGGGGTGGGAGAAAAAGGGCCTCCCCATGCTCAGGGGTTGTCTTAATGCTCCTCACACCTCCCCAGCCAGTTGAAGCACCGTCTCCATTTTGGACTCTCAGCCCTCGAGTCAAGTAGAAGCTTCTGGAAGTTCCTCCAGCAGAAGCACATGCTCTCTGGAGACCGTGGGGGGAGACCTAAACTGTGGAAAGCACTATCGATCAGAGAGAGGAACAAGCCCTGATAGCAAATCCAGTAGAAACCTCACCACCTTTTTTTTTCCTGAAGACCTTTTCAAATCCTTCTCTAGTCACTGAGTAGAAAGCAGTAAATTAGAGCATCAGACTCAGAATTTGGAAGCCTCTGGTAAGTGGGGCAGGCTGAGTTATTGTTTTGTGTAACCCTCCCGCCTGCCCAGGAGTCATACATAATTGAGAAGGAGGTAAATAAGAATTAAATACCTCAAGTCTCTTTTTTTTTCTGTCCTTTGATTACACCACGATTTTATTTATGATTCCCCAAAGAGAAAGAAATTTCCCTTATGTGCCATTGCTTTTGTAAATTGTTAAAGAATCACAAAAATGAAATACTTCACAGCGGGTTTTTCTCTGTTGCCTCTTTCCTGCTATACTGACCCCTTTAAAGTGATGCTTTACCTCGTCCACAGCCACCCTATCCCCACCTCCTCCGAATAGAACTGCCTTAATTTCACTGTATCTTATTTACCAAAGGAGATCAAATACGTCTCAAGTCCACACTGGTGCCATGTTCACCTGGTGCCATGCTCACTGGCCCTGGCCAGGTTTTTCACCATATGATATTGTTCTGTGTCTCCGGGACAGTGTTTAAGGTAGACAGTTCACATCTTTTGTTTTGTATTTGTGTTAAGAATTGAGTGAGCAGCTACACTCAATTCTGTGAAGAGTGAACAGTGAATAGAGGAAATGCAAACAACTCAGGTTTGGTTTGGTTTCAAATATTATTTTCAGTAGCTTGGGTGGAGCGAGGGCACATAAGAAAATGTTTACCTGAATTATCTGTGCAGTCTCTCAAAGTTTCACATTTCTTTGCCCAAACAGATAGAATTTGACATATGGGCTCTCTGAATCTGGAAGTTTCTAGCAATTGGTTCTTTTCTTTAAACAAAATTTCAGGACTTTTTTTGTATCACTTAGTCCCACCACCAGGAAATTTAAGAGGTTGGGGATACAGATTCTTTTTTCATGTTATCTTCCAGCTGGAGGGAATTCCTTTTAATAGAAAGGATTTGGAATGTGAATAACAGGTTAAATGATGTCAAGGCACAGACCAACATGATACTGTAATGATGAAGCCTTCATATAATAATTCTTAACAGATTTTAAGGGCGGGGTGGGGAGGGATGAAATGCAGTGGGAAATAAAATCTGCCACACATGACAGGCAGGATTCTTTTTTGACTCAAGGTTACCAAATATTCTGACTTTCTACCCTTTGAGATTTTTCTACCACTCCATCAGAGCAGAATAAAACATGCTTGAGGAAGAAATAAAGCCCAAGATAGAGGACAAGTGACAGAGCAATGGCATGAAGGGGTATTTTATTTGTGAGAATGCAACTATAGGAACTCAGAGTCAGAAAAATTGAAAGTTTCTTTCCCACTCATTTATTGAATTCACTTTAAGCTCCACAGTCTGCCTGCCATGAAACACTGGAATTTTTTGCCCCCTTAGTAAATTTCAGTCCTATGTGCCCTTGTACTGTGTGCTCTGTATGTTTTCATAGATACTCTTTATTTTATTTTATCTATTACTATGTACATTTTACATATGTATATTTCAGTGTACTACATTCACCGTATACCTATTCATATCATATATGTAAAGAATGGTATACCAAAATCATGTTCTATATGGGCAGTTTAAGAGATTTCAAGAGTACTTTTGGCTCTACTCAACTTTTACTTTACACACTGACTCGACAAATTAATCCCCATATATGATCAGTGTAATAATTATGCTGTTTTGGTTAAGTTTTGGTGCCTAAGCTCACACAAATCATAGCTGCAGTAAATGAAAGACCCTGCATGTGCATTCATGCAAAGTCTGTCAGAGATTTTTGAGGAATCACAGAAAATGGAAGAGATGCCAGAGGAGTAAGAAATAGCAAAATGTACCAATTTGCAAAAGGAGGATAAAGATATATTCCAGAAATTAAAACTATAAAACTCATTTGACACTGATCTTTAGCAACAAAAAGGAATTTCAGGATATTTAAATGATTTGGAAGCATTTAGGAAATGATTACAATCAGCCAGCACGGTTGCACTAAGAATAATTCATAACAAGGAAAGCTAATTTCTTTATTCTATCATATTCTTCCACTGCTTTTTAAGGAAAAGCCATAAAGATGGTATATCTTAATTTATTATATTCTAATGGGAAAAATGAAGAATAACATTAACTTATGAATTGCCATCAAATGAGAGGGAGCTTTTAGTCAAGTCCTTCACTAATTTGCACTGAGTTTCATCTTGTCCAATATTTTTCTTTAATATCTTGGATGAAAAGTGTAGAGCAATTATATCTTGTTTGTGAATTACAAAAAGCTAGACAGGAGAGCAATTTCAGAAAATTAGTATTACCAAAAAAATCCTCAGTAAACAATTTGAAGAGCAAAGCTTATAAAACTTCATTTACTAAGAAGAAATGTAAAGATCATCACTGAGTACAAATCTTAAATTTGCATGCACAGAATTAGGCAGATCTGTCTTAAGTACAGAGCTTGTGGAAAGAACTAGACTTTTTTGTTGATTGAAGGTGTAACTTGAGCCAATCGTGTGAAATATCTGCCAAGAAAACAACTGCAGTCTTTGGTTACATTTCCAGTCCCCAAGAAAATGGGAGGTTATCTTCCCACTGAGCTGCATACTAATTGACCACACGTGGAGTATTGTATTGACTTCAAGGGAACACATCTTAAATCTAATCCATCGTCAACATGACAGAATTTCAAATATTTGAAGACAGCTTTCAAGCTGCCTCTTCCAAGCTAAGTATTGCTCTTCTTAATAGAACAAGGTGTTGTGTCATCAGGACAATTCCTTGTTAATAACACCGCTCTCTGCACATTTGTCAACAACTCTTTGTAAATGTGTCACACAGGATTGGATGGGATGCCAGATGTAGAATGGCTAGCATAGAAGGGTGTAGGACCTTCACCTGCCCTGTGCAAGTTATTTTTGTATTTATCAAGTCTAAGATTATAGTGAAGCTACATCACGCATTCATGTAACTTACAGTAATACTACTATACGTTTCAGCAAAAACAAATAAAAAGGAACATTGCCCACCCACTAAACATTCCTCTGAGTAAACATGAGATGAGAATGTGAATCTGGACACTCATGGGTCATAAATTTAATATTTCCTATAGTCAGGGCTAAATATGATTCAAGAGTTTAAAGATGGGTGTTTTTCCTCACCCCTAAATACATTGCCACTCTTTATGGGAAATTTTAGATTTTCAAGGTATTTGACTCAGTGAAAATCTTGTCTTTTTTTGACTTTTGATAACCATGTAAGATGCAACTCTTCTGTATATCTCTTTTTTCTTGGCAGTAACCTCACATTTTTTAACTTATAGGCAATTTTTAACATCACCAAATGCTTGTTAAATCAATTTTACTCTATATTATACTTTTAGAGTTGTTTTATTTTGTTTGAACCTAAGTATAGAATTTTATGTTTAATTCCTAGTATATTTCTTCCTATTTTTTTTAAACTATTTTTTTTCTTTTGGTTTCTCTTTTTTTTTTAAATTAATTTATTTATTTATTTTTGGCTGTGTTGGGTCTTCGTTTCTGTGCAAGGGCTTTCTCTAGTTGCGGCAAGTGGGGGCCACTCTTCATCGCGGTGCACGGGCCTCTCACTATCGTGGCCTCTCTTGTTGCAGGGCACAGGCTCCAGACGCACAGGCTCAGTAGTTGTGGCTCATGGGCCTAGTTGCTCTGCGGCATGTGGGATCTTCCTAGACCAGGGCTCGAACCCATGTCCCCTGCATTAGCAGGCAGATTCTCAACCACTGCACCACCAGGGAAGCCCTATTTCTTCCTATTTTATTTGACTCATCATTACAGATGATTGCTTTGTGGGATCAAATTGCTATTATACTCAGCCTTATGTCATCCAGTATCCATGATAAGCCAAGGCCTGACCCCTCCTTTTTGGTTACCATTAGAGATTCATTAAGACGTTTGCATGAACTATATTTCACTGATTCTACAAATGCACATTTTTCCACACTTTTACATCTTTGAAATTATGTCTTAAAATCAGTGAGATCATCAAGAGACAAGGAGACAAGCCATAGACTGAGAGAAAATATTTGCAAAAGACACACCTCATAAAGGACTATTATCTAAAATATACAAAGAACTCTTGAAACTTAATAAGAAAATGAATTATCCAATTAAAAGTGGGCCAAAACCTTAATAGACATCTCACCAAAGAAGACTCAGATGGCAAGTAAGCATATGAAAATATGTTCAATATTATATGTAATCAGGAAATTGAAAATTAAGACAACAATGAGATACCACTATGGAACTATTAGAATGGCCAAAATCCAGAACACTGACAACACCAAATGCTGGTGAGGATGTGGAGCAACAGGAACTCTCATTCATTGCTGGTGGGAATGCAAAATGATACAGCTACTTTGGAAGACAGTTTGGTGGTTTCTTACATAACTAAACATACTCTGACCATATGATCCAGTAATCAGTCTCCTTGAATTGAAAACTTTTATCCACACAAAAATCTGCACACAGATATTTATAGCAGCTTTATTCATGATTGCCAAAACTTAGAAGCAGCCAAGATACCCTTCAGTAGGTGAGTGGATAAACTGTGGTACATCCAATCAATGGAATATTATTCAGCAGTAAAAAGAAATGAGCTATCAAGCCATGAAAAGAATGGAGGAACCTTAAATGCATATTATTAAGTAAAAGAAGCCAGTCTGAAAAGGCTACATAGTGTGTGACTCAAACTATATCATCTGGAAAACACAAAACTCTGGAGACAGTAAAAAAGATTAGTGGTTGCCAGGGGTTGGGAGTAAAGAAGGATGAAAAGGTAGACCACAGATTTTTAGGACAGTGAAACTACTCCGGATGGTACTACAATAGTGGATACATGTCATTATACATTTGCTCAATCCCATAGAATGTACAACACCAAGCATGAACCCTAATGTAAACTATAGACTTTGGGTGATAATAATGTGTCAATGTAGGTTTATCTATTTTAACAAATGTACCATGCTAGTATGGGAGGTCAACAATGAGGGAGGCTATGTATATGGGGGCAACTAAGGGTATATGGGGCCTCTGTACTTTCCACTCAATTTTGCTGTGAACCTAAACATTTTCTAAAATATAAGTTTACTAATAAAAAATCAAAATCAGTGGGATCTTAAAATGCCTGTTGGCCAGGTGACAGCCCTGACATAGCAGTCATTACCTGTGCATACACCAACGTAGTCATTGCTGCTCATATTATCAGCACTTCAAATGAATTATGTGCAGTGTTGGGACTTTTCATATTAACTTTAAAATATCTTCAAAAATATATACTATGATTCAACTTGGAAACAAAAAGATATTATAGATGTGAACAGCACAGAAACAGAGCAGGGGGGTGCATATTTGATGTTAGTGCAGCAAAGAATTGCCATTGCAGTAAATGACCCAAACTATATTTTCTCGAGAATATAGGACCTAGGAAAGGATAGTCACCACACATGCATGAAGTCATGCTGTATTTTATTCCTGAGATAAGCACAAAAAGACTATCACATGGCAGTAATGTATGTAAGAGAAAATTTTAAAATCCCTGAGACTAGAGCCAAGAAATTTTATGCACTGAGAAAAAGCTGTTGTGACAATGTCATGTGACTTAAGTCATAAAAATACAAAAGCAAGTCTAGTCAAATAGGAAATGCTGAAAAAAAGCTGAGTGTTCTTTAACATGCCTCAGAATTAGACTGTCAATGCTAAATGAGTCTCTACAGAGACCTAGGAGCATAAATAAGTTTAAAAGCCCTTTCAGTAAGTGTAAAATAAAAATTCTAAGTGATTAGAAAGCAGCATAATAGTTTTAAAGGCAGCACTTTTTTTAGTAGTATACAAAATAATGGTGAATCTTATAATCAATAGCATCTCAAGTCAAAGAAATATGATCTTACCAACTTACAGACTTAATCTATACATTCATTGATGATAAAACTTCCATGGTCCTTTAGAACAATTGACGAGTGAACTGGCTAGTAGGCATTTTCCCTTGATAGATGTGAGGGTCAATATAAAACACTGCACACGCGAGGTCTACACAGGACAATAAAAAGAGTTGTGCATGGTTGTAAATGGGTGAATACAATCAACAGAGCTGCCTAATTCAATTAAGTAATTCAATGACAGAAACTTGATGCACCTAGATCAATTGGAGCAGAACAAGCATAACTACTCTTAAACATACTGTTCTGGCGAAACTTGTGTACCTGTGTCTGTACACTTTGAAACATTTGATCAGTTAAAAAACCCTAAAATCCTGATTTGGGAGGCACGAAATTTTTTTTAAACCAAGTTGATAGTTACAGGACACTCTAGTCTAAAATAACTAGTCAAAAGTAACTAATCTAAGCACCTTCACTACTAGAATTGCCTCTTAATTGTTCTACCTGCATCCATTTTGGCTCCCATCAGTCTATCCTCCATGCTTTTCTAAGTGCAAATGCACAAACACAAGTTTTAACATCTGAGTCATTTCCTCTTGCTCTTAAGAAAAATTCAAAACTCCTTCCCATGGCTTGATCTGGATTCCCTCTCTAGCCGCATCTTACTTCATGACTGTGCTTTTGGCACAAGAACACAATTTTTCAGTACCTTATTTCAGCCATGTTCCCACTCATCAGTGAGTTCTTCTGCTTGGCGTTCGCTTACCATTTTCCCTCATTTGGTAAGCTCTTATTCATCCTTCAGCTGCCAACTCAGTTGTCACTTCCTGAGAGAAGCCCAGTCTCCCTGACTAGGTCAAGTTCACGTGTCTCACACACTGACAGTACCATGTCTCTCTATCTCATTGCAGTTAACATGGTTAAAATTTTTCACTTATTTGTGCAGTTTTTTGATCAATATTTTATCTGCTCCCTCCCCCTGATGAACTGCAAGCTCCAAGAATATAGGGACCATCTTTCTACTCATCAGTGTAATCTCTAGTACTATTCCTGGATTAAGTGGATGCTCAGTAAATATTGAATGAGTTAATGTTAAATAAAGACACCTCCGTATTTCTTCTCCATTTTCTGTAACCACTTTTTATAAATCCTGGAAGTCGGCAGCACTAATCAAATATAATGTTTGATTATAATGTTAATAAAAGATGGTGAAAATCCTCAGAAAGATAAACCGAGTTCTTCTTATTAAGAGAATTTTTCTTATTCTTATGAATAGGAAGAATTCTTATGAATGGTTTGCAATTACATAAATACTAATGTTTAAAGGAAGACAAGATAACCAAAAGATGAATGTTTGTGATTCCATTAACTAAAAACACAATTCTTATCAACTTTTTTGGTCATATTTATCCTTGACTTACTACTTAAAAAAAAAAAAGCCACCTGGATGAAATAGATATTTTCTCTAAAGCAAATTTCTAGTAACAGAGATTCAATAGAAAAAGTTTTAGCTTAGTCAGTTTTATCCATCAGGAGGGAAGACAGATATTCCTCTGTGATTACGGGGATTATGTTTTTATAAAATTCCAACTATGTTTACGTAACTGTGAACGTGAAATCATTTTTTTCCTCAGTATAGAAAATAGTGGATTGTATCAGTTTCCTACTTCTTAGGTGCAAACAGCAGAATCTGACTTTGACAATTAGACAGAAAAGAAGTTTCTTAACAGGATGTTGGGGTACCACTTCCGGCGCTAGAAGTGCCAAGACGCCCTGAGAAGCTCTTCAACTGCAAAACAACTAATTTCTGGTCTTAGACACTACTTCTCCGCAAAGCCACCTCTCTTTCTAAAAAGAAACAAAATGAGCTAAGTCCAGGGCCAGAGCCAAAACAATAGGCAGTGGAAAGGGATGAGTAAGCATTACAGCAGTTGTTAATAGTAGCAATACCATCTGAAAAATTAGTCTAGGAAAAATGAACGATGGTCTAGCAGTGAAGTAGGGAAGCAGTGTCAGGGTTTCCTGCACCAAGTTGCCACCATCAAGGGTGGCTGATATTGCCCCAAGGTTGATGGTTCCGCCTGGCTACTGGCAGAGGCAAAATGAGTCTCTTCTAGAGGAAAGCTTCCCCACTTACCAGTTTGGGAACAAGGGACTCCCACTGAATAAAATCAATCCATGAGCTCACAGTCCAACAGCCCAGACAAAAGAAAGCAATCTACTATGTCTGAGAGACAGTGAACACAAGCAACAATTTTAGACCCTCTTCTCAAATATGGCAGTTATTAGGATGGTCAGATATAGAACACAGAGTTGCCTTTTTATGTAGGTGATATTTTAAAAAATTAAGGATGCATCACAAAAACTGGGAATAATTCCAACAGATTTTAAGAAGAAATAAATGTAGCCTTTAGAAATGAAAAAATAGAATTGTTGAAATAAAAAATTCAATCTACAACTAAACAGTGGATTAGACATATTATAAGAGAGAAATAATAAACCAGAATATATATCTGAAAAAAAATCATCTAGCATATAGCACAAAGAGATAGAGATAGAAAAATATAAAAGAAATATTAAATGAAGTAGAAGATAAAATGAGAAGATCTATCATATATCTAGTAAGAATCCCAACAGCAGAGAATAAAGAGAAAGCAGAAGAAGAAGAAAAATGAGATCCAAAAGACACAGTCTAATGAAAGTGTATATCTCCAAACACAGGAAAACAACCTTAATAGCAGTCAGAGGAAAATAACAGACTATCTTCAAAGGAATCACGATAAGAATTACAGCAGACTTCTGTTTAACAATAACAGAAGGAAAGAAATGTACACCTAGAAGAACTACCTTTCAAAAGAATGAGGGTGTAATAAAGATATTTTTAATAAACAAGTGGAAATCATTTCCCACAAAAGAACCAGCTGAATGAATCTCTAAATGATATACTTCAAGATGGAGAACGTTTACAGGATGATAACTTGAGATACAAGAAGAATTATTTTTTTATTGGTAAACATGTTTATAAACCCAAACATTGTATAAAATAATAATACAAGCAGAGTTAAATTACTAGAAAATAATAGATTTAAGTTATAAGAGGAGTGATCAAAGTTAAAATTGTCTAGGATCTTTGTATATTTTGAGAGAGAGGTTGAGATATTATTTAGTTTCAAACTTTTAAGCCAAACATGTGTGATAGATAATATTTCAAGACTAGTGACTAAAAGAATGGAGTAGAATTGTAGTGTATAAGTCCGAAACAAGGAAAGATAAAAACATGAAACTACACAAAAATAAACAAAACTCAACAAAAAATTTAAATGGATTAAACTCAATAGTTAAAAGACAGAGGTTATGAGATAACATATTTTTAAATCCAAATATATCCTGCTGAGAATACATGTAAGTATAAGAACATAGAAAGGTTGAAAGTGAAAAGATGGAGAACTATATCCCAGGTAACTACTAGCAAAAAGGAAGCTGGAAAGAGTTGTTTCAATGGTAGATAACATAGGTTTAAGACAGAACATCTTGATAAAAATTTCAGTTCACCAGAAATGCAGTACATTCAAAATGTATATGTACCTAATAAAACAATCTAAAAATATAAAAAGCAAAATTGATGTGACTTCAGAAGGAAGTTGACAAATCCACAACCTTTCTCAATTACTGATAATTCTATCAGAAAAAATTCACTAATGAATATGAGTATGAATTAACAAAGATATAAAGACCTTTACATACAACAATCAAAAAATACACAATCTTCTTAAGTAGACAGAATATTTGTGACAATTATCTCGAAACCAGGTCGCAAAACAAGATTCAAAGAACAAATAACATTGTTTGACCACAGTGTAACTAAGTTCCAAGTTAATTACAAAAAAAAAATAAAATGTTTTATAACATTTGTCTGTTTGGAAAACAGTTTGACAGTACTTCAAAGAGTAACATGGAGTTACTCCACAATTTCCATGACCCCACAATTTCCATTCCCAGGTATACACCAACAGAATTGAAAACATATGTCCTCATGAAAACATATACACTAATGTTTATAGCAGCATTATTTATAATAGCCAAAAAGTAGAAACAACCCAAACGTCCATCAACTGTTGAACAGATAGACAATAAGTGCTATATCTACCCAACTGAATATTATTCAGCCATGAAAAGGAATTAAATACTGACACATGCTTTAACATTTGCACTTTGAAATCATTATGCTATATGAATGAAGTCAGCTACAAAATGCCACATATTATATGATACTGTTTATATGAAATGTCCAGAATAGGGAAATCTATGGAGACAGAACACATCTTAGTCATTGCCAAGAGATGGAAGCAGGGGGAAATGGAAAGTGACTGCTAATGGGTAAGGAGTTTCTTTTTGGAGTGGGGAAAATGTTCTGTAATTAGATAGTAGCAATGGTTGTACAACTCTGTGAATCTGATAAAACCACTATATTGTATATTTTACATCGCTAACAGTGATATAAGTGGAACCACTCCCGTTTCCACCTTTGGTTCCCAGATTCATGTGATCTTCCTATTGAGAAAGAGTACCATTTAAAAGATCTTTGATTTGGGGGATTCCCTGGTTAAGAATCAGCCTGCCAACGAAGGGGACACAGGTTCAAACCCTGGTCCTGGAAGATCCCACATGCTGCGGAGCAACTAAGCCCATGCGCCACAACTACTGAGCCTGCTCTCTAGAGCCCATGAGCCACAACTACTGAGCCCACGTGCCACAACTACTGAAGCCCGCGCACCTAGAGCCCATGCTGCACACCTAGAGCCCATGCTGCGCAACAAGAGAAACCACCGCAATGAGAAGCCTGCGCACCGCAACGAAGAGTAACCCCCGCTCACCACAGCTAGAGAAAACCCACGCACAGCAACGAAAACCCAGTGCAGCCAAAAATAAAATAAATTAATTTAAAAAAATAAATAAATAAAAGATATTTGATTCAAATTATATACTGTGTCCTGAGGGATGGCATTTAATCCTTATAAAGTATTGCCTGCAAGCTGGCTCTTCAGTTCTCCTGTTACCAGGTCTTTCTAACTCCTTATCAGGCCAGCAACTGCTTGGTAGCATAGAATATGATAGGTCCAGTGGATCCCATGGTCATGGGCCCACTTCCTACCTTTTATTTCTATAAAGTGTGTCCCTGTTCTGATGTAATATTATGTGAAATTCAGTGCCAGTTGATCAAACACAATAAGTCCCCAGAGAGTGGTACTAGAGGAAAGGTAAATTCATACCTAGATGTAAGTCTGTTCCTGTCAGTATGAATTGCTGGTCCTTCCAATGTGGAAAGGTTCAAATGTAAGCACTGCAAACATTTTCTCCCATCTCACTGCCTATGACTAGGTTACACACCCATACTTAACTAGTCATTGTGCCTCAGATGATGGAATTGGCTTCATGAAATAAGTCAATTATATCCTACTTAAATCACAGTGGTAAGAACGGAGAGAGAAATTCACCCCCCAAAATTTACAGTGTTATTAAGAAGAAGAAAATGAAAGGCAGGCAGCCAAAAATGACAAATACAGAGGGGATAGAGAAAGAAAGGTAGGTAGATAGGTAGGTAGGTAGGTAGGTAGATAGATAGATAGATAGATAGATAGATAGATAGATAGATAGATAGATAGATAGACAGACAGACAGACTATATTAACTGGTTCCTCCTCTGACTGTCGAAAAAGTTTTCCTTTTTTGAATGGAAAAATGTAGAGTTGGAATTCCACTGATGAAGAACAAATCTGTACTAATGCATTCACTACCAAAAAACTGCTGCCTAAACATAAAAATCAGAACCATAGAGGAAAAAAATTTCCCAACTTTGGCAAATTTATTTATCTGAGATTCAAGTCCACAGATAAGTTGAGCATAATTTATGAATCACACACTATTAGGGAATATAAACACGAGTAAAATACAATCCTGCTCACCAAAAAAAACCCCAAAACAACAACAAAAAAAAACCCTTAAAATTCAATGGAGATCATTTGAATTTTAGACAAGGATTGTCTGCAATCTCTGGAAACCAGCAAAAGTTTCTGCCCTATTGTCTTAAAATTTTTTATGTTTTCTACAGATCCTAGGGTGTCAGCACTGTGATCTTCTTTTGTTCTTCACCAAATTGAATGTTAGGCAGATCCTGGCTAATATTACATATTAGCTTGTTGATGATAATTGCCCATTAAAATTAGCAGACAGATTTAGAAAAAAACATTTGGGGGGAAAAAATTCCTTCAGGGGTAGAGAGTCAGTACAATTTTTTTAAAGGAAGAGGAAAAAAAAATTATAGTCTGGTTTCCAAGGTGAATAAAGACTTGAAGTAAGTAAAGTCAAGAAGTTGACCAATTGTGGGCTAGGGGTCTTCCTGGCCCTCCTCTGAGCCCACCTACTCCTAGAATCTCCGTGTCTAACATTCACACTCCATATAGGAGGTCAGGTGGTAATTAATATCAAGCTCTAACTGGCTTCCAGTGGTTTATAAATCATCTACTTGAAAACAATACATTGTGGACTCCTACTAATCAATTTGACAAAATGAGTGAGAGAAGATATAGCAAAACATTTTCTATTAGCCAATTTTAAAACAAACAAACAAATACCCCAGGTAACAGATCTGAAGAGGGAACTCAGAGTCAGAGACTGAGAAGTTGCAGAGAGTGTTTTACAGAAGAATCAAAAACAATTAAATTTCTTATTGGCTAGGACCTAGAGCTTCTAAAGCCCACACCTGGCAGAGAATCCATGCTTACAGTCTATGCAAATGGGAAGCTGGAACTGAGATATCTACTTAAAGCCAGGAGTGAAGGCAGACTTCTCTGTCTGTGAGATAAGAACCAGAAGATTTCTAATAACTGTCTAGAGAAACAGTAAAGAAACCTGATATACACTAAGAACTATGAAAGAGTCACTCTTGAGAAGTCAGAATCCCAAGCTTTAATAGATATATGTGTGAGGTTCTCATTTATACAACCCATGTAGTACAACTTGTTTATACACCAAGAAATTAACATAAAAACTAGTTTGGAATCAGTAAGACCAATAAGACTCTGACAAAGGCAAATGCAAAGTAAAGCGGAGCCCCTAGCTGAGGATTTATAAATCACACAAGGAAACCAAACACAAGAGGAATATTTAGTAGACAGAACAAACAAAAGGACTGACACATCCTAAACTGTAAATAATCATTTGTTCTAAAAGAGGCTCGAAAGTATGTTAGATATCCTCAAAAAGATACTGTAAAGAAATAGAAGTCAAAAGACAAGAACAGGACAGTTCAGAAAAAAGAGAGACAGTGGATTTGAAAAATCAATATTCTAGAAATTAAAAGAAATGGCCTTTGAACTTACAAGTCTGTAAACCACAGAGAGAGAACTGAAGAGAGATTTAGTAAATTAACAGATGGAGTTTGAGGAAAATCACCATAATGCATCACAGAGAGATAGAAATAAATGGAAAATATGAAAGAGAAGCTAAGAGACGTAGAGGGTAGAAGAACTTTGAGAAGACTTCCAAAAAAGAAAATATTGTTATAACAAATGGGGGAGGAAATTTTTTGAATAACAAGGGCTGAGAATATTCTAGAATTGAAGAAAGACATAGTCTGAGATTGAAGAAACATGGAAAATCCCAAGAAAAATATAAAAGCAAATTGATGCCTAGACACTCATAAATAAATTATGGAAAATCAAAGATAAAAGTGAAAATCTGAAAAGAGAAGACATTACTTAGAATGGCAATCAGATTTAGAGAAGAATTCTAGTTAGCAGCAATAAAAGATAATAAAATAATATCTTCAGAGGTGAATGAAAATATTCTCAAATCAGAATTCTATAAATAGCCAAACTATTATTCAAGAATTTTAAAAAAATCATTTTCAAAGACCAAGAGATTATTTTACCTAGAGACTGCAATGGTTAATTTTATGTGTCAATTTGGCTAGGCCATGGTACCCAGATATTTTGTCACACATTATTCTAGATGTTTCCATGAAGCTATTTTTCAGGTGAGATTAACATTTAAACCAGTAGATTTTGAGTAGAGCATATTACTCACCAAGATGTGGGTGAGCCTCATCTGATCAGTCGGTCTTAATAGAAAAAAACTGACCTCCCTGATAGAGTAAGAGAGTTCTGCCAGTAGATAACCTTCCAACTCAAACTGCAGCTCTTCCCTGGGTTTCCTCCACAATCTCATGATCTCATGAACCACTTCAATCTTTCTCTCCCTCCCTCCCCTCCCAATTCTCTTCCCCGTCCCTTTCCTTCCCCTTCCCTCCCCTCACCTCCCTTCTCCTTTCTTTCTCTCCCTCCCTCTCTTCTGTTTCTGTGGAGAACCCTGACTAATACATAGACCTACACTAAAAAGTCATGTATTAAAAGTTATACTTTGATAAGGACAAAAAACCCAGAAATAAGGGATGGATTACACTATTACGAGGACAATAAGGAGAAAAAAACAAAAATCAGAAAAACAGTAACATGCTGACAAATATAAATAAATATTGACTGTTTAAAAAGGAAGGACAATAAAATACTAGACAGCAATACATAGAAAATATGAGGGACATTGAGTAAAAATGCTCTAAGTTTCTTGTATTAACAACCTTAGCCTTATTAAGTATGCATTTAAAAATTGAGGGGTAGCCACTTAAAAGAACGAGTTTTGGATTACTTCTAAAAGAGCAGATTAGAGAAAATTCACTTAAACCAGACAAAAAAGAGAAGTAAAGCAAAGGAAAAAAAAAAGAAAAGAAATTTGAAAACATCATCGTCATCATCATAAATATCAATAACCTCAATAAATGTCACTAGATTAAATTTGCTTATTAAGACACAGAGACTCTCAGATTGAATGAAATACAAAATCCACATGGATAGGTCTTACATAATGTTGACTAAAAAGAGGAAGTTACAGAAAGAAAATTAATGTAAATTTTTAAAACTCAAAAAACAATTCTATATATAGTCTATAAATATATTCATATGTACTAGGAGTATGAAAACATGAGCACACATCTACTTCAGGTTGCTACTCACCTCTGGGGGGGGAGTGGAAATGGGATTTATTTTTGAGATGTGTGCAAAAGAGAAAAACACTCTCTGTTTTGCAGTTTAGGTTCTTTCATGGTTATTACCTGCCATGTCAGGTGAGTCCCATCTGGATGACCAACTGTCCTATACCAAGGTTGAAAACCGATTCTACAATGCCACCTGGAGTGTGTTAAGAAATGGGCTTTATTACTTAAAGAGAAAACTCGTGTGGAAATCATGATCTGCAAGAGAAGACACCGCGTCTCCATCGCTCTACCATCCTACAGAGATCGGTGAGTCTATGGGCTGTTAGAGGGACATTGCCCTTCTGTTTTTCTGCTTTTTTATAGGGTAGGGCAAGAAAGCTGCCTTATTAATTAGGGAATACACTGGCTGCCTGGTGCCAGGAGGTCAGGATTTTGGATGTAGCTGTTTACAGAGTTGTCTGGGAAAATTAGCTGCCCTTCACTTGAAGATCTGGGGCCCACAGAAATTTGCCGAACCGCTGCCCGGGTTAAGAGACCACGAGTGCTGTGGGAAGCTGAACTTGGGTGTAGACTCTCCAGCAAGGAGATGGGGGTGCCACTAGTCTCAGCTGGACTGTTGCCCAAGCAACCTAGGGTGGGTTCCAAGATCATTTTCAAAAAACAGAGGTCAATGCACTACGGTATCTGTAATGTTTTATTTCTTTTTTAAAAAGGGGGCAGGGGGAGGAGTGGGGAATCTAAAACAAAGGCCACAATATACTAACAGTTATTCAGCCTCAGTGGTATGTACATGAATGCTTGTTTCACTCCCTTCTGCACTATATTTGAAAGACCCCGTTCCCAGGAAAGCAGGGGTGGGATGAATTGGGAGATTGGGATTGACATAGATACACTACTATGTATTATAAAATAGATGACTAATAAGAACCTACTGTGTAGCACCGGGAACTCTGCTCGGTGCTCTGTGGTGACCTAAATGGGAAGGAAATCCAACAAGACGGTATATAAGTATATGTACGGCTGATTCACTTTGCTGTACAGCAGAAACTGACACAGCAGTGTAAAGCAACTATACTCCAATAAAAAAAAAGTTTTAATAAAAATAAAGTAAAAGCCCCCTTCCCCATCCTCCAATCCCACTGCTTCCCTAAATTGTAATAATCACTGCTAAGATTTTGGTGTTTCTCCAGATCATATTTTTCTATGGGTTAAAATACGAACACATAAAATATAGAGTTTGTGTGTTTGGTGGAAGAGGATCGCTCTTGCTGTCATTTTGAGTTTTGATATTAAGGCTTTTTGTTTGTTTCTACTTGAACTTCTGGAGATTCTGGATTGTTACATATTGTGTTGGCTTTGTGCCCCTTTGTGACTATGATAGATTGGGAATTAGTCTCTCATAACATAAATATAACAGAATAAAAACTCAAAGTCTAATTCACATATTGTAAAAAGATGACTAAGAAATTTTATCATGAGGGTTGTTGGATAATCTGTCCCTTCATTGTCATTATCATCCATTAGAAGTCAAACAGATCCTGAAAAGATTTTGTTTTTTCCTCCACGTAGAAAGTCGTCTTGATCAAGCATATGAAACTAGGTCTTGTGACCAACTTGCTTCCTGTGCTTTGACTTTTACTTTAACCTTTACGAAAGGAAGTGAGCATGTTTTGAGTGTGTGCAGATGCACGCGTGCGTGCTCTCTCTCTCCTGATGCTGATATCTCTTCATCTTCTGCTTCCTTCACTGAGCTAGAAAAAAGGTTCCTTTCCTCCTTGGTTGAAGCACTAATTCACAATCTTTTTATTTGTCACTTTTTAGCCTGTTCTAGAATGTCTCCCTTTCTCTCCATTAAAGAGGGGTAAAATAAAATACCTCATTTTACACCTCTTAAAAGTAATTTTTATTTATACCACAGCCCTTGAAGTTCAAAATTTTTTTCTGAAAGAATCGCCCCTGGCCACCCCCTTCCCTTCACAAGGCCACTGTTTGATCTAGTTACATTTTTATATGGAAAATATTTTCAGCAGCTCCGGTTGCTGATTTTACAAAGAGTAAAAACAGAAATGGTCGCTACATTTGGCAGGAACACTTAGACCTGCAGAGTAAGCCACTGATATATTCCTGCTGCACAAATGATTTGTTTTGCTTTATGAACTTGGACAAGCAACTCTTTCTTTTTCACAGCAAAATAGTCAGTAAAGGGGAAAAGACCAGCGCACCAGGAGGGAGCACATATTCTGTTCTTTAACCAACTTTTAAAAATATGTTTTACGTCAGTATCTAAATTACATAGCGCAGGCTGGTATTTTTTTATTTTTATTATTCAAACTCTTCTGAAGGTGGGTGTGAACTAATCCTTTTGTTTTTATTTCTCAGTTGGCTTTGATGAGTTAGATATTAAGTATGACTGGTCCAGATGTCACATATTGATGCAGGGCATAAGTGTCAGCATTTAGATGGAGAATAATTGGATTCATATCTGTGTTATGTTTTCAAATTGCTGGGTCAGTTCTGGGTCTCCTGCTGTAAATTCTTCACTGCAGGTCCAAGTAAAAGGAATGTGACAGATTTAATACCTAGAATAAGTTATTAACTGTAAAGATGCATAAAACAGTGGCACTGCTGAGCAGAGAACATTACACTGCTCATAATTCTATAAATGAAAATTAAAGTGTTTTTTATATCAGGGAAATATTTTTCTTCATTAGCTCTCTTGCTTTACTCAAGGAAAGTCTTTATGTCTGATCTCAAGTAGAACAATCACTTTTCGGCCATTTAACTCATGAATGTTTAAATTCTAAAATCCAAGTGTGAGAGGATGAATTTGGTAAGATAAGGGAGTTGTTTGGAATGTTTCACTTCCCAAAGGGTCAAGTGGCTACCGTTGACTGCAACCATGATCTTTCCAGAGAACAATATCTAGGCTGAATCCCATGATAAAGACTCTGAAATATCATAATTTTTTGTCACAGTGTACTTGCCTTTCTGTCATGGCCAAAAGGAGGGAGAATTGAATTCTAGCCCCACCAATTAATTAGAAAATTGTTAGACAGGAAGAAAGGAAGGGGGAAGAAAAGAAGAGGAAGAGAAAGAAGCCAAGAATCCAGGAGGAAAAGAGATGGGTGTTTTTCACCCCTCCCTGCAAGCACCAGCATTTTGAGTGATGGCTGGTGCTGGTAGATAGCTTGGGTTTTTCTGGGGCAGAATATCAGCAGTGGCTAGTCGGTGCCTGTGGACCACGCCACTCCCACCCTGAGAAAATTCTCCATTTCTGCAGCACCTTTTATCACATAAGCCCAGGGTGAGCAGGGAAATTCAACACCACAATTAAATTCGCTCTGCCATTCATTTTATTAAACATTGACTGAATACCCCCTATGGAAGAAGCCAGTCCCGGTTAATAAAGAGTGTAGTATAAGTTACACAGGAGTTTCTCAAACTTCAGTCATTCAATACCACTTTCTCTGTTTATTTAGCATACTTTTATAGAGGCACCATTTTAAGCACTTTATGAATATTAGCCCATTTAATCCACTTACCAGTCCAGAGCCCCCTTTTATGACAGATGTTGAAACTGAGGCTCAAAGAAATTAAGTAATTGCCCCAGGTTACACCTTCACAAATTTTGCCATATCTACATCTCATTCATACATTAATTACCTACTTATTTTCTTCAAATTATTCACTTTTTTCCACTTAAATGAAAGTGTATTTAAGAAATCTTATCAGTGCATAAATGGGAAACAAACAATACTATGAGTCTAATGTGATAATTATACTTTCAAATATATTTGAAGATGAATACATATGCCACTTCATACTCATTAGTGTGGCTATAATTTTTTTAAATGGAAAGTAACAAGTGTTGGTGAGGATATGGAGAAATCGGAACTTTCATATACTGCTGATAAGAATGTAAAATGGTGTAGCCATTGTGAAAAACAGTTTGGCAACTCCTCAAAAAGTTAAGCATAGAATTACCATAAGACCAACAATCCCACTGCTAGGTATATTACCCAAAAGATTTGAAAACAGACACTCAAACAAATACTTGCACATGGATGTTCATAGCAGCATAATTCATAAAAGCCAAAAAGCAGAAACAACCCAAATGGCCATCAACTGTTGGATGGATAAACAAAATGTGGTACATCCACACAGTGGTATATTATTTGGCCACAAAAAGGGATCAGTTATTGGCACATAATACAAAATGTATGAACGCTGAAAACATTATGCAAACTGAACGAAGCCAGACACAAAAGGTGTATTGTATGATTCCATTCTTAAGAAATATCCAAAATAGGTGAATCCATAGAGACAAAAATTAAATTTGTGGTTTTCGGGGGCTGGGCAAAGGGGAGAATGACAAGTGACTGCTTAATGCCTGTGGAATTTCTTTTTGGGAAAATGAAGATGTTCTGGAACGAGATAGTTGTGATCAGAATACTTTTTGAATATAATAAAAATCGTGCATTTTAAAAGGGTGAACCTGATGATATGTGAATTATATCTCAATAAAGCCACTGTTTAAAAATAAATAGCAAAAATGGTAAAGGTGCTTCAGGGATACTGCAAATATTTTGTTTATAAAGAACTACTTTTCTTTTCAAATAAGAATTTCTCTGATGCTTTTCCACTGAAACAAAACACAAAATAAATGGATGGTGAGGCTAGTAAAAAAGAATATATAGATAGATATAGATATACACATACATACAATTGCATTTAAAAGCTGTATTTGTGTCCCGCCTAGAATAATTTCATATATACTACCAGAAGTTAAGGTACCAAAGTTTGGGGAACATTGCTGAATATCATAGAGGGTAAGTTCAAGTGTCAGCAAGCTTGAGTTTGAATCCCAGATCTATAACTTACTATGTGAATTGAGAAAGTTCCTTAATGTCTCTAAACCTGTTTCTTCATCTGTAATATGGGGGAAATAATTGCTAGTGGTGAGGTGCCAGTATCAGGTAAGCCTGGGTTATTAACTTAAGAGAACATTTCTTGAGCCCCTGCTCTATGCCAGTAAGGCAATATGCTAGAAACATTATGTGTAATTTCATTAAATCCAGAAACCTCATGAGATCCAATTTAAACATAGAACCAAGAGGACAGCCTTCTCTGTGCACAGTTTCACCAAGCACTATTGAAAACCTAATGCCTTCTAATCTCACACCCATGCAAGGTATTATGGATGCAGAATTATCACCTTCTTCAAATTTCTTAAATTCAGTCTATTATCTTATGGACCATACTTTGTTTTTAAGATTTTAAAACATCAATTTATTATTAAAAAAAAAGATTATGTCATTATTCTAATCTCTCATAAAATCTGTAACAAAAAATTATTTAATTTTATTTATATTTTATATTTTACCAGTTGCTAGTATCTTGCATATACCTTCAAAAAGATTATACCTTAGATTGGTGAAAGAATTTACCCAAAATTCTATAAAATTTACCCAGAAGAAAAAATAAATAAAGTACAGAAACCATTATTCAAATTTTAATTGACACTGGGGTCTTGGTGTATCCTACTGGCATCTGAGAGGCCCACTCATATACAACAACATTCATTAACTAAAAATAAATTTCACATGTGCAGATTCGGTGACAGTAATAATAAACAAATGCCAAATCACTAAAATATATTACACCCTTGCACCAGCAATTGAAATGAGCTTGGAGTCTCTTAAAGTCCATGTGGCAATAAAAGTATGGCCCCCAACTGAATCAGAATTGTGCGCATGAAACCCTTTTTCTTTTAAAGAGTCTATATAACATGTCCTGAAAGTAATAATTCAAATACTAAACATACTATTACTTCTATCTCTTGGTCTCGTATTTGATTGAATGCTTAGGAACCTACCTCACAGGGAGATGCTATGTTGACCACTCAACTTTGCAAGGCAGTCAAGGTTTCTAAAACAGGCTATGTTTATAAGAGAGGGTCAAAAAGAATTTAAACAACCCCTAGTGCATCTGAGTTAATCCCTAGTTTAGTTTTTCTGAAAGTTCCCAGTCTGTCCTTAATTATTTCTATTCAACTCACCCTTTACACATACATAGCCAAGTAGGGAGAATTGGGCCCATGGGTTTTACATTTTCATTAAAAGCCAGAGGTAAAATACAACCGACTTGAATTGTGGGTGGCAGCTCACTTCATGATTTCTTCAGAGGAAATTTGACTGAACACATGGAGCTGGGCCATGCAACAAGATCACTATTTGCTTTGCAAGTGGGTGCATGTAGGTATTTGGCAAGCATTCACCAAAACTTCTTTCATTGGCCCACAGCTGAATTATTGTCCTTTCTGCTACCTTTCAGCTACCAAAGTAAAAGGGTCAGTTTCTTTATACTTAAAAAATAGTGCAAATGCAAGTTCTATTAGCAATAACTGCTTGTAACACACTTCCATTTCTGTAACCACGTTAGGGCCGTGTTACTTTCTATAGTTCCTACGTTCTGGGAGCCGGATAAATGCTCCCTGACAATGCTAAGCCGTACTACATGTATATCTATGAATATATGCAAAAGTATACAAAGTATCAAATTTTTAAAAATCTGTGTGTGTGTTTCCACGTAAGTATTACTCTTCACAAGTACCTAAAATGTAAAGCTAGATATATGTATATATAAATACATACTAAATTAGAAAAGTATAAAAGTGTGTGTCTTATAATACACATACAGGGAAAAGACATTCTAGTTCAAACTTTAAATAATGGCTAAATACTTAGAAAATATCATCTGCTTACAACAATAAAATACTGAATACATTTATTATTCAACCCGCATAAGCCCTCCTACATTTCATTAATGGTCTTAGATTTGTTTTCTGTTAATTAAATCAAGAAAGAATAATAACAACATAGGCTCCCTGGGAAAACTTATCTGTAGTCATCTTTTTTTTAATTAGAAATTTTAAAATTCTGTCTGAAAATAAAAAGAGAAAGAAAGCACGTAAGTAAAGATAAAATGAACTGGGAAAACTTGATGTATATGACAAATTAAAATTAAATAATAAATATATAAATAATTTAAAATCTATTGGGAAAAGATAAATATCTCAGTAGAAATGTGGGCAAAGGCCAGGAGCAGGCAAGTCACAAAAGAAAGAATATAAATAGCCAATAAACATGTAAAAAGATATTCAACCTTAGTTGTAACCAAAATAAAGCTAATTTTCTTACCTAGAACAACCCCGAGTGTTTAGAAACTGATAACACCAAGGATTGGTGATTTGTCTCAATACAGGCACTCTAATTTTGTGGGCCAGGGGATAAACTGGTTCTACCTTTTTGGAGAGCAATCCAGCAATATTATCAAGATGTAAATGTGCTTACCCTCAGAAGCCACAATTCCAAGGAAATTCTTAAGGAAATAATTAAATGAAAGAGCAAAAAGTATGCATATACATATCATATAAATATCAACATATACATATGTAGATGCATATTTCTATGAGTGTGTATATGTATGTTTGTATGCATGCAGTGGCATTGTATATAATGTCCCAATAATGTTGGAATAACCCAAATCTCCAAAAAGACAAGATCAATTAAATAATTTATTATGACCCTTTCTTACAATGAAATAAACAACTATTTAAAAAATAATAATGTAGAGTTATATTTATTAACAGGAAAACTCCAAGTGCTATTAAGTGAGTAACTAATCCTTTTTTTTTTTTTTTTTTTTTTTTTAAGCTGCATTGGGTCTTTGTTGCTGCGTGCAGGCTTTCCCTAGTTGTGGCGAGAAGGGGCTACTTTTCGTTGAGGTGCGCAGGCTTCTCACTGCGGTGGCTTCTCTTTCTGCAGAACGCAGGCTCCAGGCACGCAGGCTTTAGCAGTTGTGGCTCGCGGGCTCTAGAGCGCAGGCTCAGTAGTTACGGCGCACGGGCTTAGTTGCTCCGTGGCACATGGGATCTTCCCGGACCAGGGATCAAACCCAGGTCCCCTGCATTGGCAGGCAGATTCTTAACCACTGCACCACCAGGGAAGTCCAGTAACCAATTTTTAAAACAGTTTTGGTCTTGTTTTTCTTTTTTTGCAAGAAATATGCATAACAAAACGTCCGAAGTTACACTAAAAAAACATTTTTATCTCTGAGCAGTGAAAATTTTTGTATGATTTTTTTCTACCTTTCTATATAGTTTAAATTTTTTGCAATGTATATATTATGCTTACAATTAGAAAAATAGCTAACTTTATCATATTTTCATATTCTTCCCCAACTTAAGGAATAGCAAACACCATGACTGTACAAGTCAAGCTGTCTAATACTGAGCCTCCCAGTTATCACTTGTCACCTTAACCATTCCCTTCTCTCTATTTAGAATCATCCAATTTCTAAATTGCAATTTCTAGCTGTCCCTTGATCTGTGACCACAAGAAATCAACTAGAGTGGTAGAATAGTTGATTCTTTTCTTTTCCTAACACTCCTAGCACAGTTCTGGTACAAATACATATAGTATTTACTCAATAAATATTGCTTCAATTGTAGTTTCTCAAGGACCCTGGAAGCTTTTCAGTGCTGTACATGGTAATCTGATATCTATTTAAGGGCTAAATTGGATTATCTAAAGAATGAAACTATATTTCCCTGAGGTTTCTTCTAGATCGAACTAATTAGAGCTAAACTATAATGTGTAGGAGGAAGGGATTTCTCTCATTTGAAAATAATAAAACAGAAGAGTCATCAAACTGATAGGACAGTTATTTTTCTACATTACTAAGCAATTATGAAGCATGACAATGTGAATTTCGGGTGCATTTTATAAGAACCTCCTACTAGAGTTGGTATATGACTTGGGGGTTGAGTTCAGAGTACCCTTAAAGACCTTTTCTTGTCGTCCAGTGAGAGGCTATCACAGATCGGTAGGCAGGAGCCCACTCAGCAGGTAAGGTAGAAGGCAGAGTTTTTAGTTCACAGGAGTTGAGCAGAGCATGGCACATTCATCTTGTAGACTTGTGCCCTAGGACCTTTTAACATAATAAATTCAAAAAATTGTATCATCCATTCATCACTATCCAAGTTTTAAAGTATAATTCAGGTCCTTAGAGATACTGGATTATATTGCAATTCTTTGCCACTGACTCATCTTTAACTAGAGAACTCACTACTTTGCTAAGTTTTTATATCCTTATCTGTAGTGTTAAGATAATATGTAATGCTTAAAGAGTTTAGTTTAGAATGCTAGACTGAACCTTAAATAGTATGATGTCATTCAAGGATCTGTTGTATTTATTACTATGTTCTTTAGGTGGGGGAGGAGGAGATTTTCATTCAAAACTTTGTTTTTTTCTAATTTGAAAGTAATACACTCTGACTGAAGAAGAAATTGTGACAGTCCATAAAGGAATAAAAATGAAAATAGCTCAACTAACAACATTACTATTTGGTACATTTCTTATAGCCAAGAGGTTAAGAATGTGAGCTGTGGAAACAGACTGCCTGGGTTCAAAACCCAGATCAACCATTTACTAGCTTTGTGACCTTGAGCAAGCAACTTAGCATCTCCATGCTTCAGTTTCTCAAAGCAGGGGGAAGGCATACGAGAGGGCACCTTAATAGGTGGTTGTGAGAATTAAATAGGTTAATGTATACGAAGTGCTTAGAACAATGCCTGGCACATCATCTCAGGTTAACAAACTTTAGCTATTATTTCCTTTTTTAAATTTATACATTAAATACGTAGAATCTAAACGTGTGGAATCATACTGTTTTGTATTCTGCTTTTTCACTTAACCATATACCTCGAACATCTTTTCCTTTTCCTTTTATTTCATGAATATCTTTCCATGTCAATTAATATAGAGCCATATAATCACTTTTAATCACTACATAGCATTCAATTGTATGGAATAATCAAATTATTGAAACAATCAAAGGAAACAATTCTAAAGGATCTATTCTACCATAATATAATCTCATGATAAAGGTCCAAATTAAGTTAATAAGCCAAAAAAAGTAAAATTGTAGCCTGCTAATAAATCTTTAAAGTTTTTTAAAGCTGGCTTTTAAAACTAATGTAAGAAAAATAAGGGGGAGGGGAGGTGGTAGCACATAATGATCACACAAAAAACACTTTTTAAAAAACCCACTAATATGCAATCCTTATAATGTTCTTTATTGTTTATCCTTGGGAAATAATCTTAAAGGCTATCAAAAAAATTTAGATTAGTTTTGGTTGGTTTGACCACCCATAAGATCTTGCTTTAGATTGTTTCAGAAGGTAAACTATCAATTAACTCTGATTATCAACAATTATGAAAAATAACTAAGATTTTAATAAGAAGAAATCCAAATCAGGAATGACATCAGATATTTGTCTATAAAATATAGAGACCATTTCAGTACATATTTCTATATAGAACTTTTTTTGGTTATGGGACACTATAAAGTTTATGGTCTTATAGAAATTTTTATTGCTGTTTTTTTTTTTTTTTTTTAAATTAATTTTATTTTTATTTATGGCTGTGTTGGGTCTTCGTTTCTGTGCAAGGGCTTTCTCTAGTTGTGGCAAGCGGGGGCCACTCTTCATCGCGGTGTGCAGGCCTCTCACTATCGCGGC
The DNA here is from genome assembly GCF_965194825.1 of Balaenoptera physalus. Lineage (NCBI taxonomy): Eukaryota > Metazoa > Chordata > Mammalia > Artiodactyla > Balaenopteridae > Balaenoptera > Balaenoptera physalus. The sequence goes on along the minus strand of NC_138890.1, from coordinate 76,328,194 downwards.
CTCTCTTGTTGCGGAGCACAGGCTCCAGACGCGCAGGCTCAGCAGCTGTGGCCCACGGGCCCAGTTGCTCCGCGGCATGTGGGATCTTCCCAGACCAGGGCTCGAACCCGTGTCCCCTGCATTGGCAGGCAGACTCTCAACCACTGCGCCATCAGGGAAGCCCTATTGCTGTTTTCTGTTTTATAATGTTTACAATGCAGATGTTGAAAAAAGAATCATCTTATCTTCTTAGTCTTAACACCCAAGGTTTGATTTCACAGTCAGGTCAGACGTCTAAGTTTTTTTGAGTTATTTTGTTTTGTTTTGTTTTTAATTTATTTTGGCTGCATTGGGTCTTCGTTGCTGCGCACAGGCTTTCTCTAGTTGCGGCGAGCGGGGGCTATTCTTTGTTGTAGTACGTGGGCTTCTCGTGGTGGTGGCTCCTCTTGTTGCGGAGCATGGGCTCCAGGCGCTCGGGCTTCAGTAGTTGTGGCACGCAGGCTCTAGAGCGCAGGCTCAGTAGTTGTGGTGCATGGGCTTAGTTGGTCCACGGCATGTGGGATCTTCCCGGACCAGTGCTCGAACCCGTGTCCTCTGCATTAGCAGGCAGATTCTTAACCGCCGCGCCACCAGGGAAGTCCCAGACTTCTAAGTTTTAAAGTCACCTTCTTGCAGTCTGGAGAGAATATATATGGCCAGCAATATCATTGTAGCAATCTTAAAGACCAATCCAAAAAACTCCCAATTCCAGAAGTATTTCACATCCCTTTTTCATTAGTTCTTTCTGCGTTTACCAGTCATTATAGATAGCAATGATGCAACTTACAGCATTATTAATCCACAGTGGAGAGGGGATGATCAACCTTAAATAAATAAATAATTACTATTATTTCCATTTTATCCTGGCCCAATCCAAGTTCTTCAAAACCCCGGGTCTGTGCTAAATATGAAATTTTTCTATATGTGAAGGTAACTTGACTTACCTGCTGGCTCAGTGTTTTGGACTTGGCCAGGTTCATTCACATTCTAGATGGATTACAATGGACATATATTTTCAAAGAAAGGACTTAGTTTGTGACCACAGAATGGACAACCTTAGTTAAGAGACACTAAATGCTCAACTTGGGCCTCATTTTTTTTTCATATACTTACTAGAGGTTCCTAAACTATCCATGACTGAGAATCACTTGAGAAATTTTTAATGCAGATTCTCAGACCCAACCTCAAACCTACTGAATTAGAAACTTTAGGAACAGAGCCTAGGAATTTGTATTTGTAACACTTTCCCCAAGAAATACCAATGCAGACAGCAGACACCTGTCTCTGGACTGGAATATAGGAGCCTTTTCTCTAACTGCCTGGGTTTGACAATATATTCATTTAACCATATATTTCTAAAATCTTTTTGTGGTTATTTCTATGGGTAATACCAAAGAAATACCCTGTACTCAAGTATACTGAGCTAGCATTTCCCAAAACACATTCCATGAGATGTCTAGAGGTATTGCATGAAAACAGTGATTCATGGTCAAATAAATGTGATAAACTCTAGGTTAAACAGATTTAACATATTTCTTCACTTTAGGATTTCTCAGGGCCTTTAATATGTTATGATTTTTCAAGAGGGAATCCAAACTTCTTTGTACGTGGAATTCTTTTTTCACAGAGCATGTCTTAGAACTAGTGGTCCAAAGAACACAGTTTTGGAAATGCTGGCCTAAATTATCAATATCTTATTGACAATAACCATGACTTTATACATTTTTAACCCCTCATACTACCTAAAACAATTTTAATAACACATATAAGGTTAGTTAGTTTAACAAATTCTCAACATCTAAAGGGTAGATTTATCATCCAAGATGATTAAAATTGCAAGTACCCACAGAGTAAATCTATCATTGACTGCATTACTTATTTGTATTTCTTGTCTACTTTTGGAGTCTTGGCTCATACTGGTGCCGCCAGTAAAGCAACAGTTCACTTCTGAATTACCAATCCATTTGTCTCCTACCAGTGTTCAAAAAGTAGGCTTCTTAAGTGCTAATATTTATGCTAAGGAGAAAGCTGTGTTGTGGAATAATGTTGGAACTGTGTGTTGGAATAATGTTGGAACTGTGACAGCAGAAACACCATAGGAGACAAGGAACGTAGCATGCCTTGGAGGTGAGAATGGTATATACATACACCAACCGTTCTAATCAAAGTGGATCAGAGCTTATAGAGGAACATAAGGACGCCAAGAAAGAATATATTTCCTAGCCCAAGGAAAAGAGCTTATTAGTCCCATGACTGATTCTAGCATAAGTACCTTGCTGGGCGTTATCTTGCAGGCAGTGGTACAGGAAACCATTACACAGCATGGAAAAGTGAACTTGGCAAATAAAGGATAAAAGGAATATCAAAATAATTTCTGTCATCAATTCTCCTTTTCTAGGGCTGAAGCAAACTTGTTTAATATTTTAGTTTTCTTCATTCTAAATGACATGAAAATGCTTCCATTTAACTGGGGGAGGGCCAGCTGCAGTAAAAATCAAATGACTAAGAACTTAGAACTTTTACACATTATCTTTCAATATAGAGAAGAAAAGAAAAAAAGATGATATCTCAGAGTGGTTTGAAACCAAATTGTTTCTCATAGTCTGCATCATGCTTTGATGAAATGGGGGTGGTTTTCATGATGTCATCCACATGGTTTAAATAAACAGTGTACTAAGGTTAACAAGCTGCAATCATGAAAGAACTAGTGAGGGATTATAGTTGAGCTAATTTGATCAACTACTTTTAGTTCCAGAAGTCTGTAGATGAGACAGAAGCCAGTATACACATTTTGGCAGATGAAAAATCAGTTTGGTCACCACATACCTGAATGGTAATGAACATTCTTTCAAACTTCATTTTTCATCCCCAAAAGAGGAGAATCCCACTAATGCCAGTCACTGCTGCTCAAAAGCAGCAAAAAAGATAACTGTAAATATTTTTTGGAGCCAGAAACTTGCATTCCGTTGGATAGACTGAGGCTAGTCTATTGGCTCCTCTATTGTGCCCTTAAATGTTTAAGTTTTCCTCTCATTATTTTCCTGTTAAAAATTAATTGGAACTAGGAATAACTAAAGTTTTTAGTCACCATATGCTATGCCCTCTTTAAAAGTTGATATTTTCTAATTATTACTCAATTACATGAAGCTAGTAGACAGTTTCGTATACATGGAGTATGTGAGTGAGCTGAGCGGTGAGCTTTAGATATATGAGTTGGGTTTATCAGCTTTCTAACAAGTTGAATACAAGGAAATAGATTTTTCTGGTATGTAAATAGAAGAAATGGATCATAAAAGAAAGAGAGCTATTTGAATTCCATAATTGCTCACTCTATACAAGACACTAGCTTGGTGTACAGGTTACAAAGTTGTATAAGTTATGGACTCTGACCTCATTATCTACTAGAGATGATGACACTTGCACCAAACTATAACACCAGGTAGATAAGCCACAGAAGAGGCATAAAAAGATCTGTAGAAGAGTCAAAAATGGCAAGACTTCATCTGGTGACAGGAATCAAGAAAAAATTCCTGAAAGAGCTTTCGTTTGAGATGTTCAGGTCAAGGTGCCGGTATTTGAACATAAGGAATAAATCATAGGTAGCATGGAGAGAGGAAATGAGTTACGTCCAGGGAATACTGAAGCATTTCTTTTGGCTTGCTCAGAGAAATTTGTGTACGTAGAAGGGAAAAATAAGCGTAGAAAGGTAAGTTGGGATTATTTTTTGAACAACTTTGAATTACATGAAATTTAAGTTTGGACAAAATGGTGTAAGGAGTTACTGAAAGTTTTTCAAAAGAATATATCAGAATAAAAAAATTAATCTAGAAACGGTATGTAGACACTACTGGAGTTGGGAGAGTTTAGGGATAGGGAGTCAGAAACATTTATTAAGATAAGTCTGGTTGAAAGGTAATGAGAATCTGCCCTGGATGGCAGTGGGAACTGAAATGAAAACACAGAGGTATTGTGCAAGCAGAATCTATAGGACTTAGGAATTCCCTGGCGGTCCAGTGGTTAGGACTCCACACTTTCACTGCCAAGGGCCCAGGTTCAATCCCTGGTCGGGGAACTGAGATCCAACAAGCCCCATGGTGAGGCCAAAAAAAGAAAAAACATCTATAGCACTTGACCATTTCTTGGGTGTAGTAATGAGAATGGGGAATTGAAAAGATGGATTTCAACCAAAGATGGATAAAAAATGGTGGTGCCAATATTAGTGATACAAAAAAATGAGAAAGTGGGGTTGGTTTGATGGGTTTAGTTAGGTACATTTAAAATTTGGACACTCCAACCCAAAAACTCATACAGCTTAGAAAGTTTAGTAGAGGGGAATATATTGGGAGTTTAGGAATCAGCTGATGTAGAAAAGAGTGTGAGTCCCTTCCAGCAAGAATTTGGGGTTCTCATTCAACAAATATTTAATGAGCTCTTAATATGTGCCAGGCACTGTGCTGGGCATGATTAGGAAAACTTAACTATATAAAACAGAGAGGGCTTAAAATATTTAGAATCTAGTAGTTTCCCACTCTGGTTTTTATCACTTATTTGCTGTATAACCTAAAGCAATTAACATTTCTGCAATACTTTGCTTATTTATATCTTAGGAATATTGCAATGTACATATTTAACCACTTAGTGGTGGTCGTAGATTTTTAGGAGTCAAATTGTTTAGGATCATGAGGGAGTTAATGCGAAATGCCGTTACTAACAGTCAGGAGGGCTAGCGGAGGCAAGAAATGAGATAAAAGCCAAAATCCCAGTCAGAGTGGAGGAGCACGACACATAGGAAATGTTTTAGTGAAGCCCCTGAGGTTAGAACCGAAGCCAAAGCTTTCCACTAGTGCGTCACTTTCCAACAGCATGAGCCAGATGTGGTTCTGAAGCACTCCCACGCCAAGTTCAAGCACTGGATCCAGAAGCCCGAGGAATGATATATAAAATTTCTGAAGAGAGACTCTGTACAGTGGGAGACAGTAGAGGAGTGTGAAGATTGTAGGAGTCTTCTTACAGTGATGGTGTTTAGTCATTCAGGTGATACTTATTGAGCGCCTACTCTGTGCGCTTGGTGCTACTTGCTGAGTGAGCAAAATAGACACGGTCCTTGACATCATGAGGTTCGTAATCTAGGGAAGGAGACAAATATTAAATCTCCTCTGAGCTGTGATAGGTGCTAAAAAAAAGAGGTGCACATTTCAGTGAAGGCCTCTGATGGGAGGCCTTTCATTTAGATTGGGGAATCAAGATGGCTGCTCCAAGGGAATGACATTTGAACAAATGAGGGATAAAGCCAGCCTTCAATAAAATCCTTTATTGGGGTGGGAGGTGGACCACTATTCAGACCTATTCCTATTCCTGACTAGTAGAACATCCAATTGTAGAATCCTGAAAGAATAAAATAGCAAAAGTTTAAAAACACCAAAGTTGAAACCAGTGACTGCAGTACAGAGAGAACAGGAAATATATAAGGTCTAGCCATGCTTATCACGGAAGCACTATGTGGTAAAACCAGTGTCTGCCATCAAAATTCATGTGACATGAGGCAAATTATTGAGTCTATGTAAGCCTCAGCTTCCTCCTCTGTAAGAGGGAAATAGTAAAAGTACATATTCCTGTGGTTGTTATGAGAATTAAATAAAATAATCCATAAAATTCATAGCATAGTCTCTAGCACTACCCCTTAATAAATGTTAGCTATTGGAAAGGATTTTTTTTATTGAGATATAATTCACATATCATCAAATTCACCCCTTTAAAGTGTGCAATTTAGTGGTTTCAGTATAGACATATAGTTGTGCAACCATCACCACTATCTAATTCCAGAACATTTTGTCTTCCCCCAAAGAAACCCCATACCTATTAGGAGTCATTCTCCATTCTTCCTTTCCACAGTCCATGGCAACCACTGATCTACTTTCTGTCTCTATAGATTTGTGTATTCTGGACATTTCATATAAGCAGAATCATATAATATGTGGCCTTCTGTGTCTGACTTCTTTCACTTAACATAATGTTTTCAAATTTCATACATGTTATAGCATGTATCAGTACTTCTTTCCTTTTTATGGCCAAATAGTATTCCATTGTGTGGTTATACCATATACATTTTGTTTATCCATTTATCAGTTGATAGACATTTGGGTTGTTTATAGTTTTTGGCTTTTATGAATAATGCTGCCATAAGTATTAGTGTACAGGTTTTGTATGGACATGTTTCCAGTTCTCTTGAGTATATACCTAGGAGCAGAATTGCTGGAACAAATGTCAACTCTATGTTTAACTTTTTGGGGAACTGCCAAACTTTTCCTAAAACCATTGCACCATTTTACATTTCCACCAGCAATGCATGAGGATTCCAATTTCCCCACATCCTCACAAACATTTATTATTGTGTTTTTTGGGTTTTTTTTAGTTTAGCCATCCTAGTGAGTATGAAGTGGTATCTCACTGTGGTTTTAATTTGCATTTCCATAATGATAATATTGAGCATCTTCTCATGTGTTTGGCCATTAGTATACTTTCTTAGGAGAACCATCTAATCACATCGCTGCCCATTGTTTAATTGGGTTATTCATCCTTTTGTTGTTGGGTTAGGTAAAGATTTTATTATAAGATTTTATTCACTCCTACAGATCCTGGGAAAAAAATCAGCTCTCTAAGATGGAGCAAGTCATTATTACTTGCTAGTTGCTATAGTAATAATTCTGAAGCAGAAGCTTCAGAATTAGCAGGCATGGAGATTCTTTCATGGCTAGGAAAAAAAAACCAACAAAGCAGGGTAGACATGTTCTCCTTACTGTTACCTCCCCTTCTCTAAACCCTGGCCCTCCTCCCTCTCTATGTCGAAACTCTATCTTGCCCCCTCTTTCCCACCCCTGAGCACTCCCATTTCTGTCTCATGTACCATCTTGAACCATTTCTATATATAAGTATAGTCCAGAGAGGTAGGAAATTAGAGGGTTGCCTGTCTCATGACCCCTTCCAAGCACAGGGCCTGGAAGATGGTAAGAGTAAGATCAAACACCTTTCGTTTTCTGACCTCTTGTACTTAAGTCTGAACCTTGTCATTGCTGAGGCTGGCAGAGGCAACATGAAGGTGGAGGTGGGGAGGAGGGAGAATCCAAGAACTAGTGACAGAAAGTGAATTCTTCTTCCTTAGGAACTCTGTGTCCTAAGGCAAGTTACTTACCTTCTCCAGAGTTTGGTTTTCCTCACCTGCAAAATAAGATGATATCTTGCAGATAATAAGTTTGGATTTCCTCTGTCTTACAAGAATTTTGTGAAGATAAAATGAGCTAATGTATGTAAAAATGCCTCGTAAAATGTTATATAAATGAAAATATTATTGCCTAAGAGTGAGAACTCAAGTTCTGTATAGTGTCACAATTGTAGCTGAATAAGCTTTAGAAAAGTGAATATCTTTATACAACACTTCTGGGTAGCTTCTGCAATATATAGTTTATATATGGAGTATAGTTTTTCATTTGGGAGTATTGTTTTGTTTTGTAATTCCTAGTAGTTTGCAAAGGCTTTATTTGAAAATGAACTAATCAGTTAACATCCCCTACATTCAACTTATTCACACAGAAGCATGTTAAATAAGAACTTCTTATTTCTCTATACAGATATTTTATCCCCAAACTAAATTAAATACTATTATGTACTCTAAGTCAAAATCTGAACTAGGATTTTTATCTAATTTATTTTGAGCACTTATGAAGTTCCCAGTAGTATGATAAGCATTACTTCATTTAATACTCAAACATTCAAATGGGAAAAAAATTATTCTCCCCGTTTTCCAGATAAGAAAACTGAGACTTAACAAAGTCATGATCACCCATAGTAAAAGACTAACCTGGAATTGGGAGTTTAGTCCATTTGACCTCAGATCTCACCCTTCGAACCCCCATGTTTGTGATATACCAAAGAGAAGAAGATTTCTGAAGAATTGGAGGGTGATTCTTCTGCATTCATTTGTTTTATTTATTTTCGCATTTCATTAAAGGATTATTTTGCAGAGACTCCACAAAAGAAATCCAAAAAATTGGAGAAGATAATTGATTTATGGGCAAAGGCTAATTGATTCCTATTTGAGCTTTAGTTAAGAAATGAGGGAAATTTTACTGAGTCAGAATTGTTAAAGATATGAATTACTAAAGGGAGTGGTAATGGGGTAAGGGTGAGGGGAATAAAGGGAGTTGCAATATCTACTTTTCTGAAGGGCTCCAAGCAGGTTAAATCTCATCTTCTATAGACTCTGCTAAATTCAATTAGGAAACTAGAATCAAAGGAGTGAAAAAAGCTAGTTAAATGACAGCCGCCACAAGAATATTATAGCTTATGAATGTTTACAAAGGAAAAATTCAAGTACTAAAGAGAAAAAAGAAAAACGAAAAATACCTTAAAAGCCAATAATGTTACTAAAAGGACAAAAAAGGACTAAAAACATGTATGAGTTAAACGTAAATAAACCCACATAAACACACATTCATATACCCACTTTTAATTATATATATAATTATAAATATATATAAATATATAATTATATATATGTAATTTTAAATAGTTCTCAGCAGTAAGGGTAGAAATTTTGTTGTAGAAATAATTAAATCAATCCAAACTAAGTTCTATAAATGTACTTGCATGTCACATTCACACCATACTAAATCCTACCTCTTACATCTTTTAAAATCTTGATTTTGTTCTTTTTACTTTATGTATGTCTCATCATCTTGCCAATTAGAAACTTGCTGTTTCTAAATTATTCAGTTGGTTCGGCCTTTAAAAGAAAGGACATGAACTATACTTCTACAAAGTATAAAATTAAAATATTTATTGCTTTTAAATTACCAGTTTAAAATAAAGCCCAGCAGTGAGGATTTTTAAATTAAAAGCTTCATTCTGTTTCTTTTACTTTTTTCATGTACAGTGCTGGACAGAACATCGATTCTAACATGAACAATGAGTGAAAAATGAAGGTAGAGTTGAACCTCTAATGAGGAACATAATTCTTTTTCCAGAAGGTTAGACTACCAGTTTGCCCAGCAAGCTGTAAAAAGAATTTTTCACAAATCCTGCCAACTCAATACTTCTTTTTTATCAAATGTAGTTTCTTATTTTCATTCCAGTTGGAGAATTAAGTTTGAAATACTGTCTGGAGTATTCTGCCTCAAGTGTGACATGCTACTTTGTTTGATGGATGTCAGGAGCCTATTAAATATCATCACAGAGTAATGTATTTACTATGGAAGCAGTTGAGTTATCCCAGCAGTCTCAACAAACCAAATGCTTCTGTGAGTAAGAGCTGAGTTCTATCAGTGCTTCAAATGGGCCTAGACTAACTTAGGATGTAAATATGCGGGTAACTCCTGACTAATTATCAATGGAGATTGGTTCAAAGAGTAGCCAACATTTTCATAGATGGTTTTCACTGTAGTAAGACATGCACTTTGGGACACATACATGTGCGTGCACACACACACACACACACACAAATGTGCACATGCCTGAATCAGGGATAAACCCATTCTAAAATAGTCCATTTTAATCACCCTTTCAGATATTTAGCTGTGGAAAGCTGTCTGATGCCAAATTTTACGTGGACATATCATTCCCCAAATACATTTATTTTTAAACTTCAAGTTGTAGACTTTATTTGAACTCTAAGTCAAAGGAGAAAACTGGAAAACAAAATAATATTTATGAAGTAATTGGAAATTTGAGTACTAATTAGATTCTTTATTTTTACATCTTTATTAGAGTATAATTGCTTTACAATGTTATGTTAGTTACTGCTGTATAACAAAGTGAATCAGCTATATGTATACATATATCCCTATATCTCCTCCCTCATGCATCTCCCTCCCACACTCCCTATCCCACCCCTCTAGGTGGTCACAAAGCACCAAGCTGATCTCCCCGTGCTATGTGGCTGCTTCCTACTAGCTATCTATTTTACATTTGGTAGTGTATATATGTCAATGCTACTCTATCACTTCTTCCCAGCTTCCCCTTCCCCCCACCCCATGCCTTCAAGTCCATTCTCTATGTCTGCGTCTATATCCCTGTCCTACCACTAGGTTCATCAGAACCATTTTTTATAGATTCCATATATATGTGTTAACATATGGTATTTGCTTTTCTCTTTCTAACTTACTTCACTCTGTATGACAGACTCTAGGTCCATCCACCTCACTACAAATAACTCAATTTCATTTCTTTTTATGGGTGAGTAATAGTCCATTGTATACATGTGCCACATCTTCTTTATCCATTCATCCGTTGATGGACATTTAGGTTGCTTCCATGTCCTGGCTATTGTAAATAGTGCTGCAATGAACACTGTGGTACATGTCTCTTTTTGAGTTATGGTTTTCTCAGGATATAGGCCCAGTAGTGGTATTGCTGGGTCTTATGGTAGTTCTATTTTTAGTTTTTTAAGGAAACTCCATACTGTTCTCCATAGTGGCTGTATCAATTTACATTCCCACCAACAGTGCAAGAGGGTTCCCTTTTACCCACACCCTCTCCAATATTTATTGTTTGTAGATTTTTTTATGATGGCCATTCTGACCAGTGTGAGGTGATACGTCATTGTAGTTTTGATTTGCATTTCTTTAATGATTAGTGATGTTGAGCATCCTTTCATGTGTTTGTTGGCAATCTGTATATCTTCTTTGGAGAAATGTCCATTTAGGTCTTCTGCCCATTTTTGGATTGGGTTGTTTGTTTTTTTGCTATTGAGCTGCATGAGCTGCTTGTATATTTTGGAGATTAATCCTTTGTCAGTTGGTTCATTTGCAAATATTTTCTCCCATTCTCAGAGTTGTCTCTTTGTCTTGTTTATGTTTTCCTTTGCTGTGCAAAAGCTTTTAAGTTTCATTAGGTCCCATTTGTTTATTTTTTGTTTTTATTTCCATTATTCTAGGAGGTGGATCAAAAAGGATCTTGCTGTGATTTATGTCATAGAGTGTTCTCCCTATGTTTTCCTCTAAGAGTTTGATAGTGTCTGGCCTTACATTTAGATCTTTAATCCATTTTGAGTGTATTTTTGTGTATGGTGTTAGGGAGTATTCTAATTTCATTCTTTTACATGTAACTGTCCAGTTTTCCTAGCACCACTTATTGAAGAAGCTATCTTTTCTCCATTGTATATTCTTGCCTCCTTTGTCAAAGAAAAGGTGACTATATGTGCGTGGGTTTATCTCTGGGCTTTCTATCCTGTTCCATTGATATATATTTCTGTTTAATATGCCAGTACCATACTGTCTTGATTACTGTAGCTTTGTAGTATAGTCTGAAGTCAGGGAGCCTGATTACTCCAGCTCTGGTTTTCTTTCTCAAGATTGCTTTGGCTATTCGGGGTCTTTTCTGTTTCCATAGAAATTGTGAAATTTTTGTTCTAGTTCTGTGAAAAATGCCATTGGTAATTTGATGGAGATTGCATTGAATCTGTAGATTGCTTTGGGTAGTATAGTCATTTTCACAATGTTGATTCTTCCAATCCAAGAACATGGTATATCCCTCCAATTGTTTGTATCACCTTTCATTTCTTTCATCAGTGTCTTATAGTTTTCTGCATAGAGGTCTTTTATCTCCTTAGGTAGGTTTATTCCTAGGATTTTATTCTTTTTGTTGCAATTGTAAATGAGAGTGTTTCCTTAATTTCTCCTTCAGATTTTTCATTATTAGTGTATAGGAATGCAAGAGATTTCTGTGCATTAATTTTGTATCCTGCTACTTTACCAAATTCATTGATTAGCTCTAGTAGTTTTCTAGGTAGCATCTTTAGGATTCTCTATGTATAGTATCATGTCATCTGCAAACTGCGACAGTTTTACTTCTTCTTTTCCAACTTGGATTCCTTTTATTTCTTTTTCTTCTCTGATTGCTGTGGCTAAAACTTCCAAAACTATGTTGAATAATAGTGGTGAGAGTGGGCACCCTTTTCTTGTTCCCAAACTTAGTGGAAATGGTTTCAGCTTTTCACCATTGAGAATGATGTTGGCTGTGGGTTTGTCATATATGATCTTTATTATGTTGAGGTACGTTCCCTCTATGCCCACTTTCTGGAGTGTTTTTATCATAAACGTGTGTTGAATTTTATCAAAAGCTTTTTCTGCATCTACTGAGATGATCATATGGTTTTTATCCTTCAGTTTGTTAATATGGTGTATCACATTGATTGATTTGCGTATATTGAAGAATCCTTACATTTCTGGGATAAACCCCACTTGATCTTGGTGTATGATCCTTTTAATGTGCTGTTGGATTCTGTTTGCTAGTATTTTGTTGAGGATTTTTGCATCTGTGTTCATCAGGGATATTGGGCTGTAGTTTTCTTTTTTGTGACATCTTTGTCTGATTTTGGTATCAGAGTGATGTTGCCCTCGTAGAATGAGTTTGGGAGTGTTCCTCCCTCTGCTATATTTTGGAAGAGTTTGAGAAGGATAGAAGTCAGCTCTTCTTTAAATTTTTGATAGATTTCACCTGTGAAGTCATCTGCTCCTGGACTTTTGTTTGTTGGAAGATTTTTAATCACAGTTTCAATTTCAGTGCTTGTGACTGGTCTGTTTATATTTTGTATTTCTTCCTGATTCAGTCTTGGAAGGTTATACTTTTTTAAGAATTTGTGCATTTCTTCCAGGTTGTCCATTTTATTGGTATATAGTTGCTTGTAGTAGTCTCTCATGATCCTTTGTATTTCTACAGTGTCGGTTGTTACCTCTCCTTTTTTATTTCTAATTCTGTTGATTTGAGTTTTCTCCCCCTTTTTTTTTTTTGATGAGTTTGGCTAATGGTTTATCAATTTTATTTATCTTCTCAAAGAACCAGCTTTTAGTTTTATTGATGATTGCTATTGTTTCCTTCATTTCTTTTTCATTTATTTCTGATCTGATCTTTATGATTTCTTTTCTGCTAACTTTGGGGTTTTCTTTGTTCTTCTTTTTCTAATTGCTTTAGGTGTAAGGTTACGTTGTTTACTTGAGATTTTTCTTGTTTCTTGAGGTAGGATTGTATTGCTATAAACTTCACTCCTAGAACTACTTTTGCTGCATCCCATAGGTTTTGGGTTGTCGTGTTTTCATTGTCATTTGTTTCTAGGTATTTTATGATTTCCTCTTTGATTTCTTCAGTGATCTCTTGCTTATTTAGTAGCATATTGTTTAGTCCATGCATTTGTATTTTTTACAGTTTTTTCCTGTAATTGATATCTAGTCTCATAGCAATGTGGTCGGAAAAGATACTTAATACAATTTCAATTTTCTTAAATTTACCGAGGTTTGATTTGTGACCCAAGATATGATTTATCCTGGAGAATATTCCATGAGCATTTGAGAAGAAAGTGTATTCTGTTGTTTTTGGGTGGAATGTTCTATAAATATCAATTAAGTCCATCTGGTTAATGTGTCATTTAAGCTTGTGTTTCCTTATTTATTTTCATTTTGGATGATCTGTCCATTGGTGTAAGTGGGGTGTTAAAGTCCCCTACTATTATTGTGTTACTGTAAATTTCCCCTTTTATGGCTGTTAGCATTGGCCTTATGTATTGAGGTGCTCCTATATTGGGTGCATAAATATTTACAATTGTTATATCTTCTTCTTGGATTGATCCCTTGGTCCTTATGTAGTGTCCTTCTTTGTCTCTTGTAATAGTCTTTATTTTAAAGTCTATTTTGTCTGATATGAGTATTGCTACTCAAGCTTTCTTTTGATTTCCATTTGCATGGAATATCTTTTTCCATCCCCTCACTTTCAGTCTGTATGTGTCCCTAGGTCTGAAGTGGGTCTCTTGTAGACAGCATACATATGGGTCTTGTTTTTATATCCATTCAGCCAGTCTGTGTCTTTTGCTTCGTGCATTTAATCCATTTACATTTAAGGTAATTATCGATATGTATGTTCCTATGATCATTTTCTTAACTGTTTTGGGTTTGTTATTTTAGCTCTTTTCCTTCTCTTGTGTTTCCTGCCTAGAGAAGTTCCGTTAGCATTTGTTGTAAAGCTGGTTTGGTGTGCTGAATTCTAACTTTTGCTTGTCTGTAAAGGTTTTAATTTCTTTGTCGAATCTGAATGAGATCCTTGCTGGTAGAATAATCTTGGTTGTAGGTTTTTCCCTTTCTTCACTTTAAATATGTCCTGCCACTCCCTTCTGACTTGCAGAGTTTCTGCTGAAAGATCAGCTGTTAACCTTATGGGGATTCCCTTGTATATTATTTATTGCTTTTCCCTTGCTGCTTTTAATATTTTTTCTTTGTATTCAATTTTTGATAGTTTGATTAGTATGTGTCTTGGCATGTTTCTCCTTGGATTTATCCTGTATGGGACTCTCTGTGCTTCCTGGACTTGATTGACTATTTCCTTTCCCATGTTAGGGAAGTTTCAAGTATAATCTCTTCAAATATTTTCTCAGACTCTTTCTATTTCTCTTCTTCTTCTGGGACCCCTATAATTCGAATGTTGGTGTGTTTAATGTTGTCCCAGAGGTCTCTGAGACTGTCCTCAATTCTTTTCATTCTTTTTTCTTTATTCTGCTCTGCGGCAGTTATTTCCACTATTCTATGTTCCAGGTCACTTATCTGTTCTTCTGCCTCAGTTATTCTGCTATTCATTCCTTCTTGAGTATTTTTAATTTCATTTATTGTGTTGTTCATCATTGTTTGTTTGCTCTTTAGTTCTTCTAAATCCTTGTTAAACGTTTCTTGTATTTTCTGCATTCTATTTCCAAGATTTTGGATCATCTTTACTATCATTACTCTGAATTCTTTTTCAGGTAGACTGCCTATTTCCTCTTCATTTGTTTGGTCTGGTGGGTTTTTACCTGCTGCATAGTTCTCTGTCTTCCCTTTTTGTTTAACTTACTGTGTTTGGGGTCTCCTTTTTGCAGCCTATAGGTTCATAGTTCCTCTTATTTCTGATATCTGTCCCCAGCAGATGAGGTTGGTTCAATGGCTTGTGTAGGCTTCCTGATGGTGGGACTGGTGCCTGTGTTCTGGTGGGTAGGGCTACATCTTTTCCCTCTGGTGGGCAGAGCCACATCTGGTGGTGTGTTTTGGGGTGTCTGTGAACTTAGTATGAGTTTAGGCAGCCTCTCCACCGATGGGTGGGGTTGTGTTCCTGTCTTGCTAGTTGTTTGGCATGGGGCATCCAGCAGTGGAGCTTGCTGACGGTTGGGTGGAGCTGGGTCTTAGTGTTGAGACAGAGATCTCTGGGAGAGCTCTCACCGATTAATATTACATAGGGCCGGGGGTTATTTGGTGGTCCAGCGTCCTGAACTCGGCTCTCCCACCTTGGAGGCTCAGGCCCGACACCTGACCAGAGCACCAAGACCCTTTTTGGAAGTCTGAGGTCTTCTGCCAGCATTCAGTAGGTGTTCTGTAGGAGTTGTTCCACGTGTAGATGTAGTTTTGATGTATTTGTGGGGAGGAAGGTGATCTCCATGTCTTACTCCTCTGCCACCTTGAAGGTCACCCCCTAGATTCTCAAGTTGGCTCCACAAGCTTCAGGTTTGCTTAGAAACTCCAGTCCCTCTTGTTAGCACTCCTCCACCCCAGCCTAATTGGCTCTGTAGTCCATGCATGGGAAGGCCCCAAATACATTTTTATAAAATAAAATTGATGCTAGTGAAAGCATGGATTTAAATCTAGTACTTTGAGATAGTTTAAAAAATAAGCCATAAATTATTTTAAGAAAATATTTAAGTTACCTATGTCTTCTCTATAATTTGGTTTACTCTTCATTTGAGCGGGAGTGGGGGGAGAGTATGTTACTTCAAAAGTATTTGTTAAGCACATGTGCACATGAGCTCCTTGAATAAGGAGAATTTAAGTGCTTTTTGGTGGGAAAATATTATCCTCACTGCTCTTTTCCCTCTCCAAGACATGACTCATAGCTATTATAGTTCTCAGTTTCCAATGTGCTCATTTGAAATAAATGATGCTAGAATTCAGAGAATCATTTAGAGCCACTCAAAGCATTTATAAAAAGGGTTTACAGTTAACAAACCAAAATTTGTCATCACAAACTTTAATCAGAAAAAAATGAAACAACAAATGTCTTTGAAGAGACAGGAAGACACAGAGACCTGGAAAATTTGGCTTTGCTGCCTGATCATTTGGCTGTGCTGCTTCATGAGGGAGTGGAAGGAGAACTAGGCTAGCAATCAGAGGAGCTGGGTTCTGGTCCTGGCTTCATTGCCTCTTAGCTCAGCAGACTTCAGACAGCCATTCATCCTTCCTAAGCCCCTATTTCTTCATTTGTTAAAAAGGAAAAGAGAGACAATAGGACCTGTTTTCCTTTCCTCTCTATGAATGGTAGTCCATAACCAGCAAACAATCCCAAATCCTGAATCTCTTCTCTCACTGCCCCTTTGCCACAGGCCTTAAATAAAGCCCGGATCTCAAATGAGAACGTTTCTCTCAGACTAGTCTTCCTCCAATCTTATACTTAAAAAAAAAAAAAAATACTTCTATCTACTTCTGTCTTTTCTCTTTTCATCAATTTTCCCCCTCTCTCACCCTTATTCTCCCTCAGTCATCAAAGCCCTGGCCCTAGGTCACCATCTTGCTCTCCAACTCAAGTCTTCCCATCCTTCAGGTGACTTCAGGTGCTGTATTCAAGAGTCAGGCAGGGTGGGGTGGTGTGGGAGAGGGATACATTAGGGGTTTGGGATGGACATATGCACATTACTACACATAAAACAGATAACCAACAAGGACCTACTGTATAGCACAGGAAACTCTACTCAATATTTTGTAATAACCTATAAGGGAAAAGAACCTAAAAAAGATTTACAATTTTTATGTATGTAAGAAAAGTTATATATATATATATATATATATATATATATATATATATATATATATATATATATGTATATATCGGAATCACTGTGCTGTACACTTGAAACTAAACAACATTGTAAATCAACTATACTTCACTAAAAAAAAAAAAGAAAAAAAAAGAGTCCATTCAACATACTGTCCCCTTAGTTCCTTAATTTCCTCATCTGCAGTCACTTTCTCACTCACAGCATCACTTTATCATCACCCCTAGCTATTCCACCCCTACAATCTTTAATTCATATATCCCATACTTTAAACACAAATTTCCATTCTCCCAGCACCTTTGTTCAACACCTCCACCAAACCTGCCTCCTGACCTCACTGGAGCCTTCCAGCCACTGATGCCTCTGCTCTCTCCCAACCCACTAGTCCTTTCCTCTCTTCACTTTCCCCTCCATCCAGCTTGGATTGCTTTCTTTATCATTTCAATAACTCTTGTAAAAACCTTTGCCAAATACCTTGCGCTCCCCTATTTTCACCTTACACATTTTGCAACGTGCTCATCTTAGATACAACCAATAATCCAGTTTCTCCAGGCCTGCATCTGAGGAGCCACATTTTTTTTTCCCAGAAAACCACAAAACAGGGCAGATGGAAATGACTGTGAATTCATGATCACCAGCCTCAAGAGGACCTTCAACCCTTCAGGGCAATTCTTTCATATTTCTTAGGCCATTTTTCTTTCCTACTCTCCACAAAGGCTATTTCATACTTCTCTGCTCTCAAGCCCACAACTTTCCTACTCTGAAAAGAACCTCATCTCTTCCTTCAAAATAATTACAGAAGTTTTCAGCAAGAACTCCCTGATCTACTTTTAACCAAAACATAAGAAGCTACCTATAGCAACCTGACCTCCAGTTACTATATGTAGGACCTCGACCAGTAGCATCAGCATCATCTATGGAGTTTTAGAAATGCAAATTCTTAGGTCCCACTTCAGACCCTCTGAATAAGAAACTCTGGGAGGGAGAGGGAGAGCAATCTGTATTTTAACAAGCCTTCCACATGATTCAGGTATAAGCCCAGAGTTGGACTACTACTGTAGCAGAACTATTCCTCATCCTCTTAAAGGCCAACAATCAACCTAAGCTCTGGATCTCTTACCCTCTTATGTTCTCAGGAATTTTTCACTGTCTAGAATCCCTTCTCTTTCTTGTACATTCAGCATCTCCCTCTCTGTCTTTCTTACTGACATGAAACATGTTCAAATCTTCTGTACGAGTGATCACTTTACTGGGGATGTTTTACCGTATTGGCACCTTCCCAAAACATTTCATGCCCTTGACTTCAAAGACATTAAATTCTTTTGGGTTTTTCCCTACCTCTCTGGCTAGTTCTTCTCTTTCTCCTTTGCTGGCTCATCTCTTCTTCTCTGCCATTAAATGTTGGGAGTTTCCCTTTTCATTGTACACTAGCAATTTCACTAAGTAAATTTTTCTACTTTCATTGCTTTGAGTGCCATCTATATACAAATTTATATTAACACTTAATATAGACATTTGCCCAGTTCACATCATTTCTTAAGCATCCTAAAGACATTCCAAATTCCACATGCTCAAAATTCAATTCATGATCCCCCTCCACTAAAACTAGGTACTCCGTAGTACCCATCTTTCCAATTAAAAAGTACCATCTTTCTCTTTGTCACTTCAAATATTCAATCCATTATCAAAATTCATCAATTTTACCTCTTAAATGGCTTACAATATCTGTTTAATTTTCTTGGTATTCACCACAAATACTCTAGACCAAATTTCTGTCCTCTTCCTCGTGGACTACTGAAATGGTTTCCTAAATAGGTCCTTTTCTCTTGCTTCCCTCTAATCCCTCTCCTAAAACACTTGAATGGCTTCCTATTAATCCTAGGATAAAAACTGAAGTCCTTAACTTGAATTACAGACCCTGCACAATGTATCCCTCACATGTGTCTCCAGCCTCACTCCTGTCACACTCCCCACAGCTCTCCACTTGATCATCACACTGACCTTCTTTCAGTTCCTGCAAAGCTCCATCCCACCCAGAGCCCGCACTGCCCACACTGCTCATCCTTTCCCCTTTACCTAACTAACTCCCACCCTTCCTTCAAATCTCAATTTAAACATTGTTTTTTCTAAGAAATTTTCCTGAACCAGCCTGATAACAGTTCACATTATAACTTCATATTTATTTGTGTGATGATTCGATTAATGCCCATCTCTCCCATTACAGTCTAAGCTACATGGAAACAAAGGCAATATCTGGTTTGCTAAGCCTGACATCCCCAGTACTTTGCACAGTTCCTGGCACATAGTAGGCACACAATAAAATATGTTGCATATATAGTTATAAGATAATTTAATGATAAAGTGGCATATTTTGCTTATTTTGTGTCAGAATTAATGATCCTAAATATTTTTTGTTTGGTTGGGGGTTTTTTGGGGTTTTTAATTGATTTATTTTTTTACTGAAGTATAGTTGATTTACAATGTTATGTTAGTTTCAGGTGTGCAGCAAAGTGACTCAGCTATCTATCTATCTATCTATACACATATATAGATATAACTTTTTCAGATTCCTTTCCCATATAAGTTATTACAAAATATTGAGTATAGTTCCTTGTGCTATACAGTATGTCTTTGTTATTTATCTATTTAATATATAGCAGTGTGTATATGTAACTTCCAAATTCCTAATTTATCCCTCCGCCACACCTTTCCCCTTTGGTAACTGTAAGTTTGTTTTCTATGTCTGTGAGTCTGTTCCTGTTTTGTAAATAAGTTTATTTGTATCATTTTTTTTAGATTCTACATATAAGTGATATGATATTTGTCTTTGTCTGTCTGACTTACTTTGCTTAGTATGATAATCTCTAGGTCCATCCATGTTGCTGCAAATGACATGATTTCATTCTTTGTTATGCCTGTGTAATATTCCATTGTATACCACATCTTCTTTATACATTCATTTGTTGACAGACGTTTAGGTTGCTTCCATGTCTTGGCTATTATAAATAGTGCTGCTATGAACTTTGGGTGCATGTATCTTTTTTTTAAAATTTTCGTTGGAGTATAGTTGATTTACAATGTCGTGTTAGTTTCTGATGTACAACAAAGTCAATCAGTTATACATATACATATATCCACTCTTTTTTAGATTCTTTTTCCATATAGGCCATAACAGAGTATTGAGTAGAATTCCCTGTGCTATACAGTAAGTCCTTATTAGATATCTATTTTATATATAGTAGTGTGTATATGTCAATCCCAATCTCCCAATTTATCCCTCCCCCCCTTACCCCCTGATAGCCATAAGTTTGTTTTCTACATCTGTAACTCCATTTCTGTTTTGTAGATAAGTTCATTTGTACCCTTTTTTTAGATTCCATGTATAAGCAATATCATATGATGTTTGTCTTTGTCTGTCTAACTTACTTCACTTAGTATGACAATCTCTAGGTCCATCCACGTTGCTGCAAATGGAATTATTTCATTTTTTTATGGCTGAGTAATATTCCATGTATATATATACCACATCTTCTTTATACATTCCTCTGTTGATGGACATTTAGGTTGCATTCATGTCCTGGCTGTTGTAAATAGTGCTGCAATTAACATTGGGGTGAATATATCTTTTCGAATTATGGTTTTCTCCAGATATATGCTCAAGAGTGGGATTGCTGGATCATATGGTAGCTCTATTTTTATTCTTTTAAGGAACCTCCATACTGTTCTCCATAGTGGCTGTACCAATTTACATTCTCACCAACAGTGTAGGAAGGTTCCCTTTTCTCCACACCCTCTCTATCATTTATTATTTGTAGGCTTTTTGATGCTGTGCATTCTGACTGGTGTGAGGTGATACCTCATTGTAGTTTTGATTTGCATTTCTCTGATAATTAGTGATGTTGAACATCTTTTCATGTACCTTTTGTCCATCTGTATGTCTTCTTTGGAGAAATGTCTATTTAGATCTTCTGACCATTTTTTTATTGGATTGTTTGTTTTTTTTGTTATTGAGCTATATGAGCTGTTAAATGTTTTGAAGAAACCCAGGTCATCCTATAGACTTAGATAAGACCCAAATGTTCATTCTAAAAAAGAGACAATTATTAGAAAGTAGACTCATCTACATATGGATCACAGTCTTAATGAGAAGCCAGTCTCACAAGGAGAAGGGGTCATCATTTGTTAAGTACAAGAAAGTAGGGGAGAGAAACAAGAATAGCACTACACAGCTACTATAATATCCCACACTAATGCTGCTTAGATACTGTCCAAACAGAAAAGCTACATTCATGTCAGGCCTCAAAGCTTGGTTGTCACTGTGTGTGTACTGCTTCATGGCTACTCTCTCTGGGCCAAGTATAGTCAAGGCTTTCCATCATGAAAATATTAGAGCATCACTCTTGCATCTTTCCCTCTCACCCTGAAAATGCTTTTATATATTTTATATAGCAGAGAGATCACAAGGCATATGAGAAAACACAGTATTCAGAGGGGGGAAAATTCCTTAAGCTTAGAAAGTCAAATCATCAAATTTTGCCAATTACTTATTTCTGTAATACTTCAGTGTATGTACCACAATTTATACACCACTACCATTAAAAACTGCAATATCTGTATGCAATTATAAAAGTAATTAAACTATGGATTTAGATGGAAACTAGTAGTGAGACAGGACCACTAACCTTAAGAAAGATTTATTTAGTCTATGTGAACAATAAGTTGGAAATCTTTCTAACACTGTCAGATAATCAGTATGTCACAGCTTTCCCCCCTGAGGGGAAACAAAATCTAATGATCGTTGACTGCACCTGAAAACAGCCAAAATCACATCAACAGATGGGTGACGGTCAATTAGCCATTTGTTAACCAGTGTGGATGTCTCGGCAGCTCTCACGCAACTTCAACAAAATGAAGGAAGGAAGGCATGAACAAGGATGAAAGGATGAGTTCTCCTGGATCACATTTTTAATTTTTCATGACCGCTTATATTCTTGATAGAAATACAATTTGATGGGAAAATAATAACAGGAGAAAAAGAGACTCTTAGCCAACACAAATGGGGGCCCTTTCTCCAAGACCTTTATGAGTTGCTATGTTTCTCAGAAAAGTTACCTTTTTGACTTTAAATCTGCTAATATCAGAAATATTAAAGGAAGAGAATACAGCCCTAAGTAACTCTCTATAATTATTAAAATTATAAACAAATTATTAATTTATAATAAAATTTATTCAGTATTTTCCTTTTAATAGCATTGGTTTTCATACCATTAGAAATTTACAAATGTTAATGTTCAAGGACTCATCTCAAGGTTTAAAATAGAGAAAACTATCTCCAAAACAAAAGCTTACCACCTTTAGACCAAAATGTATAAGAATCACCAAGATGCTTGTTAACAATGTAGATTCCAAGGCATGTCTCCATAAATTTTAATTTAATAGAACTGAGGTATGGACAAGGAATGTGAACTTTAGTAAGTACTCCAGAGGATTTATCTGAAGAGTACACCTTAAGAAAAACTGTCATGGAAAAAGAAATTTAGATTACTTTTATTCTTTAAATGTTAAAGAAAATTAAAACCTTACCTCCTACCAACGCAGTGCAAGAGCAAGGTACAATATTTTAATATCCTCAGTTTTTCATATGACTTATTACCAGGACATGCCAGTAGATTCTAGATCCAGTGTTTCTCAAACTTTAATGTTCATAATAATCCCCTGGGGATCTTATTAAAATGTTGATTCTGATTCATTAGGTCTGGTGCAGGGCCCATGGTTCTGTGCGTCTAATAAGCTCCCAGGTGATGTTGATGTTGCCAGACTGCAGGTCACATGTTGAGTAGCAAGGTTCTAGACAGTGGTACTCAAACTTCAGCATGCATCAGAATTACCTAGTCAAAACACAAATGGCTATCCACACCCAAGTTTCTGATTCATATGACCACAGAGACAGAGATTGGACTGATGCAGCTGCAAGTCAAAGAATACTGGCAGCCACCAAAACTCCAAAACACACAAAAAGAAAGAAAGAAAAAATGTATTCTCCCCTAGATCCCACCCTGGAACCCAGCCCTACCAACACCTTGAGTCTGGAGTGGTGCTGGAGAATTTGCACTTTTAACAAATTCACAGGTGATAATGATACTGCTGATCCCAGGACCACACTTTGTAAATTACTGTTCTAGGCCATAGTCTTGGGGAGGTATTATCCCTGAGGAATACCTTTCTGAACTTAGATTTTCTCTTTTCTCAAACTCTTTAAAGAGTTCTGGCAATCAGCAAAACAAGGTATCTCCACAGATCCTAATGAAGATCACAATCACGGTCTCCTGTTATTTCCCTTCTCTGGTCTTTTGGGAAACAGAAAGGACATGAACAGTAAAGGAAAGTGCATGTCTTCAATTTAAAACAGATGAATAGAGACTCATTTTAGGCAGAGATAAGAAGAGTTTGTGTACTTAGAATTTATAGCTTATTTTTACCCTAGTACAAAGCTTTGAAATGATGTCACTTTCCTCTAAAATCTATAACCTAATGACCGTCAGACAAAAATCCCTCTAGGGAGGCACTCATAGGATGGGGGCGGGTGACTTTGGGCTGACAAGCTCTTTCCATCACCTTCATGAGTCTCCTATTAGTCCTTTTAGCCAGAAAGTGCTTTCTGTGATGGAACGTGCCAGCATCTGTATGGGGCTCGAGCTAGTCACCACCATGACGTGGCTGAGCAGTGCGTGAAGTGGTACAGCTACACTCAGGCTTCCCTGAAGAACCCGAAATGTCCACATTTTTTTTGTTTTTTTGAATTAAAGAATTAAGAGTCTTGGGCTTCCCTGGTGGCGCAGTGGTTGAGAATCTGCCTGCCAATGCAGGGGACACGGGTTCGAGCCCTGGTCTGGGAAGATCCCACATGCCGCGGAGCAACTGGGCCCGTGAGCCACAACTACTGAGCCTGCGCGTCTGGAGCCTGTGCTCTGCAACAAGAGAGGCCACGATAGTGAGAGGCCCGCACACCGCGATGAAGAGTGGCCCCCGCTTGCCGCAACTAGAGAAAGCCCTCGCACAGAAACGAAGACCCAACACAGCCAAAAATAAATAAATAAATAAAATAAATTAAAAAGAAATGTACCAGGCTTCTCGTGAACAAATGATGTTAAAAAAAAAAAAGAATTAAGGGTCTTATTAAAATGTGCTTTATCTTGTAGGGCTAACCTGTAGACATCACTAATCTCCACCTTGGCTTGAATGCATCCACGTAGTCAAAAAAGAGCTTTGAGCATCTGCCATGTGCCAAACACGGGTCTAGGCACCTGAGATACTTGTCACAAGAGTGACAAGATCTCAGCGCACATGGAGCTTACACTGAAAGTGGGGAGGGAGCTAGTAAATAAATAAGAGAACAAGGCCACTTCAGAGAGTAGTAAATGATGTGGAAAAAATAAAACAGTGTGAGATGATTTTAAAAAGGACTGCTTCTTTACACTGGATGGTTAGGGAAAGTTTCTGTGAAAAGGTAATTAGTAAGCTAAGATATGAGTGACAAGAAAAAGCCAACCATGGTGTTCGTCAAATTACCTAGCCAAAGTCACTTACTATTTTAGTGTATTTTTAGGGCATAGGAGACCATTTTTGATGAGGGAGGAACAGGGAAAAGTCAGGAAAGTCTAAAGAATTGGGTACTGCTTTAGCAACAGGACTGGTGGGTGCGTGGGCTGCCATAGAGGCCTTGGGTTGCCAGAAACTACAGGAGGGCATGCGTTTTTCTGGATGGGTTATATTCTGAGCCACACCTCTCAACTATTTTTGAAATCGATGCCTTAAAAATAGTCAAGCTCCAATCTGGTGAGGTTCTAACCCCAACTGACTCATTGCAGTGGTGAAATACTTAATTATTTTCAGGTTTGAGCAGCTGTGAGGGCCAGCCCCACAGGCACACACTTCAAAGACTTGGCAGTTGTTCTCAGTCTTTCTATTTCTGAAGCAACAGAGAGCAGCCCTGAACTTTTGCCAGTCTGGACAATATGGTCAATCAAAGTTTACTGAAGACCCCGACTAGGCAGATCCACGTTTGAGGTTCTTCAGTGAATTCAAAAGAAGAGTATACAGCATCCTAACGTCCCAGCCCAACGCAGTGGTTGAGAATCTGCCTGCCAATGCAGGGGACACAGGTTCAAGCCCTGATCTGGGAAGATCCCATATGCCACGGAGCAGCTGGGCCCATGAGCCACAATTACCGAGCCTGCGTGTCTGGAGCCTCTGCTCCGCAACAAGAGAGGCCGCGATAGTGAGAGGCCCGCGCACCGCGATGAAGAGTGGCCCCCGCTTGCCACAACTAGAGAAAGCCCTCGCACAGAAACGAAGACCCAACACAGCCATAAATAAATAAATAAATAAATAAATAAATAAATAAATAAATAATAAATAAATTTATAAAAAAAGAATATTCCAACGTCCCAGCCCAAATAGCACCCAGAAACCCATTCCCACCCCCTCCCCTGCAATGCCCCCCCCAACTCCAGTTTCTTCCCATCTTTCATATGGATAGACTCAACTTTAAAGGCAGGTAGAATTTTCCAGTCATTCAAGAATAATCATTGATTCACATCTTGCTGATTGGTTTGTCATTCTTAAAGTTTACTTTACTGTCAAAAGGTATGGCACTCAATGTTCTGAAGGGTTTCCATTCATAAGCGGAGAAAACAGGAAGGGCTTGGGTGGCAGTTGTCCGTACCAGCCATTGGTCTTGGTTAAATATGTGAAGAGTGGACATTTTCGATGAGGTCCTCTTCCATCTGCCTTCCTCTCTTGTTCTTCCTTCTCTCCCACATGCTTCCCAGAGCTTGCTTCTGGGCAACCTGCTTTTTTTTTTCTCCATTATACCATTCCCAAATTCTGAAAAATGTTTCTCCTTTCTCCATCACAATCTACCTCTTTCCCATTCCTTCAAATCCCCGTTAGGCAAATGGTTAATCTGAAAAGTTAATTCTAGAACAGTGCTACTCAAAGTGTGAAGCCCTTACCAGCAGCATCAGCACAACATGGGAATTTACTAAAATGTAAAATATCTGCCCATCTCCAACCTAATGAATTCTGGGGGAGGAAAGTAGTAATCTGTGTTTTAGATGCACTTTACATGATCCTTACGTATACTTATAATTGAGAAACACTGTTATGGGGTATAAATAAGAGATCATGGATTATTGTCATTTCCAGATGTCGTGTGTCTGCTTTTTAAAGAGGCATTGGGAGTCTTCTTCTAAAAGCATAGCTATGTGAAAACTGGGGAGATGTCCTACTGTGTACCACTAACCATCCTACCTACGTAGGATGGAGCCACTGGCTTCTAGGGCCCTGAGAACCACACTGATGACAGAGAGGCTAGTTTCAAACAGGGACCTCAGAATGTACACTCAGCAGCCATCAGAACGTCTTGCTTGAAGCTCCTGACAGGTAGATTAGAATACCGTGGCACTCAGCCACAGCCCCAATGTTCGGAAGAGAAAGAAAAAGAGCTCCTGAAACATCCTCCCTCACGATGCTAATGGCCCACCTCTAATGACACATCATTTATTGAATGTGAAAGGAGGTCTGATATGGGCAAGGTGTGATGACCTGGCAATTTATTTTACTTACTGGCGTCACAGACATGTTTCTGTGGGCTCAGCAGGGTCAAAGAGCTTAAAACGTTATCTACGATAAGACAAACATGTAATTTTCCTCTTGCTTTATTCTTCTATTTTGTTCTTAATGATTAATTAAGAGACATTCCTGTACTTGAGAAATTTGAGATGAGACTGTACCAACCATTATGGTCATTCATAACAGCTAACATCTACAAAATTAAGCTTGCTTGGGAACCCGTGGGCCAGAATTTCCAGCTGAGGAAGAATTTTTATTAAGTCTTATGCACCCCCCGCCAAATCCTTTCTGTACAGTAACACCCTCCCAGGCGTAAATTTTCCATCAGGATTCAGCCTTCTCTGTAAAGTCTTTTTGGATGATGTGTCTTCTGGCTGGCAGTGTTTGAAAGTCAAGCAAACAAGCCTTCCAGGGCTCACATTGAGTTAAGAAAACATTTTCTGCATGACATTTAGGGCCAAATTAGGGACCAAAGTCCTCATTCTTTTACTCAAGACTAGGTTTATGTCTCCACAGGCAACGTGAAATGGAGTGTGGAGAAATGATCTCATGAAATAAATTAATTTAGACAGGATGCCTGGTTTGCTCATACCCCACAGAGTGTGTGTGTGTGTGTGTGCGTGCGAGTGCCCGCGCATGTGCATATGGGTTTAAGCGCAGGTTAGGGAAACAGTAACAATGAAGAGATGAAGGGAGAGCTCTACACAGCGGTGAGATCAGGCTTTTCCTCTAGGCTCCGCCACTTACCAGTCATGAGACCTTAGGCAAGACTTCCTGGGCCTCTGTTTCCTCGACTGTTATATGATTTTATGAGACCCATTTGACTACTTCCCTCAGGGTCGTGAGGAACAGAAGGGTAATTAACAACAGTATTCCATACTGATATATCAAGTTCAGTGTTACCATCATTAACTGTCCCTTCTAATATTTGCACAATTAGAGACACATTTTCTGGGGTACATGTTCACACACCATGGCTTTGAACTTTCATTCTTTCCCACCTGGACCTTGGAGCCACACACTTACCAACACCAGATGAACTCGCTGTCCCAGTAATGATCCCAATCATAGCTGCCTCCAGAACAAGATATCAGAATAGGAAATTGAATCTGAGCTTCTCATATGGAAGGCCAGGGCATTAGTCATGGTGAGCACACTGGGGGTTTTTCATCTGCGTTTGACTGGTTAGGTTCACGAAATCGCTTTCATTTTTCGTCAAGAGATTCCAAGTTTTATATATTTATTATCCCTCTCATTATTTCACAGCCAGCAGCATATTTTACTTGTAGCAGTGCCTAACTTGGAATAATTTTGGAAACCACAGTGCTTATGAGGCATGGCTTACTGGGGCACCAGCAAGCAAACCTTGCTCTTTATTAACAGACTGGGTTAAATATTGCTTACATTTGCACCGTGGTGTGCCCTGCCGTTTCACCTTTTTTTCCTGAACAACAACTAGAGAACATGGGTATAATTCAACCTTGGCTTTCCCATCCCCCTATCTCCACCTTGTCACAGTTTCAAGGAAGCTGGTATAAATATAATTTATGTAACTCCCCGCATTCATACTGAAAGGTATTGACCATTGAGTGGCGATGGCAATAACCGTTATTTTCATGGTAAATGGCTTCAGTGAAATATAGTACAGGGTTGCCTTTTCCTCCTTCAACCCACAGTCTACTCTTAAAAAATTAGTGTCCATGGGTGGTTGTCAATATAGATCAACCTAAGGGGAAAAATATGTCCACTGAGAAGTTCTTTGGCCTGAGACTATAATGCACAAGGAACATGGTGATTACAGATGGACTTTTGCCTCTTTATATGTTTTTGTTCTTTTCCTACACTGCCCCCTCTGTGAGTTCACTTGGCTCATATTTTACTAGTATGACCATAAAGGAGTGAGTTTAGGTCACCCAGTTTATTTAACAAAACACAATTTGAGTGTCTACCTTCAGAAATAAAATGTCTATGTGTTTCAGTTAGTGTTATTTTTATAAATTTATTGAGATTATTGAATTAAAACATTTTTTGCTAGTAAGGAAGATTTGGGTCATTCTTGTGATTTCCCATTCAGACAATAAGATGAGATGGGAGGAGGAGGAGAGAGGTAGTATTAGAATAAGAGGAAAAGAAAGAGGAGAAGGATAAGAAGGAGGGTAACATTCATGCTTATTCACTCTGGAATCAGCAGAGTAATAGAGAGTCTTACAGTAAGAAGTATCTAGAATGCCATTAATCATATCTCAGTCTGGATCTTGTGCATGCAAAGGACCTTAACAAATCAGTCACACTATTCTCTTTCTTCAGCTCACCTCAGAAATTCATGACAATACCACTGTTTTAAAAACTCAGGAAAAGACAGTCCTATAACTCTCTTGGTTTAAACTGGGCTAAAAATGGGGTTGTTGAACTGCTTTATCCCAGCACCTAGCACAATGCCCAGAACACTCAAAAAATCATTTTGGAATGATGAGTGAGTGAACAGAGAATGTTTTCCTTGGATCTGTACTAACTAGCTCAGGTACAGTATGGTAAAATGGTTATGAACCGAGACTATGAAGCCAGATTTGGTTTCAAATCCCAGCTCTGCCATTTCTTTGACCTTGAACTTTTTTGCATCTCAGTTTCCTTACCTGTAAAGTTAGGATATTAGGATCTACTTCATAGGATTGTGGTGACGATAAATTGAGTAGACGCTTCTTAAAATAGTGCATGACATAGTGAATCTATTGAAGTGTTTGCAGGGCAGCCATGTTGCATAACTCTATGGAGCACTTTCCACACCACAATCTACATGAATAGCACCCCCTAGAGTTGTGCAGTGTACAACCTTCAAAGTCACACAGTGGCCCTGACCCTTTGCTATTATTATTATTATTATACTCTGCTTAGACTCATTTTCTCTTATTCCTTTTTGCTCCAGTATCCAAAAGTTATGCAAAGAAATATGAGCATGTGTTATCTGAAGTGCAAAATAAGAAATACCTTTTGTACACGTGTAAGAAAATTAAAGCATTTTCTGTACTATGTGTCTTTTTAAATATTTTCCTTCCCCAAGACAAGCATGTGGAAAAACCTTCCAAATGAAGAGAATAAGGTCTATTCATTCAGGTAATAGCAATACACTTGGCCCAGGACCAAATCAGTTTCTTTAGGTTGAGAACATGCATGCTTGCCAGCCTCAACATTATTCTGTGATAGCCTGGAAGAAAGGAACAGTATTGAGAGACGTCAAAAAGGGCTGCCCAGAAGTATGTCTAGTGGAATGTCCAGATCCCATCTCCAGAAACCAGGAACTGCTAACCACCTAACAGACCAAAGCAGAGAAACCTCCATTGTACCAATCCCCTCTGATGGACCATAATTTTTGCCTCATCAGAAACACGCAAAGACAACTGCCTTAAGAGCATGGAGAAACCAGTTCCCACCCCTTGAGTTCTAGCTGCTCCTTCCTTCTCAGTCTTCAAATCAGTGTCCTTACATGGCTTACAAGGACAACTTCACAAACAGAAAGATAGTTTTTTAAAAAAATAAATAAAGGACAAAAATTAACTTTAGAAACTCAAATTCTTTTCAGATGGAGAATTCCTTTCCTCCAAGAAGCTTGCGTTTAAAACTCAGTTAACAAAAATCCTCTCAGAAGCTGAAGTTTGTTTTTTAGTATTTACCACAAGGTAATTAAATAACCATTCACAAAAGTCCAGTGAGGAAATGAAGATGCATTACCAAAAAGAGGAAGGATTTGCTTTTTTTTTTGACATTCCTAGAGCTTAAAAGCAAAAGAATTGCTCCTCCCCCCAAGTTATTATATAAAGATGCCTGGGTAAATGAGAATTATAATCCCTAGAATTGCAAAGAAAAAAAGGAGAATGGGAGTAGTTTCTTTCACGCTGTCGATTTCTCCTACCTCACCACCCTTTGGCCGAAACCCACTGAAATACGTGACAGAGGCGAACACTAAATTCTGGACTGATCGCAACTTGCCATTGTCTGAAGTTGAAAAATAAGAAAGGAAGAGACAAAGAGAGGGAGGAAGAAAAGAAGGAAGAAAGGGAAAGTGGAAGGAAGGAAGGGAATGGAATTGGAGGTAAGACATTCAGTGTATTTGCTTTCTGCAGCAAATAATAGAAAATACCACAGGAGATTAGCCCTCCAGGGTGGATGTATCAAGGTCCAGCAGAAGCGTTCCATCTTCCCACTTCTCTTCCTTGGCATATAGACCTTTATCCTCAGGATAATGAGGTGACCAAGCACCTGGAGAAATCTCATTCACATTTGAGGCAAAAATAAGGCAAATAGGCCCAAAGCTTTCTAGTTGATGGGCTTTGTCTTTTTATTTGCAAAAGGAAGCCAGTCTTAGAATACTTCCCTCTATATCTCACTGGTAGAACTGTACCTGGTGATCACCACTGGATGAGACAGGTCTAGGGAATTTCAGATTTCCACTTCTGAGTTAAAGGAAAGCAAGGAAGATGATTGGGAATAGGTGTAGATTCGGCCAACCCAGCTCAGCAAAATGGACTACAACAAATGCATTTGAAATGAAAGTAATTGAATTAAATTAGAAACCTTCCAGAATGTCCTGAACAGTTTTAAAGCAGCATCTGTGGTTGTAATGAGAACCTGACAATTAAATGCCAAGTCAAACAACACACTTGTTCATTCTTTATGCAGAGTAGGCATTATGGCTCTATAAAAAATCTGGAGAAAAGGAGTATTTGCAATTCATTTGATTGGAGTATATTCCAACTTTTGTTATACTGTATGGTGTAGACAGTAAGAACATGGACTTTGGAGCCAAAGAGGCTTAGGTTCAAATTCTGACTCTATCACTTATAAGCTGTATGACCTTGGATAAGTAATGAGTTAGTTTCTATAAAATCCTATTTGTTCAGAGTAGTACTTAAATCCAATAATTACGTAAAACACCATGGCAGAATCTGCCAACTGCGCTCCACTTCTTTCTTGGTGGTAGAATTGTACTTGGGAAATAGCTGCCCAGCCATTGACTACATTTCCCAGTCCTTTTGGCAGCCAGGGGCAGCCAGGTGACTAAACCCCACTGAATAGAATTTAAGCAAAATGACACTTCTTAGACCATAAACACTGCACAACACAATCCGCCACACTGAATTTCCACTTCCTGCTGACCGGAATGGCCCCAGAGGGACTGTTGGAGACCACACAGACTACTGTGAGCCTGAGTCCCTGAGTCCAGACTCTTACCTGAGAGAGAAATAAATTTAAACATTCCTTAAGCCACTCATTTATTGCTCAGTCTCATTATAGTAGCTTAACCTACCTTAACATTGATCCTGGCACACAGTAAGCCCTCAATAAATTGTGGCTACCCCTCAAATAATCAGGAAGAAGGAAATGTCATTGTATATACTTTTTTCTTTTGCAATGAAATCACGGTATTAACACGAATAAGCAACTGAATCCCTCTGTTTCCCTGTTCTAAAATCTATAAAGTTATCTTTTAACAGAGGCTATTGCATGTTTATTAAATTAACCTTTTCAAAGACCATTGAGCACCTAAGGCTAAATTCTAATAGTTTAGTGAAAAATAATATAATGTGAGTGTTGACACAATTACCACGTTACTCTTACACAGGAATTCTTAAGCAAAGACTGTTGTTATTGAGGAAATAATAAGAATACACTAGTCTAAGAAAAATGAAGGAATAAAACCCTTAGGGGAACTCTCTGATCGTATAGTTTCAAATAAAACTCTAGTGATTCAATCAGAGCCATATTGACTTTAAGAAAATAGTAATTTAAGTAATCATAACTGAGTTCCATTCAAGTAAAAATATTTAACATGCTCAAGGTTCAGATATTTTAAATCATAAAAATAAATTACCCAACTACACAGTGATAGGAGAATTTGGGGTTTTGTACATCTTTCACTTGTTAGTTTTTTTAATTCCCGAAGACTTTCTTTCCAGTAAAAGAATTTATGTAAAGTATGCCTCCTCTCTGTTGACCTCTACTCTCACAACAAAGTAGGAGAGAGCTTTATAGAAAGTGAGTCATTTATATATGCATACATATCCCTTTTTTTCCTCATGATTTATAAATCTAAATTCAGCTCTCCCGGCTCTGGGGAGTATTTTAGAGCAATCCTGAAAGAACTAACTTACTTGAAACAGAGAGTGCCATGGATTCTTTTGATGTATAGCAATTAGACGGGGGCATTTGATTAAAAAGAAAAAATCAGTGTAGACAGTTACCTTCTTACAGAAATCAATATATAAGAGTATAGAATAAAGGATGCACCCAATAAGCAATTTATTGTCTCAAGTCCAATATGAATATACTTTTCTTTTTTAAAAAGAGAAGTTAATCACAGGTTCCTTATTTTAAAGTCTTTTTAAAAAATATTTTCATGTTTATTTGCCTTTTGGACCCTTTTTTTTAGGCCAGGCTGCACAGTTTGCAGGAGTCCCCCCCCCCCAATCAGTGATTGAACCCACACCCTCGGCAGTGAAAGCACAGAGTCCTAACCACTGGACTGCCAGGGCTGCCAGGGAATTCCCCAAGGATTCCCTATTTTCAAGAAGTATATTAGTTCCCTAAGAAATGATCACCAAATGGTTTTTTTCCTTTGATCCCTAGATATCTATATTTTCTGCCTTTAATATTTAGGATTAATATCTAGATTCATAAATATGTGTTCTTTTAGTGTGACAGATTGCCTTCAGCTTTGACTTTTTCATCTTACCCACACTTTTGAGGTGAATTTATAAACATGTATTTAAATTTTGGCTACATTTCGATACTTTAGATACCTAATTGAATATTAGATAAACTATGATATAATCACATACTTCTTTAGCATCTATTAGGTGTACAGCACTGGGGAAAGCACCTCTAGCCCCCTTTAAAAAGATAGAACTACAAGGTAGAGCAATGGGCAAGACCTTTGAAACCTCCTGGTAGACCATCCTCTATTTCTGAGGAGGGAAAAAAAGTTGGAAGCAATTTTTCCCATATCCAGGATCACAAACCCAAGTCACAAAAGCCTAGCTCTTCTCATTCCCAGTTCAATGCTCTTAGTGCCTCAAATATATCATTTATTCATTCAGCAAAAATGTTTATCAAATATCAACTATTTGCTATTTCAAGTGCCAAGCACTGAGGATATAAAAAGAGGTGGGACGTTTTTAGATTGCTTTAACAGCTGTTCTCAAAATGCTTCTCAGAGAGAGAATGGTCTTGGTTTGGGAAAATGCCTTGATAGAGGCTGAGGGTAAAAAGTAATCTTTAGGAGACTTAGAATTGGCTGAGCCAAAGCTTCAGGAAGAAATGCCTGTTGATGATGCTGTTCAGACTTGGCAGTCGTATGGAGGCACACAATGAATTGCAGTTTTCTTCGTCACTGTAAACAAAATGGAAACAACCAAAATACCTATTAAAATTAGAATAGAAAATGACTTTTTAATGGCTATGCCATAAAGTACTAAGGAACAGCTTATAATATGAAGTCAATTATATGTACTAACAGGGAAAACTCTTCCAGGCATATTACCAAGTGAAAAAGCAAGCTATGGAATAACTCAGCCATTTCATACCAGTTATGTTAAACATACTCCAAAATACTCTATACTTTGCAAAGGAAATATATATACAAAGAGCAGTTATCTGGAAGGATACACACTACACAGACAGCAGTGCTCACATCATCTCCATAGGAGACCTAGATTCCAGATGCTAGTCAAAAAAACTTGACCCATATCTTTAGAGTTTTAGTTTTTACCAGGAGAATATATGTATTTTTAACATCTTTATTGGAGTATAATTGCTGTACAATGGTGTGAGAATATATTCTTTTGTTGCTTGTGTAATCAAACTTTAAATATTTTAAAAATAATTTTAAAATGAAAAGAAGTAAAAACATATTTATGGATTTATGAATTCTTATTTATGGATCCTAAATTTAAATATTTTTTAAATAAATCAAATTTAACTTGAAATATTTTAATAGCATTAAAGCAAAATATAAAGGATATTGATATACTAGTTGAATTTTAAGATCCATAATGGAATAAGCGAGAATATTTAATAAATAAGAATGGTTATTAAAAGAGATATTTGATATTCTTAAATTTTCTTAAAATACAGTTTCATAAAATTACTCTCATAGGTCTTTCATATTTTATTGATTTATTAATATTTTTTAAAAGAATATTTACGACCTAAAATGGTTTTGACCATGAAAAGGAGTAGCTGTTGTGAACTAAATATTTATATAGCGGCATGAGATAAGTAAGACATTGTAAAATCTAGCCCTTTTTTAGCTTTAAGAAATAGCAGTAAACACAAGAAGGTGACCTAATATGCACCCCAGTGTGGATCAAGAAATTTTACTTAGTTTATATGTCTTTATGTCTTGGGGAAAATATATTAAAGTACAATTTTAATGAGAATTTTTGAAGCTGTTTAATTTCCTTCCTCTTGATAATCAAGACTACAACTGCAAGTCCCTTCTTCCTGTATAACAAAAGTATTCTGATCCTGTGAGAGTTTCTGGTCACTTCAGCACCACCTCTCTATGAGTTTTACCTATAATCTTATCTATATGAGATTATCTTGACTCAGTCTTAAGAAAGTTGTATTTAAAATTCTAAGATAGTAACTTCTATGAATTACCTGTCACTGTGGGAAACATGGGGAATGGAGGACTAGATCAAGCCTGTTGAGATTTTTTAACTTGTTTTTCCAGAAATATCAGATCTGAACTTAACAATTATCCACGTAAGTAGAAGGGAACAGCCAAAAGTCATTTCTATTTTAATGTGGAAGGCATTAGATAATTTCTGAAGTAAATTTGCCTCCTTAATTATGTTTGTTTACATTGACTCTAAAATGAGTGTGGTTTGTATTCCTGAGCATGTATGGATTGATTTTCAGAGAAGGTGCTCAGAAGTAAGACAGGAATACACATGGTTTTAATAATGACTGTGGATACCCTACAAAGTACGTAATCCACACAAGGATAATAAAAGACCTTTTAGTTCACTCAATTATCTGGTTAGATAAATATAGACTAGCCAGGCTTCCCTTGTCCTTTTAGCACACTTTTGGGGGGCCTCCTTCGAGGTCCACAAGTAAAGGCTCTAGGAATACATGCTCATTGTTATTCCAGGTAAAATATTTTTTACAATCAGTGAATCATTAAACCCAGTGAAGGTCACTCACACTGTTAGTATTTTCTGCAAGATATTCTTACACAAGACCCAGGAAAATAAGCAGACAAGAATTCAGTCTATGTGAGTAAGGACAATTACGAATCCTCAGAACCAAAGCTCCCACCATCTCTGTCCTTCCTGCCTTCATTTTTATCCTCTCTTCCTTCTTCTTTCATCCAGGTCTGAAGTATTTCCCACAAGGACCCAGGGCAGATCCCAGTTCTCCTAGGACATGACATGTTGGTTTCTCAAGGGAAATGCCTTCTCCTGAAGTTTTTTAAAGTGCCCCCCCCCAAAAAAAAAAGATAGAACAAAAACTAAAGACGTTGAGAGACCACCTTTCTCCTTTCAACTTTAATTCAACTTGAGATTATTCACAAAGGCTCAAAGTCAAATAGTGTTATATAAGTGTTATATACAGTTAAAGGTGGGGGGGGGGGGGTAGGTGGCAATCATCTAATTCAGAACAGTCATTTGTAAATGGGAAATGGAAATGGAGTCCCACAGAGAATGAGTGATTTGCCTAAATGCACATTGAGAGTTGATGGCCAACTCTGATCACCTGGACCCAAGACCTTAAGACTTCCAGGGAAACCCTAACCAGAAAAATAAAATTAAGAACTATATTTAATATCTTATAATAACCTATAATGAAAAAGAATCTGAAAAAGCATATATATGTAAGTATATATATGTGTGTGTATATATATATATGTAAAACTGAATCACTTTGCTGTACACCAGAAACTAACACAACATTGTAAATCAACTGTACTTCAATTAAAAAAACAGTTAAATCTCCTTCAGAAAATATTATATATTTCAGTATAAACCCTAAGACAAGTAGCTTGAGAACTATGTCTAATATGGGTTTTTCTGTAGTGCTGTTCTTTTCTGTAGTGCAACTAGAAGACTACCTGGGGTTGACAATATTTCAAAACTTTCCTAATTATGAACATCTATTTATCTGGATGACCTAGTCTCCTATTTTTCCAGTATATTCGAACTGAGTGTGTGAATCTTTGCAAAAGTAGTATTTCTTGAGCTATTTTTCCAGGCCCTTTTAAAAGTCCTGCTGTGAAAACTATTCAAGCTAGAATATGATAATAAGGAATGGAACTCTTTCTGCTGATAATATGGTTTCCATTAGAGCATAGTCTACATTTGTAGTTGGAAACCTTATTAGTTGAGTTACTATTGTATGATCAAAAATACTTCACATTTGCAAAAAGAAGAAAAATATATTAGAATAAGGTCAGTTTGACAAAAGTGTAATATTTGTAAAGAGAGCCAAGGGTTATCCATCTAAAGGCCAAGTTAAATAAGATACAATTAGACCTCATTTGGCCCCCTACCTCTCAGGATTCGTAAACTCACATTTCAGCTATCTTGGGAGAATGAGTTTCGCCTTAACTTATCTTGTTTCCGTTGGCCCATCCACATTATTCAGACTCTTCTGACAGGCACTCTGAGCAAATATCACACTTCCTTGTGTCTTGCTGACCTTTTTTTCAAACTGGCTTTTCCTTTTCCTTCTTAAATGTTTTTGAAGAGATATCATATTTTATTTTGCTTAGAAAGATAAAATAAAGGATGAAAATATATTCATCTACATGGCCATGAGAAGAAAATAGACATCAACAACGGAATTTTTAGAAAAACATACTCCCAACCAGTTCTGAAGATGCAGACTTGTCTACAAGATGTACATGGCCACTAAACCTATGGTCTCCTGCTACACAGTGTGATCTCAAAGAAAGATGAAAAAATTCAGAGAAAAATATCTGAAATGCCAAGAATTAGCACAATGGAAAAATTTAGACCAAAAATTTAAATTTCAAAGGTGCTGAACGTGAACTAACTTGAAGTGACATAATACATTACTACACTTCAAGAGGATCTGAAGTTACCAGAAGTCTCCAGCATTCTACCCATTACCTCCACATTAGTTCCTCAGTCTGGATGCCTATTACCATCTATTTTTTCTGCTCTCAAGTTGCCAAGACTCACATGAGAAAGGCATAAAGTGTGCTGACTACTACAGGTTCATTCTTTGTTAATACCTTCAGGTTGTAGAAACACATGGACTTTGACAAAAGACAGGCCCTCATCTCCACCCTATCTAGAATCTCTTTCTGGTGGTCTCATTCTTTCTCACAGCCTGAAATGTCATCTCTTGGTGCCCTATGTCACCACTACCTGTGCTGGACTGGGAAGCCCCCCAGATTTCATAACACCTGAATTTGTGTATAAGTTCCACCACTGACTAGCTGAATAACCATGAGCAAATTACTTAAATTCTCTGCTTCTCATTTTCCTCCTCAGTTAAATCAGGGTCATCATCTTTATCATGGAAAGCCACTGTGAGGAAAGGTATGTAATGTCCATAGTATAGTGTCTGGTACATAACTGGGTCATAATCATAATACTTCACTGTGACTCAGCAATTTTTCCTTTCTTTCTGTTTGACTTTATTGCATTCCTCACAGGAGGTACTCTAGACAGCTCCCACAGCCCTAAGATGCCCAGCCCTCCTTCTCACTCTTGGCCACCTTGATGTCTATACAACAAGGAAATCAAAGCCATCCTGCCAATGGTTCATGGCCCCCTCTCCAGCTGTCCCGACACCCTACCAAGCTCAGAGTTTCTCAGTACTTCACTCAGACTTTCCTTTGGGCTGTCTCACAGGGAGAGGCACCTCCACCCCTTACCCAGGCATACCGCTTTACTGTGGTCTTGTCTCATACTTGCTTTTTCTATCACCTCTTATTCCCTTTCTCTCTTGTGTGTTAGTGATTGAATAAATGTTTATTTAAAGTAGGTTTTCTTCCTACTCCACCAGTTCCTTCTTCTCTCTCTACAGTTGTCCAGGTATCCTAATTCAAAAATTAAATTGCTGAACTCTGCTCTCTTCTTGAGATAGTCCTCCCTCTGATCTTTTACCAAGTCCTCACTGTAGCAACATTTAGGGACTCAGGAGCCATGCTGCCTCTTCCACTTACTAACTGTGGGTTGTCCTTAAACAACCAACTTAACCTGTGTGAACCTCAGTTTCTTTATCTCTAAGTGGGGGGGGGGGGAATAGAGTTGTTTTGAAGATAAGTGAGTTAAACCACCTAAAGCTCTTAAAACAGTGCTTGGTACATAGTAAGTGCTCAATAAATATGAGGTGTTAAACTTCCTCACCAACCATATACACCCCTTGCCTTCCAGCCATGCTTCCTCAATCCCCAGACTACCAGAGGCTTGAAATATATTTCTTTTTTTTTTATTAATTAATTAATTAATTAATTTTTATTTTTGGGCTGTGTTGGGTCTTCGTTTCTGTGCGAGAGCTTTCTCTAGTTGCGGCAAGCGGGGGCCACTCTTCATCGCGGTGCGCGGGTCTCTCATTATCGCGGCCTCTCTTGTTGCGGAGCACTGGCTCCAGACGCGCAGGCTCAGTAGTTGTGGCTCACGGGCCTAGTCGCTCCACGGCATGTGGGATCTTCCCAGACCAGGGCTCGAACCCGTGTCCCCTGCATTGGCAGGCAGATTCTCAACCACTGCGCCACCAGGGAAGCCCTTGAAATTTATTTCTAAAATGTACTAATGGCCTCCTCATCTCCAAATGAAATATTATTTCTCATTTTGCCCCTCATTCTCCTTAAACTTTGTAGTTTCACCCCACCCTTCTCTGGGATATCCCTTGTCTTGGGATAAGGGAGGAATTAACTGTATGCTTTTCCCATGACTCTCTCCTATTCAGGTATGAGACTTGAGAGTAGCTCTGCTCCAAGGGGGCAGAATGGAAGTGTGAGGAAGGAACTAAAGACAGACACCCTAGGGTTTTTGTTTTTTGTTTTTTGGGTTTTTTTGCCCTTCAGTCAAAAGTGTTGGTAGAAAGGCTATGTGATTCTCCCCCTCCCTTGCCTGGATTGGGTTCTCAGAGTTGGGGAGAGGAGGGGATCTAAAGAGAAATGTAAGATGATTAGGTGCAGCAGCCCTTTGGAAGGAGACATGGGACATGTCCCGCACCTGCAGCCATCAAGGCTAAATCTACAGGCAGCAATAGAGTACAAATG
The DNA here is from genome assembly GCF_965194825.1 of Balaenoptera physalus. Lineage (NCBI taxonomy): Eukaryota > Metazoa > Chordata > Mammalia > Artiodactyla > Balaenopteridae > Balaenoptera > Balaenoptera physalus. The sequence goes on along the minus strand of NC_138890.1, from coordinate 76,288,457 downwards.
AAGCCACAGTAGTCTGGCACAGCCCCCACCAAAGTTTCCTTTGGGCCCCTGAATGGCTCAATAAGACAACAGTGCTCAACATTCCCATTCCCCAGAGAGATAAGGAAGTACTGATGGAAGACCATAAGATTCAAAGGGGTCTTATGGTCATGTTGAAAGGACTCAGCTGTGAAGGGCAGCATGGACCGTGGGACTGGAAACCCAGTGGGATCACAAACATCTCAGAGGACAGTAGTGAGCGTGGAAGCTGGCAACTAAAACCTTGATCACAAGGCTAGGGCAAAACCCTACCAGGCCAGCCACACACCTCTCCAGTGCTCCATAGACTACATGCCACACAGAGGAGAAAAAGACAGGGAGTAACACAGCCTCCCTAGCACAGAAGTTGTCCTGTAGTTCTTTGTTTACCTTAGTACTGTACACACAATCATCAACAAATTTGTGTTGAATTGAGCTAATGGATTGCCTTGTTTCCTTTTGTTTTAAATTAAAATGGCACAGAAATCATCCCCCCATCTTTTTTTTTTTTTCACCTTCACCTTAAATGACACATTAAAAAACATTATTGGTTCTGGATCGATGAAGAAAGGCTATGAGAGGACAAATTTAAGCATCAGTACAGTACAGCTAAGAAACTAATTTGGTCTGGAATGTTCAACAAACCACTAGAGGGAGTGTGTAAAGGTGTGACTGAAATAGGATAAAAATTGCACTATGATGTTTAACTGGCAACCATGAATGTATGGTTGCCAGAAACAATCCTCTCTCCATTATAAAAAAAAAATGTAAATACTTAAAGTTAGAGGGTGTGTAGAATATTTACATATTTATTTCAGATCACACAAAAGTGTAGTTCAGTCACTAGTTTATGCAGACACTGAATTTTTAAAAATATGAAATGTTGGAATTTATAGCCACTCTATGCTATTCAGCCTTAAATAGAAACTTAATATGAGTTAACTCCCAATCCTAATGTTATATTTTAGAACCATTCAATTCAAAAATTATATATTAAATCTCATCTCTCATTTCAAAATTGCAGAAGGAACTTCAGTGATCATTTTACAGTTGAAGAAAAAGAGGTCCAGAGTAGTCATCAATTATCCAAGTTCACATACCTAGCTAGCGGATAAACTCATACTAAAAACTTTGAGTCTAAATGAATAGAAAAACATTTTAACAAGAAGGAAAGTTACACAGCAGATTTCCTATGTAAGATCCCAAGTAACAAAGTTTTCTTAGAACTTAGTGCATCCAAAAAATGCAAAATAAAATATTAATTTTATTCCTTACCGCTCAAGCTAAAAGAGAGTTGGAATTTTTTAAATGATAATATACAGTATTGGGAAAGAGACAGGGACATGGTTTTTCTCATTTATCTTGGTAGAAGTATAAACTGGTAAAATTTTTCTGGAATATAATTTAACAGAAAAAATTAAAAATTTTGAAACATACATTCACAAAAAGATTTATATTCAATCATGGTCATTGCCACATTTCATATAATAATAAAGTAATGGAAACTTTATAAATGTCTAACAATCAAGGAATATTTAAATATATAATGTGCATCCAAAAGATGGTGTTCTATACAACCATGAAAAGTCATTATTCTGAAAACTGTTTAGTAACATAGGGAAACACATTGAGTATAAAATATATTACTTATATAGAAATACAAGTGTGTGTGTGTGTGTGTGTGTGTGTGTGTGTGTGTGTGTGTGTAGAATGAAAGAGAATTATTTTTAGCAATATAACTCCAAGTAATTTTCTCTTTATAATTCTTAGTGTTCTGGGTCACTGTAAGCAAGACAATTACAAGTCTTTGATTCTCAGTTAGAGAAAGTGACAGGAATGACTGCCACCTGGCTACTTCCTACTCATCTCACTGAAATTTTTTTAATTTATTTTATTGAAGTATAGTTGATTTACAATGCTGTGTTAATTTCTGCTGTACAGCCCAGTGATTCAGTTATACATATATATATATATATATATACATTCTTGTTCACATTCTTTTCCATTATAGTTTATCACAGGATATTAAATATAGTTCCCTGTGCTGTTTTTTATCCATTCTATATGTAATAGTTTGTCAATGGACATTTAGTTTTCTTCTATGTCCTGGCTATTGTAAACAGTGCTGCTATGAACATCAGGTACATGTATCTTTTCAAATTAGAGTTTTTGTCTTTTCTGGATATATGCCCAGGAGTGGAGTTGCTGGATCATATGGTAGTTTTATTTTTAGTTTTTTAAGGAACCTGCATACTGTTTTCCATAGTAGCTGCACCAACTTACATTCCCACCAACAGTGTAGGAGGGTTTAAACTTGTTCTTGAAAAATTCTGTTGGTTTACCAGTGAAATCACTCTGCTTTGCTTGAAAATTACACTAATGCTTCAATGGTTTCATGTCACTGTATAAAAGTTTCATAACTGGCCTTGTACAAAAAACTAGGGGCATGTTGACTGCCAGTCCGATTAAATCCAATGTTCAGATATTTAATTCTTTACTCCTGATTCATCTTTTCCTATTTCAGCTGCCTGTGTGAAATCTTCAAAGTGCTAATTCATTTGTCTCAGACCATGAGAGTCATGTTTTTTAGTGACATGAAGTTGGAGCCTTTGTGTGGCTGTGTTTGATCCATTGATGCATTCTTGTGAGCTATGTGTTTTAAAATATATAATAATAACAACTATAAAAGCAAATTTCACAAATGGATGTTAAATTTCAAAATTTGGAAAATGTATGTAAACAGAATTGTTCCAGTTTTCCCTCTGAAACCTTCACACTGTGTGGAAGAGAGAAAAAAAAAAGGAGATGTAGAGGTCAGCAACAGCTAGAGCTCTCCGGGAATAGCAAGGAACTTCTAGGGAAAAAAAAAAAGAGTCCTTTTAGGAGGTATTCACTGAAATCATCAATGGTAATCTGCCTAGGACTCCACAAAAGAGATTGTGCGCTGAGGAGAAAGGTGGGGCAATCTTTAAGCCCTTTTCAAATCTAAGATTCTGTTACAGGCAAAAAGCAAAGTAAGATCTTTGTTGTAGCACAGGACTCTATAAAGTTTCCATAAATAACAAAAATTATCATAATAGAACTGATTGTAATCAAACCAGCAAAGCACCATCATTTCTATCTAATGGATCATAAAAAAATTATTGATCCAAAAATATTAATACTCCATGTATTAAAATAAAATCCTAACTATATATAACAAAGGACCCCTAATGGCTAAGGCACCTGAATAATCTCTAACAAGAAACATATTGCCTTAATTATTAACCTCTAGCAATAAAAATATGAGAGGAGCCAACTGGTCTTTTTTCTCCAACAGCTTTATCTAGTTCTCTAAAAGATGGCTGAAATCATCTAAGTAATATAAAAACTGGTGAAATCCTAAAAGGAAATTAGCAAATCTTAAGGTCAATATAAATTTCTTTCTTTTGGACTCAGTATATTTTGGTTTGTTTCGCTTTAGATGCTCTCTTTATATTTCCAAGTTTAAGTTATGGCTGTGAATAATATATAGAGCACAGAAAAAGTGTTCCATGCTAATTTTTTTCCTCAAAGACCTAAGATACTCTATGTCCTAACATTGTAACTCTAGCCTCTAATAATCCAGTCAAATTTTATTACAACATTTTTGGTTTTAAGAAATGTTAGAAACCAAGAAAGGGCAGAAAGAATCAATGAATATAATGATAAATAATGGTGAGTAATGAATATAATGGTAGGAATATTTAACAAAACCTTCCTTTTGGTAACAGATTACTAACCAATAAAGCAAATTTACTTAGATAAAAACAAAATATCTGAATTTTTAAAGTCCATACTGTAGTTTTGAGATAACATGAATTTTCCACCATATACAAATGACTATTTACTTCTTAAATGGCTCTAAGCAGTGTTGAGGAAAGTGGGTGAAAAACTTCATGGATGAGTTCCCAAAGACCTCCTGGCTGGATACATCTCACCAAATTTATGGGCATAATTTCCCTTTCTTGTAGCGTTCTTCCCTTAGAGGAAGTTTGTAGTTCCAGCTTCTTACCATGAATTAGAAAATGAGAACGGAGAAAATAGACATTTTTTAAAAATGTATATGTTCTATACTGTATGATCATATTGTTTAAAATGTGAAACAGTGATTATGTTGCTAATAACTGAATTTATAGACAAGAATTAGTTTTTCTCCCTCAAATTATTTTTGAAATACCTCTTTACCTTAAATGCTATAAACATTTCCCTTGTGGAATTCACAGAGATTGAATAAAGCATAAAGCTACTAAATGAAAACTGAGTGAAACAATCATTTAATAAAATATGAATCCATACATATCTGTGTTCCATGGCACAGCAACTCAAAATACATGAATGGAGAGCCCTATTTCTTATTATTTCTTTTTCTTCAGAGAGATAATGTCGTATCTTTTTTTTTAAACATCTTTATTGGAGTATAATTGCTTTACAATGGTGTGTTAGTTTCTGCTTTATAACAAAGTGAATCAGCTATACGTATACATATATCCCCATATCCCCTCCCTCTTGCGCGTCCCTCCCACTCTCCCTATCCCACCCCTCTAGGTGGTCACAAAGCACCAAGCTGATCTCCCTGTGCTATGCAGCTGCTTCCCACTAGCTATCTATTTTACATTTGGTAGTGTATATGTCCATGCCACTCTCTCACTTCGTCCAAGCTTACCCTTCCCCTCCCCATGTCCTCAAGTCCATTATCTACGTCTGCGTCTTTATTCCTGTCCCGCCCCTAGGTTCTTCAGGACAATTACTTATTTTTTAGATTCCATATATATGTGTTAGCATACTGTATTTGTCTTTCTGACTTACTTCACTCTGTATGACAGTCTCCAGGTCCATCCACGTCACTACAGATAACTCAATTTCATTTCTTTTTATGGCTGAGTAATATTCCATTGTATATATGTGCCACATCTTCTTTATCCATTCATCTGTCGATAAACATTTAGGTTGCTTCCATGTCCTGGCTATTGTAAATAGAGCTTCAGTGAACATTGTGGTACATGTCTGTTTTTGAATTATGGTTTTCTCAGGGTATATGCCCAGTAGTGGGATTGCTGGGTCGTATGGTAGTTCTATTGTTACTTTTTTAAGAAACCTCCATACTGTTCTCCATAGTGGCTGTATCAATTTACATTCCCACCAACAGTGGACGAGGCTTCCTTTTTCTCCACACCCTCTCCAGCATTTATTGTTTGTAGATATTTTGATGATGGCCATTCTGACCGGTGTGAGGTGACACCTCATTGTAGTTTTGAGTTGCATTTCTCTAATGATTAGTGATGGTGAGCATCCTTTCATGTATTTCTTGGCAATCTGTATATCTTCTTTGGAGAAATGTCTATTTAGGTCTTCTGCCCATTTTGGGATTGGGTTGTTTGTTTTTTTGCCATTGAGCTGCATGAGCTGCTTGTATATTTTGGAGATTAATCCTTTGCCAGTTGCTTCTTTAGCAAATATTTTCTCCCATTCTGAGGGTTGTCTCTTCATCTTGTTTATGGTTTCCTTTGCTCTACAAAAGCTTTTAAGTTTCATTAGGTCCCATTTGTTTATTTTTGTTTTTATTTCCATTACTCCAGGTGGTGGGTCAAAAAGGATCTTGCTGTGATTTATGTCAAAGTGTGCTCTGCCTATGTTTTCCTCTACGAGTTTGTGTCTGGCCTTACATTTAGTTCTTTAACCCATTTTGAGTGTATTTTTGTGTATGGTGTTAGGGAGTGTTCTAATGTCATTCTTTTACATGTAGCTGTCCAGTTTTCCCAGCACCACTTATTGAAGAGGCTGTCTTTTCTCCATTGTATATTCTTGCCTCCTTTGTCAAAGAAAAGGTGACCATATGTGCGTGGGTTTATCTCTGGACTTTCTATCCTGTTCCATTGATCTATATTTCTGTTTTTGTGCCAGTACCATACTGTCTTGATTACTGTAGCTTTGTAGTAGAGTCTGAAGTCAGGGAGCCTGATTCCTCCAGCTCCATTTTTCTTTCTCAAGATTGCTTTGGCTATTCGGGGTCTTTTGTGTTTCCATACAAATTATGAAATATTTTGTTCTAGTTCTATGAAAAATGCCATTGGTAGTTTGATAGGGATTGCATTGAATCTGTAGATTGCTTTTGGTAGGATAGTCATTTTCACAATGTTGATTCTTCCAATCCAAGAACATGGTATATCTCTCCAATTGTTTGTATCATCTTTAATTTCTTTCATCAGTGTCTTATAGTTTTCTGCATACAGGTCTTTTGTCTCCTTAGGTAGGTTTATTCCTAGGTATTTTGTTGTTGTTGTTGCAATGGTAAATGGGAGTGTTTCCTTAACTTCTCTTTCAGATTTTTCATCATTAGTGTATAGGAATGCAAGAGATTTCTGTGCATTAATTTTGTATCCTGCTACTTTACCAAATTCATTGATTAGCTCTAGTAGTTTTCTGGTAGCATCTTTAGGATTCTCTATGTGTAGTATCATGTCATCTGCAAACAGTGACAGTTTTTCTTTTCCAATTTGGATTCCTTTTATTTCTTTTCCTTCTCTGATTGCTGTGGCTAAAATTTCCAAAACTATGTTGAATAATAGTGGTGAGTGTGGGAACCTTGTTCCTGATCTTAGTGGAAATGGTTTCACTTTTTCACCATTGAGAATGATGTTGGCTGTGAGTTTGTCATATATGGCCTTTATTATGTTGAGATATGTTGCCTCTATGCCTACTTTCTGGGGGGTTTTTTATCATAAATGGGTGTTGAATTTTGTCAAAAGCTTTTTCTGCATCTATTGAGATGATCATATGGTTTTTCTCCTTCGATTTGTTAATATGGTATGTCACATTGATTGATTTGCATATATTGAAGAGTCCTTGCATTCCTGGGATAAACCCACCTGATCATGGTGTATGATCCTTTTAATGTGCTGTTGAATTCTGTCTGCTAGTATTTTGTTGAGGATTTTTGCATCTATGTTCATCAGTGATATTGGCCTGTAGTTTTCTTTCTTTGTGACATCTTTGTCTGGTTGTGGTATCAGGGTGATGGTGGTCTCGTAGAATGAGTTGGGGAGTGTTCCTCCCTCTGCTATATTTTGGAAGAGTTTGAGAAGGTTAGGGGTTAGCTCTTCTCTAAATGTTTGATAGAATTCGCCTGTGAAGCCATCTGGTCCTGCGGAGAGCCCTATTTCTTGATAGAAGATGTTTTACCCCTACAAATGCAGTTTACTTAAGTCCCTAATTCTTTACTCACATTTTCAGGGTGACTTAATAGATACCAAAGCTTCTGTGAAAATTAGGTCTATGACAGGCAACAATTGTGCATTTGTAATTTAAAATAACTGTTTTGAAGTTTGGTCTCTAATAGGTTAAAATTTTGCCATTTCCAGGCATTATGTAGACATTGAAATAGTACTACTTATTGAATGCCAGTGAGGATGTATATTTGTTACATAGAACTTTTTTTATGTAGCTCCATAGAACTATTTTAGAAATATGAAGATAAACATGTACTCCAGGCCAAAATAATTCCAAAAGGCCTAAGAATCAGGCCAGAGACCTAATAGAAATTAATCAATTACCTTTTTTTTTTTTTATGGGGCTGAGTATACTTTATTGTTTGGTGGTCTTTTTGTTTGTTTTTGTTTTCAAAGAAATCTGTTCCTAGAAGTAGCAGAACACCTATGTGATTTGCCAGGAATATTTATGCTATTAAATTCATCAAAGAGTAAAAGCCAGATAGAATCTGTTAGAGATTTCCCAGGATTGCCTGACGATTTTGGGATCATGGCATTCTAGAGCAATCATGAACTCTAAATTTTGTAGACAAAGTTTAAAGTGATATTTTTCTGGGTGTTGTGTAATCTTTGAACCTCACTTTACTCATCCCCAAAAGGGATATACTAAAGCCTCAAAAGATTAGAGATAATATATTTAAAATGCATAGCATATAGTGGCCACTGTACTGTATATGAATGGGAAAAAGGAGATAACAAAAGCTGCTGAGGGAGACTTATCAAAATTCTCATTCACAAACTGTTTTGAAGTCAGATCTTACAGTAATGAAAAAAAAAGTAAGTAAAAAATCATGTAAATTAGGATAATCCATTGGGGAGGAGGAGGAGAGGGACAAATAGTCCAAGCCCTCTCTGACAAACTTTTAAATCTCTATTCTGTAGTGATCTGGAGGTTTGGTCTTAAAGTCATATTTGCAGACCTCCAAGAGCATAGATCCAGTACGGTGTTGTAGCCAAAAGTTAAATAAAACCCCAGGCCTTGTCAGGAAAGGATATTGGATACAGAAGAGTATCTCATCTCAGAACTGCCTTATATGGAATAATGCATAGAGTTCTGATTGCTAAACTAAACTATAATATAGAGTCAAGAAAAATAAAAATCCAGAGAAGGATATATAAAGAGTTTGTGACATATAAGTTTTGCTTAAAAAGTACACATATCAGAATGCTTTCGAAGTTCAACTCAGTCACCTTTAATGGGAGGAAGTACCTAGGCAATGTCTATGATCACCTCTTAAGTCTTATTACCATTTTCTTCCTTTTTAAAAATGTTTATTTTGAAATAATTTTAGACTTAAGGAAAAAGTTGCAAAAGACTTCCAGTATACCCTCACCCAGATTCCCCAAATGTTAATATCTTATATAACCATAGTATAATTATCAAAATCAGAAAATTAACATTAATATTGTACAATTAACTCATCTATGGTACTTATTCAAATTTCACCAGTTGTCTCACTAATACTTTTTTCTGGGTCCAATCCAGTAGCTCACATTGCATTTAGATGTCATATCGCATTTTCTCCTCCAATCTGGACAGTTTTGTACGCTTTTCTTATCTTTCTTAACATTGACATTTTTGAAGAGTATTGGCTAGTTTGTAGCATGTTTCTTAATTTTGGCTTGTCTGATATTTCTTCATGATGAAATTCAGGTTATGCAATTTTTGGCAAGAATAGCACAGAATTTATGTTGTGACCTTCTCAGAGCCCCTTATCAGGAGGAACTTGATGTAATAAGGCTCATTCCTGATGATGTTCACTTTGATCTCTTTGTTAATGTCAGGTCTACCAAGTTCCCCCACTGCATTAATTCCTCACTGTAACTAATCAGTATTTCATGGAGAGATACTTCTGAGCCTCTGCAAATATCCTGTTTCTCATCAAACTTTCAGCCACTAATTTTAGCATCCATTAATGATCCTTGCCTAAAATGGCTATTACTGAGGTGTTTGCCAAATGGTGATTCTCTATTTCCTTCAGTGCTTCTACCTTCATTCATTAGAATTGTACTATAAGGAAGAACTTATATTTATTTATTTGATTTTTTTTTTTTTTAACTTTTTGGCTGCACCACACGGCATGCGGGATCTTAGTTCCCTGACCAGGGATGGAACCCGCGCCCCCTGCAGTGGAAGCACAGAGTCTCAACGGCTGGACGGCCAGGGAAGTCCCTATTTGATTATTTATATCAATATGGACTCATGAATATTTATTTTATCTTATGGGTAATAATTAATTACTTTAAATTTTTTTGCTCAACTGTTTCAGATTTGACCATTAAGTTACTCCCTCCAGTTGGTTCCTGTGTCCCTTTTTTTTTTTTTTGCATTTAAAAAAAATTTTTTTAATTGAAGTATAGTTGATTTACAATATTCCTGTGTCCTTTTGACATGACTGCACATCACTTTTTGAGCACCTCCTTACTTTCTGGCACCACAAGATATTTCAAGCTGATCTTGTGCTTTTCCTGCTCCTGCCCTAGAATCAACCACTTCTCCAAATAACCATTCTCTGTTTGTACAGAAAGGGAGGGAGTTAAACAGGATATTTCTAACTGTAGAGTTAGTCCTGAGTTTTTCTTATATTTAAGCTTCTTTCTGATTGTTATACTTGCAGATTGTGGTGATTAATTTTATGTGTCAACTTGACTGGACTAAGGGATGACCAAATAACTGAAAAAACATTCTTTCTGGGTGTGTCTGGGAGGATGTTTCTGGAAAAGATTAACATTTGAATCAGTAGACTAAGTAAAGAAGATCCCCCTCACCAATGTGGGTAGGCATCATCTAATTCACTGAGGGCCCCAATAGAACAAAAAGGCAGAGGAAGGGTGAATTTGCTGCCTCTGCTTGAGCTGGGACATCAGTGCTTCTGGGTCTTAAGCCTTCAAACTTGGATGGAATTACACCATGGTTCTCCTGGTTCTCCAACTCACAGATGGCAGATTGTAGGACTTCTCCATCTTTATAATTATGTGAGCCAATTCCTTATTAAATATATATAATATGTATACACACACACACAGGTGTGTGTATACATGTATAAAATATTGGTTCTATTTCTCTGGAGAACCCTGACTGATACCAAGATCCTTGCCAGAAAGTAAGTTATTTGAAAAACAAATTTTTTTAAGTCTTACAGGACCATTTTAAACTTTGGCTGAGGCAAACTTTGTTGCAATTTCCCCAGCTAACTTCTGGCCTCCTTGTTATTATATTTCCTCATACATCAAGAAATAAGGTTTCCTTGGAGACCAGCAGATTCCATCTACCATTTCAACAAAATATTGAATTATGTGATTCTTGGTAGAGAGTAACAAAAGCTCTCTTTTTAAGGGATTATTTTCAACATTCAGAGAGTTCCAAAGGGTTAGCTAAATCTCTAGTCTGAGTATTTTGGAGGATAAAATATTTCAGACCCAATGAAGAAAACTGAGGAGCCAACATAACTCATTACTGTAGGGTTACAGACTTCAGATTTTTAAAGAAATATGATTTGGATTCAAGTAATGTGGCAAAAATTGCTAGCTCTTTCCAACATCCATTCTACTCCTCTTTCTTAATTGGTGGAGCCCCAATATGTTAACCGGGCACATAGCCACCCAGAGTAAAGCTATACTTTCTAAACTCCTTTAAATTTAGGTGTGACCGTGTGACCAAGTTCTGGCCAATGGGTTATGAGTAAAAGTCACATTTACAGCTCCCTGGTTATATTCAAAAAGAAATGGGTCATGCTCTTCACGTCCCCTTTTTCTTCTTCCTGATGGCTGGGACATGTACATTCCAGCAAGGGCTAGAGAAGCCATCTTGGGCAAAAACATGAAAGTCATATGTTAAAGAAGTCACATATTAAAGTCAACATGATAGAAGGGACCTAGGCCTTAACATCATAGAGGTGCCATATTAGGTATGATCAGCTTACACAGGCTGAAACATGAGAAAGAAATAAACTTCTTCTTTCTTAAGCCACTGGTATTTGGTGACCTTTGTTTCAGCAGTTAAACCTATATTTAACTAATATAGAGTTACTATCTAAAAGTGGTACTGCTATAACAAAAGATATATGTGATATTAGCTTGTCATTTGGGTATAAAGTGGCAAAAACTCAGATAATCCAGGGTGGAAAGTTGGTGACTCTTGTTATGCTGGGACAAATATTTGGTTAAACTGTGGCCTGCCATACTTTGGGAGATAAGCCACAAACGCTTAGAGCCTATAACTTTAAGAGAATTAGTTACAAAAATTAAGAATCTTTCTGTGTATTGGCTACTCCTTGCCACATTAAGGAAAGTTTTACTAAAGAGATGAAGTCAGAGATGGTTTCCCATCAGAAAGAAGAAATCAGTTTCATTAAAAGAGCCCTTCTCGGGACTTCCCTGGTGGCACAGTGGTTAAGAATCCGCCTGCCAATGCAGGGGACATGGGTTCGATCCCTGGTCTGGGAAGATCCCACATGCCACGGAGCAGCTAAGCCCGTGTGCCACAACTACTGAGCCTGCACTGTAGAGCCCATGAGCCACAACTACTGAAGCCCACGCACCTAGAGCCTGTGCTCCGCAACAAGAGAAGCCACCACAATGAGAAGCCCACACACCACAACGAAGAGTAACCCCTGTTCACCACAATTAGAGAAAGCCCACGCACAGCAATGAAGACCCAACATAGCCAAAAATAAAAATTAATTAATTAATTAATTTTTTAAATAAGAGGCCTTCTCTGTCTCGTCTAAATTCTAAATTGAGTAGAGTATGGTAAGTGGGCCCTCAAATGGTTGGGAAAGCCGACTCTTCTGTACCAAACACTGAAACAATAATAAGAGGTAGCTCTAAAGAGCAGCTGTAAGAGGAAGTTAGAATGTGGTCCCCAACTTTCTTAAGCATAGGACTGCACACCCAAAACCAAGGCCCCCACAGCTACTTCTGTGCCCAGCTTCATCCCTGTCTCCAGTGACTAGCCTGAACCACTGGGCTCGCCTACAGCTGGCCCCTCCGTCTATGCACCTGCATGCTCTCAGCCAAACTTCCAACAGTGGCTTCCATTGCCATGCACCTATGGTGATTCCCTGCAGCTGGCAGTGGACACCAACAGCTAGGTCTCCCATAGCTGTTTGTGAAAGAAACTGCCAACCAAGAACACTTTACCTAGTAAAGTTTTCCTTTAGAAACGAAAGCAAGATAAAGATTTTCCCAGACAAATGAAAGCTGAGGGAATTCATCACCATTAGACCTGCCTTACAGGAAATGCTGAAAGGAGTTCTTCAAGCTGAAAGGAAAGGATGCTAAGTAATAACATGAAAACATATGAAAATATACAACACACTGGTAAAGGTAAGCATATAGTCAGATTCAAAATACTCTAATATTATAATATGGTGATGTGTTAACCACTTAAGTATAAAGGTTAAATAACAAACATTTTAAAAATAACTATCACTACAATAATTTGTTAGCAGATGCACAATATAAAAATATGTAAATTGTGGCATCAAAAACATAACATGGTTGAGGGGTTGTTAGTAAAAATGCAGAGTTTATGTATGTGATCATAGTTAAGTTGTTATCAGTTGAAAATAGACTTGTATCTATAAGATGTTTCAAGTAAGCCTCATGTTAACCACAAAACAAAAACCTATACTAAATACACACAAGATAAAGAGAAAGAAACAAAGTATATCACTACAGAAAATCATAAATTCACAAAGGAAGATAGTGTGGAAAAAAAGGAACAGAGGAACTACTAAAAGGCCTGAAATTGACAAGATGGCCATAATAAGTCCATACCTATCAATAATTATTTTAAATGTAAATGAAATGGATTAAATTTTCCAATCAAAAGACATACAGTGGCAGAGTGAAAAAAACAACAACACCCAACTATATGCTGCCTACAAGAGATTCACTTCAGCTTCAAGGACACACATTGGGGGAATTCCCTGGCAGTCCAGTGGTTAGTACTTCTTGCTTTCACTGCCAAGGGTGCAGGTTCTTTCCCTAGTCGGGGAACTAAGATCCCACAAGCCAAAAAAAAAAAAAAGAAGGACAAACATTATGTCAAAGTGAAGGTATGGGGAGAGATGTTCCCCACACATGGAAAACAAAAGAAAGCAGATGTAGCTATACCTATATCAGACAAAATAGAATTTAAGTCAAAAACTGTAACACAAGGCAAAGAAGGTCATTATATAATGATAAAAGGGTCAATTTATCAAGAAGATATAACAATTGTAAATATATATGCACCCAACATCAGAACACTTAACTATATTAAGTAAGTATTAACAGATCTGAAGGAATTAATAGACAGCAATACAGCAACTGTAGGGAACTTCAATACTCTACTTTCAGTAATGGATAGATCATCCAGACAGAAAATCAGTAAGGAAACATTGGACCTAAAGTATACTTTAGACCAAATTGACCAAACAGATCTAACAGAGGTACATAGAACATTCCATCCAATAGCAGCAGAATGCACATTCTTCTAAAGCATACATGGAACTTTATCCAAAATAGATCATACATTAGATCACAAAACAAGTCTTAGCAAATTTTAAAAGATTGAAATCATACCAAGCATCTCTTTTGACCACAATCAATAAGAGGAGAAAAACTGGAAAGTTTTCAAATATGTGGAAATTAAACAGCACACTCCTGAGCAACAAACAAGTCAAAGATAAAATTAATAGGAAATCAAAAAATATCTTGAAACAAACAAAAATGAAAACATAACATATGGGCTGAAGCAAAAGAAGTTCTATGAGGAAAGTTTATAGGCTATGTTAAGAAAAAAAGAAAGATTTCAAATAAACAACTTTTAATATACCAAGGAACTAGTAAAATAAGAACAAACTCAGCCCAAAGTTAGCAGAAGGGAGGAGATAAAGATCAGATCCGAAATAAATGAAATAGAAACCAGAAAAGATAGAAAATATCAGCAAAGCCAGGAGTTGATTTTTTGAAAAAGTTAATAAAACTGACAAACCTTCAACTAGACTTACCAAGAAAAAAAGGACAAGAACTCAAAATAAACTTATAAATGGAAAAGGAAACATTGCAACCGATACCATAGAATTACAAAAGATCGTAAGAGACTACAATGAAGTATACATCAACAAATTGGACAACCTAGGGAAAAACTGGAAAAATTCTTAGAAACATACCCCCAATCTACCAAATCCGAATCATGAAGAAATAGAAAATCTAAACAGACCAATAACAAGTAAGGAGATTGAATCAGTAATCAAAAACCTGCCAAAAAAGAAAAGTGCAGGACCAGATGGCTTCACTGGTGAATTCTACCAAACACTTAAAGAAGAATGAATGCCAATTCTTCTCAAACTCTCCCCAAAAATAGAAGAGGAGACAACATTCCCAAACTCATTTTACAAGGCCAGCATTACTCTGATACCAAAGCCAGCAGAGGACACTACAAGAAAAGAAAACTACAGGCCAATATCCCTGATGAATATAGAGGCAAAAATTCTCTATAAAATACTAACATACCACAGTCAACAGCATATTAAAAGGACCATACACCATGGTCAAGTAGGATTTATCCATGGGATGCAAGGATGGCTCAACATACATAAATCAATAAATGTGATACACCTATTAATAGAATGAAAGACAAAAATTATATGATCGTCTCAATAGATGCAGAAAAAGCATTTGACAAAATCAACATCTTTTTATGATAAAAGCTCTCAACAAATTGAGTATAGAAGAAGCATACTTGGGAATTCCCTGATGGTTCAGTGGTTAGGACTTGGCACTCTCACTGCCAGGGGCCTGGGTTTGATCCCTGGTTGGAGAACTAAGATCCTGCAAGCCACACGGTGCAGCCAAAAAGAAAGAAGTAACATACTTCAACATAATAAAAGCCATATACGGCAAACCCACAGCTTACATCATACTCATGGTGAAAGATTGAAAGACTTTCCTCTAAGATCAGGAACAAAACATGGAGGCCCACTTTCACCACTCTTATTCAACATAGTATTGGAAGTCCTAGCCAGATCAGTTAGGCACCAAAAAGAAATCGTAGGCCTCCAAATCAGAAAAGAAGTAAAATTGTTTCTCTTTACTGATGATATGATCTTGTACATAGAAAATCCTAAAGATGTCACAAAAAAAAACTGTTAGAACTAATAAATTCAGTAAAATTTCAGCATACAAAATCAGCATGCAAAAATCAGTTGAGTTTCTACACAGTAACAATGAACTATCTGAAAAATAAATAGAGAAAACAATACTATTTACAATAGCATCAAAAACAGTGAAATGTGGATGAGTAAATTTAACCAAAGAAGTGAAAGATCTATACACTGAAAACTATGAGACACTGATAAAAGAAATTAAAGAAGACACAAATAAATGGAAAGCTATTCATGTTCATGGGTCAGAAGAGTTAATATTGTTAAAATGTCCATACTACCCAAAGCCATCTATAGATTGAATGCAATCCCTATCAAAATTCCAATGGCATTTTTCAATTCTGAAATTGTATGGAACCACAAAAGACCCCTAATATCCAAAACAATCTCGAGAAAGAATGACGCTAGAAGCATCACACTTCCTTATATCACAAAGTAATAGTTGTCAAAACAGTATGGTAGGAGACCTTCAAGATGGTGGAGGAGTAAGACGTGGAGATCAACTTCCTCCCCACAAATACATCAGAAATACATCTACATGTGGAACAACTCCTACAGAACACATACTGAATGCTGGCAGAAGACCTCAGACCTCCCAAAAGGCAAGAAACTCCCCACGTACCTGGGTAGTGCAAAAGAAAAAAGAAAAAACAGAGACAAAAAATAGGGACAGGACCTGTACCTCTGGGAGGGAGCTGTGAAGGAAGAAAAGTTTCCACACACTAGGAAGCCCCTTCACTGGCGGAGACGGGGTGGCGGTGGGGGAAGCTTCGGAGACACGGAGGAGAGCGCAGCAACAGGGGTGTGGAGGGCAAAGCGGAGAGATCTGCACACAGAGGAACGGTGACGGCCAGCACTCACCAGCCTGAGAGGCTTGTCTGCTCACCTGCCGGGGCGGGTGGGGCTGGGAGCTGACGCTCCAGCTTGGAGGTCAGATCCCAGGGAGAGGACTGGGGTTGTCTGCATGAACACAGCCTGAAGGGGGCTAACGTGCCACAGCTAGCCAGGAGGGAGTCTGGGAGAAAGTCTGGAACTGCCTAAGAGGCAAGAGACCATTGTTTCAGGGTGCGCGAGGAGAGGGGATTCAGAGCACCGCCTAAACGAGCTCCAGACACCAGCGCGAGCTGCAGCTATCAGCAGACACCAGAGATGGGCATGAAATGCTAAGGCTGCTGCTACAGCCACCAAGAAGCCTGTGGCAAGCACAGGTCACTATCCACACCTTGCCTCCTGAGAGCCTGTGTGGCCCGCCACTGTCAGGGTCCTGTGATCCAGGGACAACTTCCCAGGGAGAACACACAGCATGCCTCAGGCTGTTGCAATGTCATGCCGGCCTCTGCCGCCACAGGCTTGCCCTGCATTCCATACCTGTCCCTCCCCCTGGCCTGAGTGAGCCAGAGCCCCCTAATCAGCTGCTACTTTAACGCCGTCCTGTCTGAACGAAGAACAGATGCCTTCAGGCAACCTACATGCAGAGGTGGGGCCATATCCAAAGCTGAACCCCAGGAGCTGTGCGAACAAAGAAGAGAAAGGGAAATTTCTCCCAGCAGCCTCAGGAGCAGCAGATTAAATCTCCACAATCAACTTGATGTTCCCTGAATCTCTGGAATACCCGAATAGACAACGGATCATCCCAAAATTGAGGTGGTGGACTTTGGGAGCACCTGTGGTCTTGGGGTTTGCTTTCTGCATCTAATTTGTTTCTGGTTTTATGTTTATCGTAGTTGAATATTTAGAGTTTATTATCATTGGTAGTTTTGTTTTGATTTGTTTGTGCTCTTCCTTTATTTTTTTAATATATAAATATATATTTTTTCCTTTTTCTCTTCTTGTGAGTATGTATGTGTATGCTTCTTTGTGTGATTTTGTCTGTATAGCTGTGCTTTTACCATTTGTCCTATGGGTTCTGTCTGTCTGTTTTTTGTTGTTGTTTTGTTATCTTTTGTATAGGTTTTAGGTCTTGTTATCTTGGTAAATTTGTTTTTTGTTTTGTTGCTCTCTTCTTTCTTCCCTTTTTTTCTCTTTTCTTTTTATTACTTTTTAATTTTTAATAATTTATTTTTATTTTCTTTTTTTTTTCTTTCTTTCTTTCTTGTTTTCTCCCTTTTCTTCTGAGCCGTGTGGCTGACAGGACCTTGGTGCTCCAGCTAGGGATAAGGCCTGAGCCTTTGAGGTGGGAGAGCCAAGTTCAGGACATTGGTCCACCAGAGACCTCCTGGTTACACATAATATCAAATGGCAAAAGCTCTCCCAGAGAGCTCCATCTCAACAGTAAGACCGAGCTCCACTCAACAACAAGCAAGCTACAGTGCTGGACACCCTATGCCAAACAACTAGCAAGATAGGGACACAACCCCACCCATTAGCAGAGAGGCTGCCTAAAATCATAATAAGCTCACAGACACGCCAAAACACACCACCAGATGCGGTCCTGCCCAACAGAAAGATAAGATCCAGCCTCATCCATCAGAACACAGGCATCAGTCCCCTCCACCAGGAAGCCTACACAACCCACTTAACAAACCTTACCCACTGAGGGCAGACACCAAAAACAATGGGAACTACGAACCTGCAGTCTGTGAAAGGAGGCCCCAAACACAGTAAGTTAAGCAAAATGAGAAGACAGAGAAATACACAGCAGATGAAGGAGCAAGGTAAAAACCCACCAGACCAAACAAATGAAGAGGAAATAGGCAGTCTACCTGAAAAACAATTCAGAGTAACAATAGTAAAGATGATCCAAAATCTTGGAAACAGAATGGGAAAAACACAAGAACTGTTTAACAAGAACCTAGAAGAACTAAAGAGCAAACAAACAATGATGAAAAACACAATAAATGAAATTAAAAATTCTCTAGAAGGAATCAATAGCAGAAATAACTGAGGCAGAAGAATGGATAAGTAACCTGGAAGATAAAATAGTGGAAATAACTACCACAGAGCAGAATAAAGAAAAAAGAATGAAAAGAATTGAGGACAGTCTCAGAGACCTCAGGGACAACCTTAAAAGCACCAACATTCGAATTATAGGGGTCCCAGAAGAAGAAGAGAAAAAAACGGGACCCAGAAAATATTTGAGGAGATTATAGTTGAAAACTTCCCTAACATGGGGAAGGAAATAGTCAATCAACTCCAGGAAGCACAGAGAGTCCCATCCAGGATAAATCCAAGGAGAAACACGCTAAGACACATATTAATCAAACTATCAAAAATTAAATACAAAGAAAAGTTATTAAAAGCAGCAAGGGAGGGGCTTCCCTGGTGGCGCAGCGGTTGGGAGTCTGCCTGCTAATGCAGGGGACACGGGTTCGCGCCCTGGTCTGGGAGGATCCCGCATGCCACGGAGCAACTGGGCCCGTGAGCCACAGTTGCTGAGCCTGCACGTCTGGAGCCTGTGCTCCGCGGCGGGAGAGGCCGCGATGGTGAGAGGCCCGCGCACCGCGATGAAGAGTGGCCCCCGCTTGCCGCAACTGGAGAGGGCCCTAGCACAGAAACGAAGACCCAACATAGCAATCAATCCATCAATCAATCAATCAATAAAAAAATAAATCTTTAAAAGCAGCAAGGGAAAAGCAACAAATAACATACAAGTGAATCCCCGTAAGGTTAACAGCTGAACTTTCAGCAGAAACTCTGCAAGCCAGAAGGGAGTGGCAGGACATAATTATTAAGTGATGAAAGGGAAAATCCTACAACCAAGATTACTCTACCCAGCAAGGATCTCATTCAGATTTGACAGGGAAATTACAACCTTTACAGACAAGCAAAAGCTAAGAGAATCCAGCACCACCAAACTAGCTTTACAACAAATGCTAAAGGAACTTTTCTAGGCACCTACAATAACAAACCCAAAACAATTAAGAAAATGGTAATAGGAACACACATATCGATAATTACCTTAAATGTAAATGGATTAAATGCTCCAAACAAAAGACATAGACTGGCTGAATGGATACAAAAACAAGACCCGTATATATGCTGTCTACAAGAGACCCACTTCAGACCTAGGGACACATACAGACCGAAAGTGAAGACATGGAAAAAGATATTCCATGCAAATGAAAATCAAAAGAAAGCTGGAGTAGCAATGCTCATATCAGACAAAATAGACTTTAAAATCAAGACTATTACAAGAGACAAAGAAGGACACTACATAATGATCAAGGGATCAATCCAAGAAGAAGATATAACAATTGTAAATATTTATGCACCCAACATAGGAGCACCTCAATACATAAGGCAAATGCTAACAGCCAAAAAAGGGGAAATCAACAGTTACACAATCATAGTAGGGGACCTTAACACCCCACTTACACCAATGGACAGATCATCCAAAATGAAAATAAATAAAGAAACACAAACCTTAAATGATACATTAAACAAGATGGACTTAATTGATATTTATAGGACTTACCATCCAAAAACAACAGAATACAATTTCTTCTCAAGTGTACATGGAACATTCTCCAGGATATATCATATCTTGGGTCACAAATCAAGCCTTGGTAAATTTAAGAAAATTGAAATCATATCAAGTATCTTTTCCAACTGCAGCACTATGAGACTAGATATCAATTACAGGAAAAAATCTGTAAAAAATACAAACACATGGAGGCTAAACAATATACTACTAAATAACCAAGAGATCACTGAAGAAATCAAAGAGGAAATCAAAAAATACTTAGACACAAATGACAATGAAAACACGATGACCCAAAACCTATGGGATGCAGCAAAAGCAGTTCTAAAAGGGAAGTTTATAGCAATACAATCCTATCTCAAGAAACAGGAAACATCTCAAATAAACAACCTAACCTTACATTGAAAGCAGTTAGAGAAATAAGAACAACAACAACAAAAAAAAAACCCAAAGTTAACAGAAGGAAAGAAATCATAAAGGTCAGATCAGAAATAGATGAAAAAGAAATGAAGTGAACAATAGCAAAGATCAAGAAAACTAAAAGCTGCTTCTTTGAGAAGATAAACAATATTGATAAACCGTTACCCAGACTCATCAAGAAAAAAAGGGAAAAGACTCAAAATCAACAGAATTAGAAATGAAAAAGGAGAACTAACAACTGATATTGAAGAAATACAAAGGATTATAAGAGATTACTACAAGCAACTATATGCCAATAAAATGGACAACCTGGAAGAAATGGACAAATTCTTAGAAAAGCACCACCTTCCGAAACTGAACCAGGAAGAAATAGAAAATATAAACAGACCAATCACAAGCACTGAAATGGAAACTGTGATTAAAAATCTTCCAACAAACAAAAGTCCAGGACCAGATCGCTTCACAGGCGAATTCTATCAAACATTTAGATAAGAGCTAACACCTATCCTTCTCAAACTCTTCCAAAATATAGCAGAGGAAGGAATACTCCCAAACTCATTGTACGAAGCCACCATCACCCTGATACCAAAGCCACACAAAGATGTCACAAAAAAAGAAAACTACAGGACAATATTACTGATGAACATAGATGCAAAAACCCTCAACAAAGTACTAGCAGACAGAATTCAACAGCACATTAAAAGGATCATGCACCATGATGAAGTGGGGTTTATCCCAGGAATGCAAGGATTCTTCAGTATATGCAAATCAATCAATGTGATAAACCATATTAACAAATTGAAGGAGAAAAACCATATGATCATCTCAATAGATGCAGAAAAAGCTTTTGACAAAATTCAACACCCATTTATGATAAAAACCCTCCAGAAAGTAGGCATAGAGGGAACTTACCTCAACATAATACAGGCCATATATGACAAACTCACAGCCAACATCACTCTCAATGGTGAAAAACTGAAAGCATTCCTCTAAGATCAGGAACAATACAAGGTTGTCCACTCTCACCACTATTATTCAACATAGTTTTGGAAGTTTTAGGCATAGCAGTCAGAGAAGAAAAAGAAATAAAAGGAATCCAAGTCGGAAAAGCAGAAGTAAAGCTGTCACTGTTTGCAGACACATGATACTATGCATAGAGGAACCTAAAGATGCTACCAGCAAACTACTAGAGCTAATCAATGAAGTTGTTAAATTAGCAGGATACAAAATTAATTCACAGAAATCTCTTGCATTCCTATACACTAATGATGAAAAGTGTGAAAGAGAAATTAAGGAACTAATCCCATTTACCATCGCAACAAAAAGAATAAAATACCTAGGAATAAACCTACCTAAGGAGAGAGAAGACCTGTATGCAGAAAACTATAAGACACTGATGAAAGAAATTAAAGATGATACAAACAATTGGAGAGATATACCATGTTCTTGGATTGGAAGAATCAACATTGTGAAAATGACTATCCTACCCAAAGCAATCTACAGATTCAATGCAATCCCTATCAAACTACCAATGGCATTTTTCACAGAACTAGAACTAAAAATTTCACAATTTGTATGGAAACACAAAAGACCCTGAATAGCCAAAGCAATCTTGAGAAAGAAAAATGGAGCTGGAGGAATCAGGCTCCTGGACTTCAGACTCTACTACAAAGCTACAGTAATCAAGACAGTATGGTACTGGCACAAAAACAGAAATATAGATCAATGGAACAGGATAGAAAGCCCAGAGATAAACCATGCACATATGGTCACCTTATTTTTGATAAAGGAGGCAAGAATATACAACAGAGGAAAGACAGCCTATTCAATAAGTGGTGCTGGGAAAACTGGACAGCTACATGTAAAAGAATGAAATTATGACACTCCCTAACACTATACAGAAAAATAAACTCAAAATGGATTAAAGACCTAAATGTAAGATGAGACACTATCAAACTCTTAGAGGAAAACATAGACAGAACACTCTATGACATAAATCACAGCAAGATCCTTTTTGACCCACCTCCTAAAGAAACAGAAATAAAAACAAAAATAAACAAATGGGACCTAATGAAACTTAAAAGCTTTTGCACAGCAAAGGAAACCATAAACAAGATGAAAAGACAACCCTCAGAATGGGAGAAAATATTTGTAAATGAAGCAACTGACAAAGGATTAATCTCCAAAATTTACAAGCAGCTCATGCAGCTCAATATCAAAAAAACAAACAACCCAATCCAAAAATGGGCAGAAGACCTAAATAGACATTTCTCCAAAGAAGACATACAGATTGCCAACAAACACATGAAAGGATCCTCACCATCACTAATCATTAGAGAAATGCAAATCAAAACTACAATGATGTATCACCTCCCACCACTCAGAATGGCCATCATCAAAAAATCTACAAACAATAAATGCTGGAGAGTGTGTGAGAAAAGGGAACCCTCTTGCACTGTTGGTGGGAATGTAAATTGATACAGCCACTATGGAGAACAGTATGGAGGTTCCTTAAAAAACTAAAAATAGAACTACCTTATGACCCAGTAATCCCACTACTGGGCATATACCCTAAGAAAACCATAATTCAAAAGGAGTCATGTACCACAATGTTCATTGCAGCTCTATTTACAATGGCCAGGACACGGAAGCAACCTAAATGTTCATCAACAGATGAATGGATAAAGACGATGTGGCACATATAGACAATGGACTATTACTCAGCCATAAAAAGAAACGAATTTGAGTTATTTGTAGTGAGGTGGATGGACCTAGAGTCTGTCATACAGAGTGAAGTAAGTCAGGAAGAGGAAAACAAATACCGTATGCTAACACATATATATGGAATCTAAAAAAAGAAAAAATGCTTCTGAAGAACCTAGGGTCAGGACAGGAATAAAGACACAGATGTAGAGAATGGACTTGAGGACACAGGGAGTGGGACGTGTAAGCTGGGATGAAGTGAGAGAGTAACACCGACATATATACACTACCAAATGTAAAATAGGTAGCTAGTGGGAAGCAGCTGCATAGCACAGGGAGATCAGCTTGGTGCTTTGTGACCACCTAGAGAGGTGGGATAGGGAGGGTGGGAGGGAGATGCAAGAGGGAGGAGATATGTGGATATATGTATATGTATAGCTGATTCACTTTGTTATACAGCAGAAACTAACACACCATTGTAAAGCAATTTTACTCCAATAAAGATGTTTAAAAAAACAAAACAAAAATGTATGGTACTGGCATAGAAACATAGACCAATGGAACAGAATCAAGAGCCCAGGAATAAACCCATGCATACGTGGTTAACTAATATTTGATAAGGGAGCCAATAAGAGTCAATGCAGAAAGGATAGTTTCTTCAATAAATGGTGTTGGGAAGACTGTATATCCACATGTAAGAGAATGAAACTGGAACCCAGTCTTACCCCACTCACCGAAATTAACTCAAAATAGATTAAGTACTTAGACATTAGACCTGAAACTATAAACTCCTACAAGAAAACATGCGGGGAAAGCTCCTTGACATTGGTCTTAGTACACAAGCAACAAAATCAACAACTCGGACTAATTCAAACAGAAAACTTCTGAACAACAAAGGAAACAGAATGAAAAGACACCTATGGAATGGGAGTAAATATTTGCAAACCATCCATCTCATAAGGGGTTAATATCCAAAAATTATAAAGAACTCATGCCACTCAATAAAAAATCTAATTAAAAATGGGCAGAGGGCTTGAACAGACATTTTTCAAAAGAAGACATACAAATGGCGAACAAGTACATGAAACGGTGCTCAACATCACTAATCATCCAGGAAATGCAACACATAACCACAATGAAATATCACCTCACACCTGTTAGAATCAAAAAAACAAGAGATAACGAGTGCTGGGGAAGGTATGGAGAAAAGGGAACCCTTGGGCACTGTTGGTGGGAATGTAAATTGGTGCAGCCGCTGTGAAAACAGTATGGAGTTTCCTCAAAAAATTAAGAATAGCTACCATATGATAAGCTAAATCAATAAAGCTGAAATTAAAAAAAAAAAAAGAATTACTTGGGCAAACAACAAATTCTCCCTTTGTTTGAGGAGACAAAAAAAATTCTAATGGAAGAAGTGCATAGAGGTAGGAAAAAACCTACTTGGAAATGAGAAAAAGTACTTAGTAAGATTAGAGAAAATAGTGCAAAGCCCTTGGCAAGGAAAGAGTCTCTAAAATGACTGGTGATTGGGGAAGGGGAAGGAAGAAAAGGAGAGCAAGGCTATTCCTAAGAGGGAGTCGTGGTGGAAGCTCATTAAGAGAGCCGAGCCAATTACATAATTGAAACCAGAACTGGTTGGGATAAAAGTAGAGGTTTAAAAAGTGAGATCATAAAACCAATCCCAAGTAGGCACAGTGTTTATACATAGAGATGGAATGTGTCCTAAGAGACTTCAGAGGTCTCTTGCCTGTTTTCTAAGCAGAACTTGAGCTATAATGCCCAGAAGGGAGACTTCAGGGCAACAAGTAAGCACATTCTCATTTCACAGTCCTCTTAGATGGGAAATTCCTGCGTGCTTTATATATGGGAAGCTTTCTTTTAAAATGCAACAATGGAAATGAAACTAGGATGAAAAGCAGCTATTAAAGGTCCTGCAATAGAAACATTAAGTTCTACTTGATTAGGGAGTTTAAATAATGTGATTTGTACTTACCTTAAAAACACATGAAGCAATATGGTCCCTTCATGGACTTAGGGGCCTGTCATCTGTTCACAAACTGAACTAAAACTACATATTCACTGTATTGGTAAATATTTCTTTCTTCTTATTCCCTTGACAACTCTTCGCCTGCTGAACAGAGTCCGTTACTCATTTTAAAGAATACTTATTGCCAATATCCTAAATGTAATATTATTTAAAGATGAAAAGAGGCAGTAATTAAAACAGTGGTTATAAAATAAAATTGTAACTGAATTTTAAGAATATAAAATGGAGTAGTCTAGGTAAATTTTGTATATTGATTTCTAAAAATATTTTCTTACCAATGTATGCTTCTCAGTTATAAGTTTCAGGGTCCTTTCCTCTATAGTAACTGAGGAATTAGCACAGTCAATTTACGTAATGCAGTATGAATTATGAAAATGATCACCATAATTAGGTCAGAAAGCCTGGCTTTGTGATTTGCTCACCAGAAATTAATTCTAAGACCACTTCCTCTCTATATGACCTTGCACAAGCCACTTAACTTCTCTGTTTTATCACTTTTAAAATGAGAATAAAAATATCATTTTTACCTACCCACAGAATTTGGGGAAGCAGAACTGAGAGAATATTTATGAAACTGGACTATAAACTGTCAAGTACTTGTGAGCTCCAGGGTTTCAGTTTAGGTAAAGCTGCTTCGAAGAGCTTGGGATCTCCAATTCTTTTCCTTGCTCAGTCCTGTTCCAATAATGCCAGGCTCCCTTTTGCCTTCTGGGTTCTTACATTCGATCTCCAACTCTCTCTGTGTGAAAAATGGGGATTCTATTGTCTACCTTTTGGAATTAGTATAAAGACAACCTGGAAAGTCCCTCGTGCAGTGCTTAGCACATGGTAGACTCAAGAAACTCAACTAGAGATGGCCAGGCGCCTCACAGACCATGTAACTCACTTACCTCTTTTGCACTTACCTCTTTTTGTATTCACTTCTGGAAAGTGAAGTCCAGAGAAGTAAGGAAATTGCCCAGAGTTATACATTGAGCTTTGGATTTAGATTCGATCCCAGGTCTCTGGAGTCTCAGAGCTCTTTCCTCAGCAGAAAGCACCTGCAGACTGTGGCAGCTTAAAAACAAATGAATGACAAGGGGCAATCATCAAGGAACGTATCCTACTGGAGTCTTCCAGTGAAACTAGTATGAGGATAAATTAGAGAGGAGGGGAGGGAAGAAGAGACATAAAATAATGTCCTTTACCCATGTATTCAGTGATATATTATAGGCCCCCTCCTGCCCAAGTCTTCTAAGTAAGGGTTTTATTTTTTGGTAAAATATATTCTGATACATTCACATAACAGAAAAGTATCCAACCACTAAAAAGAATGAGGTAGAACTGAATGGGAAAAATATTTACAAATGATATCACCAACAAGGGGTTAATATCCAAAATATATAAACAGCTCATACAACTCAACATCAAAGAAACAAACAACCCAATTAAAGAATGGGCAGAAGACCTGAATCGACATTTTTCCAAAGAAGACATGCAGATGACCAACAGGCACAAGTAAAGATGCTCAACATTGTAAATCATCAGAGAAATGCAAATCAAAACCACAATGAGGTATCACCTCACACCTGCCAGAATGGCCATCATCAAAAAGACAACAAATAAAAATGTTGGCGAGAATGTGGACAAAAGGGAACCCTTGTACACTGTTGGCGGGAATATAAATTGATTCAGCCACTGAGGAATGGAGGTTCCTCAAAAAACTAAAAATTGTTCTACCACATGATCCAATAATTCCACTCCTGTGTATATATCTGAAGAAAATGAAGACATTAATTTGAAAAGATACATGCACCCCAACGTTCATGGCAGCATTGTTTACAACAGCCAAGATATGGAAGCAACCTAAGTGTCCCTCAGCAGATGAATGGATAAAGAAGATGTGGTATATATAGCCAATAGAATACTACTCAGCCATAAAAAAAAGAATGAAATTTTGCCATTTGCAACAGCATGGGTGGACTTGGAGGGTATTATGCTTAATAAGATAAGTCAGACAGAGACAAGTACTACATGATATCACTTATATGTGGAATCTAAAAAATAAAACAAACTAGTGAATATAACAAAAAAGAAACACATTTACAGATATAGAGAACAAACTAGTGGTTACCAGTGGGGAGAAAGAAGGAGGGAGAGGCAAGACAGGAATAGGGGATTAAGAGGCACAAACTACTAAAAATAACATAAATAAGCCTCAAGTATATTTTGTACAGCACAGGGAATATAGGCAATACCTTATTATAACTATAAATGGAGTGTAACCTTTAAAAATTGTGAATAACTATGTTGTACACCTGAAACTTATGTAATATTATACATCAACTGTACCTCAGTAAAAAAAGAAAAAGAAAGAAAAAAGAGCTAGATCAAAAAGCACTAGCATAGAAAGCTGTGCCTAACATATTTAGGGAAAACAGAAAACAGCTGCATAGTATCCACAATCCTGGTCCTATTTTTGTTTTATGTGTATATAAACATGATAATAAGTCTGGAAGGACATCTTCCAGACCATTAGTAGTGGTTATCCTTCCACATTAAAAAGACTTTTCCCCTTTTATTTTATCTCTGTATTGTTTAAATTCTCAGGAGTATCTATGACTTTGATCATTAGGGAAAAATAAAGCTTTTATTTAAAATTTTAAAATGCTATTGAAACAATTAATGATTAATTGCATAAAAGTGCAATTATCCATATATACACTAAGCCAGAACGGAAATGAAATTAAAAAGTACAATGAAAGATTAGAGCTTTAAGAAAAATAGAAATATTCAGCCCCTTCCTTTCTTAAAGATGATTGCTATCTAATAGCATTTCCTTTATATGAGAGAAAATTAAACAACAGACGAAGCACATTTAATACTTCTAGTGGAACATCTTTTCCCCATATCTCTGATTTAACAAAAAAAAGCAAAGCAGGCTATCTTGGAAGCAGATATGAAAACTCTCTCTGGCCCCAGATCTAAAAAGGGAATAAACCCAAATTATGCCCCGCAGCACATGCACAGCTGCCCCACAGTGTTTTCATCTACTGTTACTCTGTGTCTTAGTGCTAAGGCTCTTTAGCTTGTCTGGAAATCCCTTGAAATGGTTGTCCAAAGAGTGTACATAAGTGCGTGTATACATTTTTCTGTGGAGAAGGACTGTAAGCTTCACCAGTTTTGCAAAGTGATCTTTTTACATTTTTTTCACACCCACAAATATTAACCACAGCATTTATCTATTCATATATATCCAAATATTCAACAGACATTGAGAGTTTTCCCTTCCATTTATTGTTATACATGTAGTAGGAATGTTATTACCCAAATTACATGCCTCATTTCTTACTCTCACAACAATACTCTTAAGTAAAGATTATCCCTATTTTCCCAGTGAGGAATATGGAGACTAAAAGGTGATCACATTTTTTTATATTCCTGCCATTGAGAGTCGGGGGTCTATGCCCTTTCCCCTTGAATCTAGATGGGCACTCTATGTTGACCAATTGAATATGATGGAAATGATACTGTGTCTTAAGAGACAGCAGCTTCCATTTCTTGTCCTTTGGAATAATAGTGCTTATAAGCAAGCCACCATGTTGTGAGGAAGCCAACGCAGCTCCATAGGGAAGCCCACGTGGAGAGGAACTGAGCGCCCAGTTGACACTCAGCACCAACCTGCCGGCCACATGAGTGAGCTGTCATGAAGTGGATCCTGCAGACCCAGTCCATCTGCGCCAGCTAATGCTGTGTGGAGCAGAGATGGGCCATCATCTCCACTGAGCCTGTAGTAAGCCGAATGATGGAGAAGTATTTACTTCCTAATCTTCAGAACTTATGAGTATGTTGTCTTACGTGGCAAAGCGGAATTAAGGTTGCAGATGGAATTCAGATTTCTAATCAGCGGACCTTAAACTAGAGGGATTCATCCTGGATTTTTTTAGGTGGGTCCAATGTAATCACAAGGATCCTTGAAAGAGAGAAGCAGCAGAGAAGGTCAGAGTGATTCACTGGGAGAATGACTTGACCTGCTGTTGCTGGCTTTGAAGATGGAGGAAGGGTCCATGAGCCAAGGAAGGCAGGCGGTCTCTAGAAGCTGGAGAAGGCAAAGAAACGGATTCCCTCTTAGGGATTCCAGAAGGGAATACAGCCCTGCAACACTTGATCTTAGCCTAGTGAGAACTGTATTGCATCTAACCTCCAGAACTGTGAGATAGTAAATTTGTGTTGTTTTAAGCCATCAAATGTGTGATAACTTGTTATAGCAGACATAGAAAACTAATACAGACCCCCTCCAAAACTGCACCTTTGTGAGCAAAATAATGTTTAAATCTAAACATATAATTTCTTTAAAATGATGATTATTTTAGCAGTTAATAGTACATAAGAGAGCAACTAAAGACTCTTTAGTAGGCTATTGAACATTTTTATGGATGCCCAGGCCTTTTTTTTAACCTGTTTGAAGATGCTTTATAGATTTAATTTTCTATGTTTAAGTATCTTTTTTCAATGTGGCCATAAATGCCCTTTTAAATTAGTGACAGTGAAAGTAGTTATCCTGGAGATAATTATATCTAGCGATTAGGTTTTACAATAAAGCTATTTTAATCAGTTTAAATAACACTCTTTACTGATCATTATAGTACCAGATAAGAAGAGTTAAGTTTTTCAGGCGGGGATGAGATCACTTAACTTCTTCAAAAGTAACTTTCGTAGTAAATCTTCCCCCAAAATGTCCGAAGTAAAGTGACAACTGATTGAAAAATAAGATAATTTCCCTTCATTCCTCCTTGTTTGTTGAGCATCTCCTGATGTTTTTAAAACCCACAGTGTTTGTATGATTTAAAGAAAATCAATTTCTCCTGAGTGAAATCAGTGAGAGCAGTTTCAGATCCCAGAGAAGCTCTGTAGCCTACCAATCCAAAGGCAGATTCGGTGGAACCACAGACAACTTTAGGATACAATGAACCAAGTAGCCTTTGATTCACACCTTTGAATAACTGTGATACACCCAAAAGTTTGGCTATGAATCTGAAGAGATGGCAGGTGAAATATAATGTGTTGCATGGTGCTATTTGTTAAAAAGATAAACATGGTTTTTGAATTTTATAATATTGCTCAAATATGGGACAGACATGAACTTATTTCTCCGTGAACTGAGTCTTAGTTGAACCTTTTGTGTTCTAATTGCAGTTTTAGTAAATGAGGAGAACAATGTTCATTGAAAATAAAACAAAAAGGGAATTAAAAACTAGGCTTCATCAAGAAAGTCAACGAAAACACCCCATTCCAAGAACAGTTGGGGAAACCTATCAGTATACAAAGATGTAAAATTCACCGGGTGACAGAGTGACTGGTCCCTGTTTCCCTAAAAGCTGCCCATCAATATAGCTTCAGGAGCAAGTTAATAAGGACACATTTATGTCACAGGAAGAACTTTCATTGTAACCCAAAAAGAACTTACAACTGTGATGATTTTAAATCATTCTATAAGTTAGGACTCTTTCCATTGCATATGATGGAAAATCCAACTCAAACGTAATTAAGAAAAGGAATTTGTTGGTTCATTTGTTTGCAGGCTCAGGGACTGTCTAGCTTCAGGGATAACTTGCTCCAGGGGCTTATGCAATGTTCTATATGCTCAGTTCATCTCCAAATGTCAATTCTGTCCTCCTCTGTGTTTTGGCTTCATCCTGAGGTTATCCCTCCTCTGTGTTTTGGCTTCATCCTGAGGTTATCTCCCGGGATATAATGGAACAGGGGAAATGGTCCTTCCAATACGAATAAGGCTGAGCAGAGGGGAGTGGTTTCCCAAAGGAAGATACTAGATAGGGCGGGAACGTACATTGGGCAGCATTGTGTTCACTATGATAGTACTGGCATAACATGTTAGTAACAGACATTTTGAGTGTTGTTTATATTTTTTAAATATAGAATCATTTAGGCTCATAAGCATTTATGGTCTGATATACAAGTATATAAAATATCAAGCCCAGCCATTTGGATACCTAATGAGATAATGATTTCAGTCCTCTTTAAGTCAGTTTATGTTCTTTCCAACCTTGTCTCCCACATCTGTCCAGGCAAACTTTGCTCCAGCCTCACCAGTCGACTCTTCTGGATTGCTTATCTCTATTCTGTGATCTTCCAGATTCCTACTGCCTGGAATGTCCCTTCCCCTTTTCATTCTTTGGTATCTAAATTCTCCTTTTCCAAGGCTAATTCATAGTTATTTCTTCTGTGAAGCAATTGAGAAATAATGATCCTTTCTCCTAAATTTTCTCGTAATTTTTATATTAAAATTTGCAATTTTACCACCAATTTCCACTCTCTAGACCATGGAAGATATCACTTTGATGGTGGCAGTTCTGTCTGCTGACCTTTAATGTGGCCCTAGATTTCTTTTCCATATAGCACTCCTGGAAGTCCTAAAAAACCAATCCAAGTTTGCTCGTAAAATGAAACTAATTGGCCATTTTGAATGAACACTGGGCACTATATCTTCACTCTTTCACATTTGTAACTCTACCAACTCATATCTTATGAGCATAAAGCTTTGCCTCTAGAAAATATTCAATAAATGTTTGGGAAATAGAACTTAACTGAATGGAGGGCAAACCCTACAAGTAAGTTGACAGTGGTAACTGGTCAAAGCTAATATGAGTTAAGAATACGCACTTCTAACATGAACATTGAAAATGTGAGAACTCAGTCTCCTTTCCCCCAAAAGTGTGTTTTCACAAAATGTGAAATAAAATCTTACCAAATAGAAAAGCTTTCCCTGAGGAAATGGTTGAAAACCATTTAAAGGAAAATACTGGCATTTAACTATTCCCAATCCTAAGAAATAAAATATTGTAATAGATTTACTTATTTAGAAAATATAATATGTGGCAGGTGATGCTTTTAAAGAGTGGGGGAAAGCCATTCTCATAACTAGAGCTTGCTGGGAATAATTTCTGGAGTTGTGGAAAGTTATTGTGTATACTTTTAGCCATAATTTTAGATGACTTTATAGCTTTGGGAAATGCACCATTTTATAGCCCAGAAGTGATTACATAAAATTGTATTAAAGTGATTACAATAAGAACTACATAGGCAGTAATGTTTGCTGCTTTGCAAAACACTTAGCCCAGGAGACTCTTTAAAGCTGAATGGAACAGAAAGTGCTGGTAGTCAAATTAGACCTATTCATCCAATAAACATCAGCACTCACTGGCAACTACAACCCAGCACTATTTTCGCTGAATCTCACATCTCATTCACCACTTAACATCAAAGCAGCCAGTTGCATCCTTGAAAAACAGAACAGATTAGTTATTTAGCATCATTTCATAAATATCCCCTCACCTTACCCCCATGTCATTTTAATTTTAAATGTTCTAGTTTGAAGGCACTACTTTTTAATTCATTTAGGCCAACTATGAAGGAGATATAAAAATAACATAAATATTTTTAAAATTTAAATGTCTCTTAATTTAGCCTGCATAAAACTTCCAAGTTTTTAAGAATATCAACTAATAAATACAGAAGAAATTATATGCAACCCCAATAAAATAATAAATCTGGTCAGTGAACATCAATAACCATTAATACCATTAGGTGAAATATTCATGGAGAACTTTATAATGGATAGGTCAGGTTGACAACACCTGAAACCATTGATCAATCTTAGCATCATTAAAAGTACGTCAAGCAAACTGTGACACATTGGTGATTTTTTTTCTTCTATTACTGTATAACATATTACTCCAAAGCTTAGTGGCTTAAAACAACAGTAAACATTTATCATCTCACACAGTTTCTCTGATCGAGAATTCAGCAGTGGTTTAGCTGGGAAGTTCTAGCTCAAGGAATCTTGAGGTTGCAGTCGAGAAATCAGCTAAGGTAACAGTCATCTGAGTGCCTGCCTGTGGCTGGAGGGTCCACTTCCATGATGCCTCACTCACATGGCTGTTGGCTGTTAGGGCCACTGGAGTGTGTGCATCTGCCCTAACATCTGGCTGCCCCCAGATTGATTGAGTGATCCAAAAGGAAGAGAAGAAGACTCTACAAACTCTTTTATGTCACATAGCATCACTTCTGCTATGTCCCATTGGCTCACAAGTCAGTTCTTCTATTCAGTGTGGGAGAGAACTGACTACACAAGGACATTAATATGAGAAAGTAGGGGTCAATGGGGGCCATCTTTGTGGTCAGCTACCACAAATGCGAAGCAATCCTCTAAAGTATTCTTGCCTCCTCTCCTGTAAAACCATTCCAGAATCTAATCAAATACCTAGGTCTAACTACTAATTTATAGGAAATTAGGGAGAGGTGAGGAATGGATAGAGGAACAAATTAAACAACACAACAAGGGAACAATCAGTCAATTCCAGAATGTGAGACAATCTAAAGAACAAGATTTGATTTCTTCAGCCAATAAATGGTGTAAGGGTATAGTTACAGATTAAGAGAGATTTAAGAGATGTTAACAACTAAATAATAATGATTCCAACGTATCAATTGTAAAAAGACTTCTTCCACAGTTGTGAAAATTTAAAGGACTGGGTATTAGGTGATATTAAAGAATCGTTAGACACATTCAGTGGGACAATGACATTGTGGGTGAGTATATGTATGCCCTTATTTCTTACAGTTACATGCTAAAGTATTTACAATTGAAATGCTATGGTATCTGGGATTTGTTTTTATTTTTTAATTTTTTTTTGCTTTTTAAAATTTTTATTTTATATTGGACTATAGTTGATTTACAATGTCGTGTTAGTTTGTACAGTAAAGTGGTTCAGTTATACATATACATATATCTATTCTTTTTCAAATTCTTTTCCTATTTATGTTAATATAGAATATTGAGCAGAGTTCCCTGTGCTATATATCCAATAGGTCCTTGTTGGTTATCTATTTTAAATATAGTAGTGTGTATAAATAATCTAACAAAAGTAACCAAAAGTTGGGGGGATAGATAAAGCAACATTGGCGAAAAAGTTGAAAATTGCTGACACTAACTGATGGGGTTATGGGAAGCAAGGAAGGAAGGAAGGAAGGAAGGAAGGAAGGAAGGAAGGAAGGAAAGAAGGAAGGAAAAAGGTAGCAAGCTTCAGTTTCCATAGCTGAAATAAAGTTAATCACATAGCCAACTGTTCAGACATAGAAAAACACTTCATTATGTATATAATGCTTTTGTTTGGGGAATTTCTTTAATTTCTTTCTATACCTTCTGCATAGGGATATCACAGTGATTTCAAATGAAGAAGTCAAAACCTGCACCTCTAATGAAAAAAAAAAAACACATTAATTGTGAAACTTAAAATTCTGTCAAACCGATCACTTGGGGTTATGTAGACCCATATAAACCTGATTTAATTAAAACATGGTGTTCAATAAGGAATAATTAAGTAAAAGAACACATGTTTTCTTTCCAAAGGGGCCCTGTTTCCTAACCCATTAGTGAGCTCAAATATGTGTGTTCATGTAAGACCAATGGCTGGGTTCTTTCTAGGCTGCAATAAGGATTGCATCTGTCTCTTGATACTCCCAATGTGGTCCCCAGAACCTTCTGTACTGACTGGCAGCTTGTCACATATGCAGACTTTCAGGCCCTACCCAATACCTACTGAATCAGAAGCTATATTTTAACAGGATTCCCAGGTGATTGATATGAACAGTATGTATAGATATATATAGAGAGATATCTATATATATACATACATATATATATATAGGCTACACTCCACAGCATGTGGGATCTTAGTTCCCTGACCAGGGGTCGAACCTGTGCCCCCTGCAGTGGAAGCACAGAGTCTTAACCACTGGACTGCCAGCAAAATCCTTGAACAGTGCATTTTGAGAAGCACTGCTCTAGAATTCATGAGAATGCTTCAGATTCCTATTCTCATCTTTCACGTCAAATCTTACCACTGGATGTTTTCCTCTCCATATCTGACCTAGGCTTTCAGGATGTCAGATATAGCATCCTGGTGCAGACCCTAGCACCTCAAAACTGCAAGTCCCTCGAGGGCAGGAAACAGGTCCAAAATCATGTCTATATCCACTTTAATTCCTGCCACATAGTAAGGACTCTAGTACTTTTTGGAAAATGAATAAAATGGTTGGCTAAGAATCTGTCTTTTGATATCAAATGAAGGAAGTATGAAGCTTGACTCCTCTACTTACTAGCTGCACTAAAAAGGAATCACAATCCCTATCTCAAGGAATTATTTTGAAGATTAAGTGAAATTAAATGTACCTGGCATTATGTACGCATTCCATTATAAGGGCACTGGGGCTTTTTAATGTATCAATAAAAATAGTACTGTATCTTTTCCATTTTTAAGTATTGTCCTCTGTCTTAGCCAGCTTGGGCTGCCATAGAAAATGCTGTAGACTAGGTGACTTAAACAACAGAAACTTATTTTCTTACAGTTCTGGAGGCCGGAAGTCCAAGATCAACATTCCAGCAGGGTTTGTTTTCTGGTGAGGACTCCTTTCCTGACTTGGGGACAGCCACCTTCTCACTGTGTCCTCACATGGTAGAGAGAGAGCTCTCTGGTATCTCTTCCTCCATTTATGAGAATAAGAATCCCATCAGGTAAGGAATGCACCCTTCTGACCTCATTTAACCTTAATTACCTCTAAAAGGCTCCCATCTCCAAATACAGTCACACTGAGGTTTAGGGTTTCAACACACAAATTTTGGAGGGACACAGTTCAGTCCACAGCATCCCCAATACATGGCATTGCAGTATTCATAACAAATATTTTCCATGTTAGGTATATCTACATTGATTATGGCAACATGATTTCTCTTTCTTTGGCTCTATAATGTCTTAATGTTTCCCTCATTCTAATTTTTGTGTTTACTTAGTGTTATTTGGATCTCTTCTCTAATTATCACTCTTTCTGCTAGGTTCCTCAGAGTTCTAATAACACAATTCAGCTATTTATGCTTCTTTAAACCTTAAATCTTGGATTAAGTAAATAAGATATCAGAAGTGCAAGTAATATTATACACATTTTCCTATCCTACATCAAGATAAAAATAGTTTAAATATATAATTAAGACATTCTACAATTTTACTTTCATAAAGAATATACAAACTAGCATTCCTCCTTTAATTTTTGAATTCATCTCTGACTATTCTTCTGCTCCCTATTCTGATCTAAAAAATCATAAAATTCTTTAAAAAGAGCTACTATCCATCTGTAACTGGCAACATTTATTTTTCAAATGGACAAGCTTTTCACCTAATCTCTAAATACTGATGTGTTCTATAACTGCTGTGATCGTATGAAAACCATTCCCAGTTGAACTCTTAAATATTCCCAAGAACTGCATAGAAATAGATAAAACTCAGAGAAACACTTAAGGAAAGATTATTATTAAGGTTATTAATAAAGGTTATTATTCAATAAACCTCTATTTCATGCATTGTGCTTGGCAAGAAAAGAAAGATAAGAAAAACAGGTTCTTCTCTCTGGGAGCTGGTTGGCTAGCAGGAAAGGCATACATATAAACAAAAATTAAATAAAATGTCATCCTTGATTCTTTAATGAAAGTGTCTGTAAGATACAAATGATTGGTGGTGTTTTAAGTATACATTGACTGTGGTTATAAATCAATATTAATGAAAGGAAAACTCCTCAAGAGCATTGTCAAGGTTTGCTATCTTTTTTTTTCCTATTTTACCACACATTTATTCAATACTTGAAGCAAAGCAGTGTGTGCTGATTATGGGATGTACAATGGTGAGTACCAGCAGTCTTATCTCTGAAGGATAATGAGATAAAAAAGTGTGTCCAAATATTCACAACCCAAGGCACTGTGGGTTACCTGCCACAATGATGGTCTGAAAAAGAATGTGTAGGGGAAGAGAGCTTACCTGAATTAGTCTCTAAGTGAAGCTTTCCTAGAGAAGGTAGACTTTATTTTTTTTTAATTGAAGTATAGCTGATTTACAATACTGTGTTACTTTCAGGTGTACAGCAAAATGATTCAGCTATACATCTACCTATATACATAAATATATATATATATATATATATATACACATAAATATGTATATACATAAATATATATATATTCTTTTTCAGATTCTTTTCCCATATAGGTTATTACAAGATATTTAATATAGTTCCCTGGACTATACAGTAGGTCCTTGTCATCTATTTTATATATGGTAATATGTATCTGCTAATGCCAAATTTCTAATTTATCTCTCCCCTCATTTCCTGTTTGGTAACCATAAGTTTGTTTTCCATGTCTGAGTCTGTTTCTGTTTTATAAATAAGTTCGTCTGTATTATTTTTTAGATTCCACATATAGGTGATATCATATGATATTCATCTTTCTGTTTCTGACTTACTTCATTTAGTATGGTAATCTCTAGGTCCATCCATGTTGCTGCAAATGTCAATATCTCATTCTTTTTATGGCTGGGTAATATTCCATTGTATATACATACCACATCTTCTTTATCCATTCATCTGTTGATGGACACTTAAGTTGCTTCCATGTCTTGGCTATTATAAATAGTGCTGCTGTGAACATTGGGGTGAATGTATCTTTTTGAATTTTCATCTTTTCTGGGTATATGCCCAGGAGTGGGATTGCTGGATCTTATGGTAGTTCTATTTTTCAGTTTTTAAGGAACCTCCGTACTGTTTTCCGTAGTGGCTGCACCAGTTAACACTGCCACCAGCAATGTAGGAGGGTTCCCTAAGTTTTCTGTGTTCAATTCCTCGGCTCATATTTTCTCGTATATACATGCTAACTAAGCTTTGATCCCCACGACTCCACTGAAATAATCCTTATCAAGGTCACCAGCTCCCTAGGTAATCTCAGTCTGCCCCATGGTTTAAATTCCACTGTAACACCTCACATATTTATTTCTCCAGCCTGGATCTCTCCTCACCTGAACTCTAGACCATCCACTTGAATGTGAAATAGATGTTTCAAAATTATCATATCTAAAACCGAATCCTCAGTTTTCTCCCACAAACCCTCCTCCCTGACCATTCCCCCATCTTA
The DNA here is from genome assembly GCF_965194825.1 of Balaenoptera physalus. Classification (NCBI taxonomy): domain Eukaryota; kingdom Metazoa; phylum Chordata; class Mammalia; order Artiodactyla; family Balaenopteridae; genus Balaenoptera; species Balaenoptera physalus. Next base: position 76,250,398 of record NC_138890.1, on the reverse strand, counting down.
CTTTTTAGCTAGCTGCTCAGGCCAAAAACCCTAGAATTATCCTTAATTCTTCTCTTTACCTTACATTCTTCATTAAAAATCACCAACAAATCCTGTTGACTCCACCTGCAAATAATATCCAAAATCCAATGTTTCTCATCACCACTAATGCTCACCCTGCTCCAAATCATCATCTCTTGCCAGAATCCTGCAATAGCCTCTTAACTGGCCTCGCTGCTTCCCACTCTTTCTCCCTTACAGTTAATTCTCCCCACAGCTGCCAGAGGCATCCTGCTAAAATTTCAGCCAAATCAGGTCACTCTTCTGCTCCAAAAACCTCCAATAGCTCCCCGTCTCACTCAAAGTAAAAGCTAATGCATTCAGTGGCCTACAAGGCTCTACACAACCTAGCGTTGCCCCTCTCCCTCTCCTTGACCTCTCTGAACTCATCCCAGCCCCTCTCCCTACCCTTATTGTGATCCTGCCTCACTGGCTTCCTTGCTGTTTCTCAGTCACACCAGTCACACCTGCGCCCGCTTTAGGGCCTTTCCTTTGCTCCTCTCTCTGCATGAAAATGCTCTTATGCCAAATACCAGTATGCACAGCTTGCTCTCTCACCTCCTTTAGATCTTTGCTAAGATACCAGCTTTTCAGTTAGGCTATCTGTTTCAGACAGGGTTCAATTAAATGAGCATAATCACTTGAAACTAGATAGATAGATAGATAGATAGACAGACAGACAGACAGACACATGTAGGAGGGGAGAGAGAGAGAGAGAGATTGATTTCTTATAGGGATTTGACTTTATACAATTGTGGGAGCTTGTTAAGGAGTCTCTCTAAGGCTGTTTTCTTTACATCTGGTGTTGGGGCTTGATGTCCACAGATCAGAGAGTGGGAAGGAAAGATAGATATAAAACTGGGGAGAACAAGGACCAACTGGAATCCAACAGGACGCATTGGAACCCATATCAGTTCTCACTGCCTCCAACCTGTTGATGTGGGTGTCCTACATGAGAAGCTGGTCCTCTTCATCACAGAACTAAACACACACCTGGCCCAGGAGACAGAGAAGCCGAAGCAGAATGCAGGCCTGGCTACTGCCCCCTATTAATGAAGTGAGCCCCCAGATAAGCTGCAACACACGTGAGCTACAATAACACCTGTACGGACCTTTCAAGCATAAAAAACAATATGGTAGCTGTTTCACGTCTTCCCTCTGAATATTACACAAGAAACATACAGGGAAGGGGAAAATTCAGCCTAGCTGAGTCACATTACAAAGCCGCCTCCCCTTAGTACAAAATCACAATCTAGCCTTTAGCACTTACTGTCCTTCTCCTCTGCAATATTTTTCTCTATGGCACTAACATTCTATATATCTTACTTTTTGTTTGGTTTACTGTCAGTCTCGCCCCACTTAAATGTGAGCTTCGTGAGGACAGGGATTTTTTTTGTTTGTTCACTGTTCTCTGCCTACAGCCCAGAAGAGTAGCTGGCACGTAATAGGCCCTCTGTAAATATTTGCTGACTAAATGAATTATGTAAGCATTCTGATGAACATTTTTAATAGAGCTGTAATTATGATTGTCTATCGGACAGTCACAGACAGATTTTCTAACTGAGCAAATGAGAATTAGAGGTATAGATGATAAATTCACAACCTATGGGCTATAACTTATTTCCATTCTCTATCCCTTAGGAACAAGGAACAAATCTATAGAAAATAGTGAAGGAGCAAAAAGATGGTTTTTAGCATCTTTCAGGTAATATGAGGAATAGTGAAGATAAGAGTTTGTTAATGTAAAAAAGAATGCTTATCACCAGATTTCTCACATTAAATTAGGCACTTGATAAATGTACTTGGCTGCTACTGATGACTATCTTTAACATCTTGCCTTATCTTCCACTCTTTTTTCAAAACGTGCACAGTAGATGGAGACCTGTGCTCAAACATGATCATGAGAAACAGAGGTCAGTGCTTCATTTTCCCCTGCACATTTTACAAACCCCCCTCCTCAAGGAAAACTCCTCCATCACCCAATGGTAGCATGAATTGCTCCTTTTTATAGAATCCTATTATATTGGTTCACATGCACAATTTCTCTCTTTATGAATCTCTGTCTGTATGTCTCACAAGCCCACTATAACAGTCAGGCTCCCAACACTACACTGATGGCACACACACACACTGGGATAATTCACAATGAACTTGTTACATGGGTCTGGGCACCATATAGAGGAACCACAAGAGATAGCCTAGAAACCTGGGCTAGCTAAAGGGTGCTGTCACACCATAGGCTCACAGGGAGAAATGGTTACCAGAAGGAGAGAGTGTTGTAAACAGGGAGCCTCTTTGGGAGGACCTGAGACTTTCTGTTACAGCCAACTTAAGGTGACTTCGCAGGGAGGTCACCAGGGTCATACCCTGACCTCTTCTCCTCCCTTCCTCTAATTTCTTGTCGGGGAAACCCATTGGCTAACCCCAACCAGGAGCCAGGAACCACAGGAACTCACTGATGGAATCCCTACCAGTCAGCTTCCTGGGACAGACAGCAGGTTGGAGAAGAGTGTGGAACGAGCCTAGAATGGCACATGGAAGCTATTCAGCTTTCACCCACTGAAAGCAGTGACTGGGTCTCCTGCTTCTCTTTTTATCCCCCAGAGCACCTTTCACAAATTACTTGGTCTGTACATTGTGTATGCACAACAGATACCGGTGGGGTCCACTAACCTATCTCAGAACAGCTGGGCAGAACTTCCATATCTGTAGAAGGGATCATAGTTTTATTGTAAAGACTGCAGTGAGTCCTGACATTATCTCTGAAGGATCAGAAACAGCCTGAAAGGCAAGAATCTTCCACTAAGAGGCATTTGTGACATGATCAGAAGCAGGATTGAAGAGTAAGGCCCTGAAGGACCTTCTAAAGTACTATTGGTAAGTTAGTCGGTATGGTGACCTGGAGGTGCCAACACTGCCCTCTAGGTGGGAGGCACAGAAATGATGCAATGAACTCTAAGAGCAATAAAAAACTCAGTTCCTTCGATAGCATGCCTTATGGTCTAAGGCAAGAGGGTATGAATTCATGGACTGGGCTCGCAATACAGCATCAGTCACTGGAAAACAACTCCCTCACACAAAGAGGATTTTTTTTTTTAATTTATTTTATTTATTTATTTATGGCTGTGTTGGGTCTCCGTTTCTGTGCGAGGGCTTTCTCTAGTTGTGGCGAGCGGGGGCCACTCTTCATCGCAGTGTGCGGGCCTTCTCACTATCGCGGCCTCTCTTGTTGCGGAGCACAGGCTCCAGATGCGCAGGCTCAGTAACTGTGGCTCACGGGCCTAGTTGCTCCGTGGCATGTGGGATCTTCCCAGACCAGGGCTCGAACCCGTGTCCCCTGCACTGGCAGGCAGACTCTCAACCACTGCGCCACCAAGGAAGCCCACACGAGGTTTTTAACCAGAGTCTCGCAGGTTTATCTTATTACTTGTTCTATTACTCTTTTAGCCTTGTAACTTTATATGTATGATTTACGTGTCATGTTTAAATCTTGGTCAGTGACAGATATAAAGGAAGATCAATAAGGGAAGGAGAAAGGTGCCTGAGAACACTGGAACTTAATTTTTTAAATGTCAAGCTAAGGAAATCAGAGAAGGCAACTAGGAACATGGTATATATCTTAACGACCAATTAATATTCTACATGCCTTTTATTAAATGGATACCTCTTTTAACTAGCTATATTGCTTTCACTCAGCAGCCTAATAACCCAGAAAGTAGTAAAACTAAATGCCTACCTTATTGATTAGCTGTCAAAAATAGTATATTTCACCTTTCTCATAAAATATGTGCTAAAAAATTTATTAGGACATTAATATACAAATTTACCTCTTGAGTGGGATGTGCTATGAATCCAAAATAATATGCTTCCTTTGGTCTTTTCAAAGGTAACATTCTTGTACAGAACTTCAGAAAATACATACATACAGATATATATATATATATATAGCAATTTTCATAGATAAGAATTTGTCTTTGAGCCTTTCACATATGTTCTTAGTTCTCTTTCTAGGGTTTTAAAATAGCATAATTTATTTATGATCACATTAAATATCTTTAAAAAAGAAATAAACTGCATTAACAAGTATTAAGCAAAGCTCATTTTTTCATTCCTGGAGACATATGCTAAAAATAAAAAATGCTGGGAAACAATCATGTTTTTCTCCCAGAGGGAAAGGGCCCTGTTTTACTTTCCTTTGGGTTCCCAAAGCTGAGGCTAATGCCTACCATATTATAAGTGTTTTATAAACATTTTAACCAACTGTATACCATATCTGCTAAATATATAGCTGTATACATCTATTGTCATTAAAACTCATGCTCTAAGAATTATCAAATGGCTGTAATTGTACCACACACATGACTTACTCCAAAATATTTGGAATTAATTAGAACACTTTCCACTTCTGGGAACAGAAGGCCTTGTCTTAATGGTCTGAACAATAGGAAAATTGGAAAACTGATTCTCATGTGATAGGAAGTCATGAGATAGGATGGGCTCAGGATTGGTAAAGTTAGCAGCCCAAAGACATTTCCAAGGACCCTTATTCTTTCCATCTTTCTGTTTTGCCTTCTCAGCACATCAGCCTCATCCTTACACTAAGTCCCTCCATGGATCATTCTAGAATACAGTATTCAGAGACAGAAAAGAAGAGAAAAGAAAAGAAAAGACATTTTTCTTCCCTGAGTCTCTTTTTAAGATCAAGAAAAAGTTTCCCAGAATCCACCCCTTACACACCTAGCAAGCTTCTCCTCAAATCTCATGGGCCAGAAGTGTGTGTGTGTGTGTGTGTGTGTGTGTGTATGTGTGTGCGTTTAAGGAGACTAAAACATCTTAATTCTTTCAAAAATAATTTTCCTCCTACAGATTAATAGAGCAATCAAGAATATTGCTAAAACTTAATTGTAAATAACATGTTTATTATAATTCAAAATTTAAGAAAACTATGTTTTTACTTGTGCAACAGACATTGTTGACTGCCTACCCAACAGCCATTCCCTTTTCTCCATTTTTATAAATTTTGTCCAGATGTCCTTTTCTGAAGTAGTTAAGATATTGTAGTCTCCTTTTAAAAACAAACAAACAACACTTGTTCCTTTTTTTCTCAATAAATTTCTGTATTGTTAGCAGAGGTCTTCAAAATCATCTCACTGCTCTTGGTTCATACTAATATGTATTCACAATATTATTTTGTTTCCTTCACTGAAAAGCAGGTTTTTTTTGTTCACACTGCTCTATAGACCTAGGATACAATTGTGAACAATACAGACCAAAATTCCTGTCCTCCGGAGCTTACATGCTATTACTAGTGAGATACACCGCATATGAGAGGCATTTTAACATTAGGTAACTATTTTAAAATAAATAACATTAGTTTTTGATACTCTTTTACAGAACAACCCAGTTTCTCAAAATTTATCCTGAAAAAAGTCAAACATGGGTACAAACACATTTATTAAGTGAACTACTGGGTTCACAATAGTCTACAAAACAAGAAAATTGGAGATAGCCTAAATGTCCAAAATCAGAGAACTGGTTAGGAGGGAATTATTGTGTGTCTATAGAGGTAATCATTAAAAATAATTATGCTGTTTATTATTTAGAAGAGTATGTAGCCAGTAAACATAATTGTGTGGAATAATATTTATTTGTAAAAATGTTCATGATATAACACAAAATGAAAAAGTGAGCCACATAGCAGTATGGAAACTATAATAATGTTTTGTTACACACGAATATGAATAACACCAAAGTGTTAACAGTAATTTTCTCTGGGTGATATGATTTAGAGGGAGGTTTTCATTTTTGAATGTGCTCTGACTTGATAAATAAAAAGGGAGAAATTAAAGTTATCAGCGCTGATTTTAAAGTCTCCTGTAATAGCATCAACCATTTATCAAGTGCCTCCCATGTGCCAGCCAATGCACTCAGAACTCTATATGTGTGCTCTCACTTAATGCTTTCAACAACTCTGTAAGTTAGGCATTGCTACTTTCTCCATTTTCTCCTCAGGCTGTAAAAGGGTTTGAAGGAGGTTAAATATCTTGGCTAAGACATACACTAGTAAGTGGTTCACCCTGAATTCAATTCAAAGTAGTCTGACTCAAAGTCCAGTCTTTTAACCATTGGTGTTCTTCTGTCTACGAATATAGGCAGTTAAAAGCAAGTTGAGGGACTTTTCTGGTGGCACAGTGGTTAAGAACCCACCTGCCAATGCAGGAGACACAGGTATGAGCCCTGGTCTGGGAAGAAACTCTAACATGCCACGGAGCAACTAAGCCCGTGCACCACAACTACTGAGCCTGCACTATAGAGACCGCAAGCCACACTACTGAAGCCTTCGTGCCTACAGCCTGTGCTCCACAACAAGAGAAGCCACCACAGTGAGAAGCCTGCGCACGGCAACAGAGAGTAGCCCCCGCTCGCTGCAACTAGGGAAAGCCCGCGCACAGCAGCGAAGACCCAACACAGCCAAAATATTAATTAATTAATTAATTTTAAAAATCAAGTTGAATATCGCAGAAAATCAATGAATTAGATCACAAAACTTAGGGGGAAATAAAAAAGGATAAACAGAACTGTATCAAGAAGGCAGATTAACTGCAAGAAACTATTTCCTTCTCCAAAAGAATATCTTGGAAAAGAACAGAATAAGAACAGAATTGTATACACAGGAAGTAGTATATCTTTAGGAAAACTGGAAAACAAAATTAATTGCTAGCAGCAAAATATTTATGATTCCCTGTAAAAAGGAGAGCAGACAGTATAAAATTCAAAGTATGTCCATCCTGAAATATGTACCAAAGAGGACTTCTCAGAAGAGTGGGTGTGGATCTCAATCACACTAACCCCCTAGGCAAAGAATATAAAATTAAAGGAGAAGCATTAGCTACTAGATAACCACCAGAGTAAGTGGCTGGAGACCAGCATTCTTCAAAATACTTTGAGGTATTTCCCCCCATTCCAAAGTAGCAGATACTCAGATGCAGGGCCTTGGGCCCCTGGGGATACCAGGAGGACCCCTCATCCAGAAGACAACTGCTGTTGCACCTGGATGTTTCCATTTTCTAACACTCTCTAACAAACCACCCCAAAATTTACAGCTTAAGCATGATTCTTTGGTTCGACTGGGCTCAGTCAGGTGGTTCTCCTGATGATCTTGTTTGGAATCTGCAGTCAGACGGTAGCTGGGGCTGGAACATGCAAGATGATTCAGTCACATGTCTGGTGCCCAAGCAGGGATGTTTGCAAGAGTGGGATCCCTCTCATTTATCACCCTTTACTGGTCATTCATGAGGTCCTGCTAGCTAATTCTCTTACAAATCTATACACAGCTTCAGTCAAGAACCAAGTCTGGTTTATCATAGGATACTGAATATAGTTCTCTGTACAGAGAGAACTGCTATACAGTAAGGCCTTATTGTTTATCCATTCTCTATATAATAGTTTTCATCTGGGAACCCTAACCTCCCACCCCACCCCTCCCCCAACCCCCTCCCCCTTAGCAACCACAAGTCTGTTATCTATGTGAGTCTGTTCCTTTTTCGTAGATAGTTTCATTTATGTCATATTTTAGATTCCACATGTAAGTGATATCATATGGTATTTGTCTTTCTCTTTCTGAATTACCTCACTTAGTATGATAATCTCTAGTTGCATCCATGTTGCTGAAAATGACATTATTTTGTTCTTTTTTATAGCTGAGTAGTATTCCATTGTATATATGTACCACATCTTCTTTATCCATTCATCTGTTGATGGACACTTAAGTTGCTTCCATGTCGTGGCTATTGTGAATTGCGCTGGTATGAACATAGTGGTGCATGTATCTTTTTGAATGAGAGTTTTGTCTGGATATATGCCCAGGAGTGGGATTGCTAGATCATATGGCAATTCTATTTTTAGTTTTCTGAAGAACCTCCATAGTGTTTTCCACAGGGGCTGTACCAACTTACATTCCCACCAATAGTGTAGAAGTGTTCCCTTTTCACCACATCCTCTCCAGCATTTGTTATTTGTAGAGTTTTTAATGATGGCCATTCTGATCAGTGTGAGGTAGTACCTCATTGTAGTTATGATTTGCCTTTCTCTAATAATTAGCGATGTTGAGCATCTTTTCACGTGCCTATTGACCATTTGTATTTCTTCAATATCCTATGATAAACCATAATGGAAAAGAATATATTGAAAAAAAAGAATGTATATATGTATATATATATATATATGTTTAACTGAATCACTTTGCTGTACAGCAGAAATTAACACAACATTGTAAATCAATTATACTACAATAAAAAAGAAAAAAAAGGAGAAAAACCTTTTGTACAAATTAAACTCCCTATGCAATATCAAAATTAAACTGAAACAAACCAGGATTAAAAGTTTGCAAAAAGAAATATGACAGACAGGGGATTTGTATTCTTAATATATAAAGAGACTTTACAAACAAACATGGAGTATATGAGCTAGTGACATAAATACACAACTCATACAAAATACATGTATATGGGAAATTTTTAACCCACTAGTAATTAAAGATAGCAAATTAAAACAATAAGACTTTTTTCCTGCCAAACAAAAAACAAAACACAAATATGTCTGGTTCTTTTTATCCTTTTATCCCCCAAATAGCTAGTACATTACCTCCAACCTAAAAGCTGCTTCAAAATAATAATAATAATAATAACAACAATGACAAACAAAAAACCTAAAAGCTGTTCCATAAAAATTTATTGGATTAATTAATACCTGAAACAGAAGAACTGGTATGTCTAAAAATTATAAAAAAGAAAACCAATTTTTTAGCATATTATCCCCCTGTAGAGAAATCCTATGCATTGCTACTTTTTTTCTTCCTGTCTACTGCTGAGGTTAACTCTTTAATAACTGGAGGTGAAGCACAATATATTGATTTACGTGTTCTGCTAATTAACTTCTGTTCTACTATAATGGTTTTATGAGGCGAAGGTTAAAACTATCCTAATAGAGAAAAGTGTTTTTTTGAGATTACTTGTGGTTTTCACTCAATGCAAGAAATCATGAAAAGACAAATGGGGTATACACTGATAAATAAAGCAGACGTGAACCTTCCACTCACACCATCTACCATAGTCTAGTTGGGAAGACAGACCAGAGCTGATGCTCAGTGCTGTTACAGAATTGTACCAGACACCTCCTGTGCACCACTGCTCAGCCTCTTAGCCCCACCTCCTAGTCCTGGCGCAGCTGCGGTGACCAGTGACAGTTCTGCCAGCTTCCCGTTCAGCCTGTTAGGAACAGCACCTCACCTCAGCCTGTTCCAAGTATCTCTTGCTCCCTATTCTGGGGCTTCTCGGACACTGTCCCAGGGGGCGCCCACAGAACCCGCTTAGCGCTCACACGTACACAATTGCACGTGAGTGAGTCCTCTGCTCCCCAGCGGAGCCGCCCTCTGTAGACTGCGTCACCTACACCCCACTGTCCTCTCGCTGCTAATGGGGCTCAGCCAATGAGGGGGCATTGGCAGGAGATCAGCAGGAGAAAAAGGTGGACGTTTCTTCCTTCACTCCTGCCCTGCTTCAGTAGAAAGTTCTGGAGGAGTCTTCGTCCCTTTACAGCTCAGCTCCTGTTGGGCGACTCCTCTTGCTTGGTTCCAGCACCTACCAGGCCATTTCCTCCCCTGTTGCCTTCAAGCCTAGGGCAGTAATAGCTTTCAGTTGTGGCTGGTCCCTGGGTGCTTCAGCATTTCTTGTTGGTTCCCGTAGCCCTATCTTCACCTCTGTAAATGGCCCCCTCAATAAATTCTCTTCCAAATCCCAGCTGAGCCTGCTTTCTGTTTCCTGCTAGAACCTTTCTGATACAATTATGCTTACTGAGAGTCTTATCTAAGAGCTAATTAGCTACCTCTTTTGTAAGAAAAGTACAGGCAAGAAGAACACAGGCAGTAAATTGACGTAATTTAATAAATAATGAAGTCTATGCTGGAAAGCTGAAAGAAAGAAATCAGGATGAAGAAAGCATAGCATAAGGAAAAGGTCTTGCTCTAACAAATACAAACCACAAGTTTGATAGGAAAATGAGAAAAAGACCATTATTCTTAGTTTTAAAACTAAAGATACAATTACAAGGCTAGTGAAAATAAATCTAAATACAAGAAATGCACAACTTGTATTTATTGCTTTTGATATTTAACCAAATTAAGTTAGCCATATAAACAGTTTCCAAATATGTTCATAGGAAGAGGTACAGGGGACCAGCAATGCTATTCACTCTAAAAAAATGTGTGTCAGCTATTCACATGTTTAAAATGATCATAAACAATGACTTCAAGTCTCAGTACTATTAGCACAGGTCACTTGATTTACAAACACAATGATAAATAAATGAGATTTTAGTAAACACTAACTGTGGGCCGGGTCCTGCACTGACATGTCCATGTATATCATCTCCATTTATTTTCTTAAAAACTATACTGGAATATGTAGTTGTCAACTTGATTTATTTAGGAGCTTTCTTTCTCAGAATCCCCTTCTCTGTATTGTTCCAAGTTAAAGCTGAGCAAAGAAGAACCTCTTGGCAGGTTGTCAGATACAGTAACAGACAGATGCAGAGGCGCCCGGCGGGTCCCAGCTTTTCCTCGCTGTCCTCTGTGCCACGTCCTGCTCAGCTGTCTGACCGTTGGCCCTGCTGACCACCTATGGCCCCAGGCTCACCACACAATGCGTGACTGCGGACTAACACTACTCATACCTTGGATGAGAAAACATTTTCCTTTCTTGCACCACCTCACTCAAGAATCAAATTCCCCAGAGGTAAAGGTTGGGGATCCAGTCAGTCTAGCTTGGATTACTTGCCTGCCCATGAGGACAAGCACCTATATAGTTCCACCAAGGGTACTGCACATTGGGAAATGGGTAACTTCTCAAAAAGGAAATCAAGACTTGGGAAGGGAGAATGGACACTAAATGCCCAAAAATAATAACAAAGACATCAGTTGTCCACTCTATGCATTTACCTAGGATGTTCTGTCATTGACCAGCTAATAATAATAGATAATATTTATGCAGCACCTTCTCTGTGCCAGTAACACAGCCATTTACATGTACTGCCTTATTTAATCATCACAGCAGTCGTAGGAAGTAGGTCATTTTCTTTCTGTTTTACAGTGAAGAAAACAGATAAAGTTAGCATTTTGTCAGCTTCGATTCTGTAAAATATAACTGGCCTGAGCTGGTACCAGTTAAAGTTGTTGACTCTAATTTCAGAATTACTAGATTTTCAACCCCAATTTTGCTGGAATTTTTGTTAATCCATCATACAGAGATCTCAGTACTGCTAATTGATGTTGTAATGACTAAAGGATCCTACAAATTTCATCCTCTTCACTCCATAGGGAAGTTCTAAGCATGCATGAGATACTGTTTTTTTATTATTATTCAATTTATTAACATTAAAGTTTAAAAACCTACTTTTGCCTTAAACTTTAATTATAATTTATAAATTCTATTTGGCAAATTTTAACAATCAGTTTTAAGGAAGCTTTTATAACTTAGTTAATCTAATGCTTTTAAATATTCTGGCACAGAAACGGGAAAAAAATCTTCTGACACTGAATTTATAAACGTATTATATTTTATTTTTCAGTATTACAATGGACTCACAAACAAACCTTCTCAAGAAGTCAAGTGATTCTTTTCTTCTCAGCTTTATTAGATATGAGTCATACCACACAGTTCACCCATTTAAAGAGTACAATTAAAGTGTGTAATTTAAAGTGTGTAACTCAGGGTATTCACAGAGTTGTGCAACCATCATCACAGTCAACCTTAGAACATTTGCATCACCCCATAAAGAAACCCCACACTCCTTAAGTGATTCTTATAAAAGAATCAAATAAGTTACATTTATAAGTAAGATGAATCTTAAATTCTCTTAAATGTTCTAATTGTACTCTTTCTAAACTTAAATTTTAACTTAACATCACAAATGTAAAACTGTTATTCAGTTACTTTAAACTGGAATGATAGGGTCCTTCTAACAGGCCAAATTATCTAAAATGTTTTAAATATCTAAATATAGATGATTCCTTAACAAAAATATATTAACAATATGGTTTATCTACTTCATCACTTCCATATTTAATTCCGAATTTTCCCAGAGATAAAAATATACCTGCCCACTAAAGAAAAATTGTAGTATAAACATAATTTGCGATTTGCTCCTTAGAGCAAGTTTGGGGAAATATTTTCTCAGCTAGATGAAGTTGCATATCAATAAGAGATTTTGGCCAGGGTTTGAGAGCTAGAACAAGACACACCCAAAGCAGCTTTTCTCATAACCTAGCAGACAAGCTAAGCCTACTGTCATAGACACTATATCAAGAGACTTGGGTATTGTTGCCTTAGTGGCAGCTGAAGGAGGGGAGTTCAGGATAACCTAAAAGAGAGAGGGACCCAAGCAATATGATGGCAGGCAGAGGCTGGAAAGAAAGTTGTTTGAGAAGAGATTTTTATATGTTGAAGACAGCTGAGAAATTTTAGGACAGGAATGTCTAATACCCTGAACTGCAATTATCCTCTGTTGTCTCCCAGCCTTCAGTAGAAGTCTGAGAGTCCTATATTTGAAACATAGAGGTAGGAGAGCAAAGAGCCAAGAGTAATGTAAGGAACCAGTAGGCTCTGTAGGAACAGGCAGCAGTGGGAGTGGATGCAGAAGTGACCTGGGCATTCCTCTCTTCAGGAGGATTTATTAAGGCGTCTCCAGACTGCAGTGAATGGGATGGGAGCTTGGGAGTGTTATTTGGTTATGAAAGAAAAGGGTGACTCCAGAAGGACAGAAGGTTAGGGAATTACCAGGCAGCAGAGGCTTGGGTTGAAGGAGGATGTAGTCACATCGTTTTTTAAGGAAAACTCTTCTCTGGAGAAGAGATGATGGGTTATTTCCTATCATTGTTCTAAGACCAAATCACAGACTATCTCATTTGTGCAGAGTTACAGAATTCTACAGTTACATTCAGCTACTCAGCACCTCTGCAGCCAGAGAGTACTTCCCAGATCCTCTTTTTCAACCAACGCTAATGGAAGAAGGTGTCAGCCTCTCATATTCTCATATCATGAGGAAGGAAATGAATCATGTGACTTCTGTGGCACCAAGTGCTCTTGAATAGTCTCAATAACTCCAAGAAGTTTGAATTTTGATCTTTCTAAGTAAGCAGAATGTTTTGTAATATTTTCCTTGGGGTTGTTTGTCTATCTTCATAACCCTCTGATTTGACTTTAAAGATTTTTAAATAGTCTTTTATGTGGGACTATGCTTATGTGTCTCCAAACAACTGATCTGTTTGAAGCGAGTCAAACCATGGGCTAATAGAAAACACACACACACACACAACAGTTAAACTGACAACTTGCCTTCATGAAGACTCAAACACTGGGCCTTTTTTCCCACTCCTAATAACAATTCAATAGCCCTTTGTATCTAAATCAGTCCACTGGGGTTTGGCTCTTTGAGCTCCCAAGCATATTATCAACAGAGTTTTGAGAGCTCACTGTGTTTTATTAGCGAAGGGATGCAAAAGAGGAAGGGTGTGCCTTGCTTTGTGCCATCGTGCCCGGCTGCTGCGAGCTCTTTCATTCAAGCCACTGGGGCCTGTCCTGGCTGTCCCAGACCCATGTCTCCACCCAGAAAGGCCCCCATGCCCCCTCAGAGAAGTCAGTGAATGCTTTGGTGAGAGAAGTTGAAAAAATGAGAGTGGCAGTTAAGGAACGCTTCCACTTAACCTCAGTCAAGAGTTCAATTTACCACAACTGAACTTTGGCGACATTTTATAGCTTGCTCTGTGGGGGAAGTCCTGTTACTGGAAGACTTGACAGCCCACTGGATATGTGTGGTAGTTTCACAACTGCTTTGGGGATAGGAGGTGTGGGTAGATGATTACATGAAAAGGAACATATTTTTCTTCCTGGGAAAGAAGAAAAGTTCATGCAAGATTGAGCAGAGCTATAGTAATAAGTTTGCTTCTTTCTTTTGTCAAGGAACACAGTGTCAGCTGAAAATCAATGCACAACCTAAAAGTTGAGAATTACGTTTCATTTGGCAGACTTTCTGGGGACTGAAGCCTGGAGGGCAGCCTCTCAGCTAGCTCTGAGGGACTGCTCCAAAGAGGTAAGGGAGGAGCCAGGATATAGAGGAGCTTTTGCAACAGAAAGCAGGTAGTTGGAACATCAGAAGATTACTGTTAATTAAAGAAAACCAGGCATCTGGAGTTAATGAATTTAGTGCTTTTCCATCTATGGGAAGATGCAAGAGTCTGGGCTCATTGAAATCATTCCTTTAATATGCATCTTAACTATCAGGGGCCAGTATCCTGCTTTTTTCCATCCTGAATCCCTCAGGGTGCCCAGCTGGGGGTGGCTGCAGTGGCTGCGGGGCGTGACGGCCCCAACATCTTTTGTTTACTGATGTGGCAGGCGACCTTCTTCATCCACAACAGCATCCTTTGCACTGCCCCTTCCCATATGAAAAAGCCTTTCCCCATGCAATGGAGAGATTCTTCTGGGCCTCAGAATAGACCACGTGAGCTGCACAGTGAAAGCCAAAAATGTGGCATTCCTTGCAAACAAAAGGGATTAATTTCGATATTGCATCTCAACTCTCCTGTAAGATATGCCAGGATTTTTTTTTTCAACACAGTGGTATAGGATGATGCATTTTCTAGTTGAGATTATTTTGAGAGTTTTTTTTTTTTCCTCTATGTAATCGTGAAATGCACATGAAACCAAGTGAGTAAATAGGGTATTACGGGTTGAACTGTGTGCCATCCAAATCCATATGTTGAAGTCCTAACCCCCAGCTCCTCAGAATGTGACCTTGTGTGGAGATAGGATCCTTGCAGAGGTATTCAAGTTCAAGGGAGCTCATTAAGGTAGGCAGGCCCTAATTCAATATGACTGATGTCCTTATAAAAAAGAGGAAATTTGGACACAGAGATACACATACAGAAAAAATGCCATGTGAACATGAAGGTGGCCATCTACAAGCCAGGGAGAGAGGCCTGGAACAGATCTTTCCCTCATAGCCCTCAGAAAGAACAAACACTGCCAACACCTTGATATGAAACTTCTAGCCTCTAGAACTGAGACATTAAATGTTTGTTGTTTAAATCATCCAGTCTGTGGTACTTTGTTACAGTAGTGCTGACAAACTAATACATAGGGCAAAGCAAGGAGCTCTCCTCCACCTCCAGCCACACCACACCATAATTTGGCTTTCTGCTCCAGAAACACAAGCTCAAATGCCAGCAGTGCCAAAGCAAATAATCCAAAACAGTGAAACTAGCTGGATGGACTAACTGGGATTGTTAAAGGGGATTGAAGCAGACTGGAAATTACACAGGATCCAGCTATAGTCATTTGTTACCATGCATAAATATAGGCCTAACTTTGCCAGAGAATCTGACTTTTTTAAGAGAAACCCAAAATGTAGACTTTTTAAATGTTGAAATCTCCATATGTTTAAATATTGACAACTAACTGAAAAGATTTCTATATTGTCCTGACCAACAATATATGGGCCACATAAAATTTGTGTGAGGACCACTTCAGCCAACAACCTAATGGAATTTTAAGGAGAGATTACACAGAATGCTCCCAGAGTCTGAGAGGAAGGCGTCAGAGACTTCATTTCAGCCAAGGACCTCATTTCAAAGCCTCTGTGCATGTAACTGGGGCCGTGTAACGAGTTCTGACCAATGGAATGTGACCAGTGGAAATGAAGTATGTCACTGCTATGCTGTTGCCAACTTGGGTCCTTGGACTCTTTAATCAATAGAAATTGATAAGAGGCCAGAAGAAGAATTCAAGCAAGTCTTTATTGGGACTTTATTGCTACAGCATAAGGGAGGAAAAATAAGAAACAGGTGCCCTTGCTCGCTCTCTGAGGAGGGCGGCCTGGTTACACCCCATGTAAATGGGGTGAGGTTGGGGGGTGGCTTAGGGGGTCTGCCCACCCCCTTGGTGGTGCTGTGTGCAGGATCATGTGCAGTACCCTCCAGGTACCTCAGGAATGGCAGTTGGTTTGTGGCCTTTTTGTATCTCATTGTTCATAATTGCACTGACTGAGCATGCGTGCAGTTATTTTTAGTCCCTTGCAGTTTCTTTGTATTCTGTTGCTTGAGGAGACATTAGTCCAGGTGCAAGTACTCCAATAAAGGGTCCCAGGTCCCAGGTCCTAGCCTGTCTCAATGTCGAGACTGGCAAATATCTGGGATGCATCCCCTTCCAGAACAACTTTGGTGGTACAAACTGACTGACCTTGCCATTTTAAGAGATCAGATTTAATTTGACAAGGGCAAGGACCTGGAGTATGAAGAAAATTACAAGCTATTCACATATAGGATACTTCTCCCTGACCCTGACCGTAGAAAAGAATGAGAAAAGAGACAGGGAGAGAAAGTTGCCTTGCATTAAGATAATCAGGGTGCACAGTTCCAACCTCCTCTCCTCAATCTGGAGGAACAGGAAAAACATGACATAGGGTCAAATTCCCAGCTTCATCTGTGAATGGCACACAGTAAGTAATGCGTGGGAGGTAGAAATTGTTCCTTACCTGAGAACATCTAGGAAGAATTTGCTGTCCTTTCTTCATTCATTCCCTATAAGAGGTCCGCTCAGAACCACACAGTACATATATTGATGGCTAAATTGTCCATTTGTCTTTTGCCCACTCCTCTTTCTCACTAGAAATGGTATGGGATAATGGCTACTAAGTGAAATTTGTACTTCCCTTTTTTACTCCAAAATTATACCATCAACATAATCATTATAAAATTTTGATTGAATAATCTTATCAGTCATAGTTATACTTCCAACATCTACTTGGTTACTGAATTTAATGAAGTAGTGACATTCTTTGGTCTTGCAACTTGAACTTTGGGCTCTTTCAAAATTCTCATTCTCACTTAGTTTTAAACCCCTGGGTCTTGTGACTCAGGTGAATATATATTAACTTGCTTTTGCCTACTTATCTAGTATCCTTAACTGCTAATATGAGTTTATGACTATCATTTCTCCTTCTGTCACCCTTAAGGCTTTTGCTGACTACTCCCTCCACCCCCCCTCCCATGATTTCTTCTCCCAAAACCTCCCTGGACAAGCCTTTATCTCATTAAGCTGAGTATCCCAGTATCATGCTTATCATGATACTTTCCACATTTCTACATGTCAAAAATAAACCTTTTGTAAGGAAATAAACTCATTTAGTTAAGGACTGGCATATACAAACATAGAAACATTGACCTTTTGTGTCAATATCTGTTAGTTGATTTTGATTTTTTTATTGTAACATTTAACAAACCTAATGGCATTAGAGGATTATATTGTTCAGGTCTTTTAACCATGTGACTGCTTATCTCACAGGTTTATACTTGAGAGCTAGTAATTGTAAAGTCAAATAAGCAAGTAATGTAGATGTTATCTACAGAAAGAATTCACCTTTCTTCTACAACAGAAGAACACAGGCTGTTATAGAAGCAGAAGGTGAGTACATTTTTATTGCTGTAGACTTCAGTCACTCAGCCAGAAATTTTTTTTTTTTTTGGTCATTTAAAGGTTAACTTGCACAGACTGCATTTTGCATAAGTGTAAACATGTTCATCTTCATCTCTGAATCAACTCAAGAACATAGTTTCAAGAACACTGTACTATTCTCAATACTTCTGAATAGATTCCCTGGTAAAAAAATTGATCATAGGGCTTCTGTTTGTTGTGTGAACTTCACTGATCTAATGTGTATCATGTTTTTGTTCCTTGTACTTTTGAGTTTCTAGACTTATGCTGCAGGGATTATTTCCTAATGGGTATTTTTGCCAGCAAGTTAGGCACAGACTCATGATTCTTTTAGCAAAATGTCCTGCAGTGGTTTGGGAGTGGCTGTAGAGACCTCAAGGTAGACAGATAATTGGGAAGCTAATGGAAGGGTGGGAGCAAAGGGTCTGATCTAGGATCAGATAAGAGGCACACCTTCAGGGGTTGCAGTCAGGGTGCTGGAAGGTCATAGAGAGCCAGGGAAGTCAGTGGAAAAATACACCCCGTGAAAGAGGTAGGTCAGGGCCCAGTTCCCAGGAAATGGCTGAAAAGAATGACACAGAAACCTGGCTAGCAGAGGTTCGAGGTGAGTTTCCCCTTTGTGGAAAAGTAAGAGACAAACATGAGCCCTGGAGACCTGGGCATAAGGACGCCAAGCAATCCTTCTGCCATGTCTCCAGAAGTAATTAAGGGGGCCTGACAGCAGAACTGATAGCCAAGAATAGCACAGCCATAGTACTCAGGGCTTCAAAACTTCAGTAGAAGCTAGAGCAATTTTTCATTCCTTATTAGCAAGGAAAAATCTAGTGTCTAATCACCCTTGTTTACTGCAGAGGAACAGAGCAATCTGCAAATGACAGGTGTTAAAAAAACAAAATTCAACTGAGTACATTTGCAGATCTAATTGACTTTATTCAACTATTTATGAATCAGGTAGCACCCCATCTAGCAACCAGAAGGATGCTCCAAGGAGTTACAGAAAATGGAAGGTTATTGTAAAGGCAAAAGGAGTGTGGGGCAAGGAAGTTATTAGCAAAAGAAAAGAAAGGATTATTTTGGGCCAGGACATATTTTTGGGGGGGAAGAATATGGTGGACCGGGTTTTATCGTGCATATTGCCTCTTCTTCCTCTAGGGAATAAAGAGGACCCACAGAGCAGATTACCTTATAGGTGCTGACCAGAAAATTCCAGACTGGTTGATTAAGATTACCTTTCTGGTGAAATTCAAAACTGCGATAGGTTAGCTATTAAATAGGTTTGGTATCATGGTTTGGCACCAGTGACGCCATTTGGTGCCTGTGGTTTTTCTCTTTAACAGAGAGTACTTAGAGCAAACAGCTAGGATAAAGTTAGAAGCAGGAAAGAGAACTGGTATTTCTCATACTAGTGCTTACCTGAGTAAAAATGCATAGCATGCCTTTCCACTCAGTAAGACTAACAAAAATGCATTAAAAGTATGAAGTAATATTTTTAAATATTATACATGAATACAGCAATATGAGAAGTCCTACATACCATCAGATGCTTCACTCACTATAACTGTCCTAAATAACTGCTTATTTTAAATCCAGTTTAATTTCCAGGTTTGAGTAAGACACACTTTTTTCTTTTTAAACAGTGATTCCCAGGCAATTGATGAGGTTTATTCACAAAATTCCATTCAAGCTGCTGCCATTTTTTCCTTTGAACTTAACACTGGCAGTGGAGATTTGACTGCTTTCTGCTTTCAGGTCACCATCCCCATGCTTCTTCTTATCTTACTTTATGGTCTAAGGGGGGGGGGGAATATATATATATATACACACATATATGTGTGTATATACATATATTATATATTCATATATATTATATATAATATATATTTACAGTCTACCTTTATCTGCATATACCATTTCTTCCTGTTAAAGTGGAAGGAACATTTCTCCCCCTACCTAAAATCAGACCTTCCCCTCTGTGCTGAGTTCCATCCCCTTCCACCTGCTCAGATTTTAAGTAATCATGGTGGAACCTTAGAGTGGAAAACTCCACAGGTGATAAATATTCATTTCTAGGAAACTACTGACGTGGGAAAATGTTCACAATATATTCCTAAATGAAAAAAAATCAGGTTACACAACAATACAAATAGTGGAATACCATTTTAAATTGGTAGATTGATAGGTAGATGATAGATAGATATGAATGAGAAAATGTGTATATTAGAAGTGATTATTCTTCAGTGGGTGAGTGGGGCTGGAGGTAGGGGCTTTGTATTTTCTACTATGTATGCACAGAGTTGAATTATGTTTGTAAATTAATTTTTTTAAGTTATTATTTTCAGGTAAGTCTAGAGGAAAATGGTACAAGGAAGTAGTACAGAGGTGAAATGCCATGAGATTCGGTGCATTTCCTAGAGAGGGCTTGCCAATTAATCTCTGAGCTTTCTAGAAGACAACACAGAGGACATTCAGTTAGTTATTGATTCATAAATTCATAAGATAAAAACAGGTCAGTATACTAGTATATTATTAGTCCCATTTTTCAAGCACAGAAACAGAGATACTAATTGCTCAAAGTTCCACAGCCAATATGTGGCAAAAATCAGAATGAACACCTGCTATTCCATATCCAAACACGTTCACCTCTTCATTATATGTGACTGTTCAAAAGAAGATGAAGTGAGAACACACAACATGGAGGAGGTGTCATTTGAATTTGACCAGGATAACGAGCAGAATTTCAACTATGGGGGAAAGGAATAGAAAAGACGTTCGAAGCAGGAGTGAAAATGCAGCAGTAGAAAAGCAAGATCAGTAAACAAGAGGCTATTTGTTTCGAGTTATGGTTCTGGGTATCCAGCTTATGTGAAATGTAAACCTTCCTTACCCTGTGATTTAATATATTAAATTTTTTAAATTAAAATCTGGATCTGAATGTGATTCAACATCAATAAAAACATTTACAATGGAGATAGCAGACTTCATAGGATTTTTGTGAAGATGAAATGATATAACATATAAAATATTTAGCATTCACTTGATATAACATATAAAATATTTAGCATGAGTAAGCACTCAATAAAAATTTTAGTTGCTATTATTATTTTAATTATTATTAAGTCAATATAGTTCCTTCCAGGCATTCTCTAAATGCATCATCTTAAAAATATGTTTGTTTGTTTTTTCATTTTCTTTTTTTTTTAACATCTTTATTAGAGTATAATTGCTTTACAACGGTGTGTTAGTTTCTGCATTATAACAAAGTGAATAAGCTACACATATACATATATCCCTATATCTCCTCCCTCTTGCCTCTCTCTCCCAACCTCCTTACCCCTCCCCTCTACGTGGTCACAGAGCACCGAGCTGATCTCCCTGTGCTCTGCGGCTGCTTCCCACTAGCTATCTAGTTTACATTTGGTAGTGTATATATGTCCATGCCACACTCTCACTTCGTCCCAGCTTACCCTTCCCCCTCCCCGTGTCCTCAAGTCCATTCTCTACATCTGTGTCTTTATTCCTGTCCTGCCCCTAGGTTCTTCAGAACCATTTGTTTTTTGTTTTTTTTTTTAGATTCCATATATATGTGTTAACATACGGTATTTGTTTTTCTCTTTCTGACTTACTTCACTCTGTATGACAGATTCTAGGTCCATCCACCTCACTACAAATAACTCAATTTCGTTTCTCTTTATGGCTGAGTAATATTCCATTGTATATATGTGCCACATCTTCTTTACCCATTCATCTGTCGATAGACACTTAGGTTGCTTCCATGTCCTGGCTATTGTAAATAGAGCTGCAATGAACATTGTGGTTCATGACTCTTTTTGAATTATGGTTTTCTCAGGGTATATGCCCAGTAGTGGGATTGCTGGGTCATATGGTAGTTCTATTTTTAGTTTTTTAAGGAACCTCCATACTGTTCTCCATAGTGGCTGTATCAATTTACATTCCCACCAACAGTGCAAGAGGGTTCCCTTTTCTCCACACCCCCTCCAGAATTGATTGTAGATTTTTTTGATGATGGCATTCTAACTGGTGTGAGGTGATACCTCATTGTAGTTTTGATTTGCATTTCTCTAATGATTAGTGATGTTGAGCATCCTTTCACGTGTTTGTTGGCAATCTGTATATATTCTTTGGAGAAATGTCTATTTAGGTCTTCTGCCCATTTTGGGATTGGGTTGTTTGTTTTTTTGATATTGAGCTGCACGAGCTGCTTGTAAATTTTGGATATTAATCCTTTGTCAGTTGCTTCATTTGCAAATATTTTCTCCCATTCTGAGGGTTGTCTTTTCATCTTGTTTATGGTTTCCTTTGCTCTACAAAAGCTTTTAAGTTTCATTAGGTCCCATTTGTTTATTTTTGTTTATATTTACATTTCTCGAGGAGGTGGGTCAAAAAGGATCTTGCTGTGATTTATGTCATAGAGTGTTCTGCCTATGTTTTTCCTCTAAGAGTTTGATAGTGTCTGGTCTTACATTTAGGTCTTTAATCCATTTTGAGTTTATTTTTGTGTATGGTGTTAGGGAGTGTTCTAATTTCATTCTTTTACATGTAGCTGTCCAGTTTTCCCAGCACCACTTATTGAAGAGGCTGTCTTTTCTCCATTGTATGTTCTTGCCTCCTTTATGAAAAATAAGGTGACCATAAGTGCATGGGTTTATCTATGGGCTTTCTCTCCTGTTCCGTTGATCTATATTTCTGTTTTAGTGCCAGTACCATACTGTCTTGAATACTGTACCTTTGTAATGGAGTCTGAAGTCTGAGAGCCTGATTCCTCCAGCTCTGTTTTTCTTTCTCAAGATTGCTTTGGCTATTTGGGGTCTTTTGTCTTTCCATACAAATTGTGCATTTTTTGTTCTAGTTCTGTGAAAAATGCCATTGATAGTTTGATAGGGATTGCATTGAATCTGTAGATTGCTTTGGGTGGTGTAGCCATTTTCATGTTGTTGATTTTTCCAATCCAAGAACATGGTATATCTCTCCATCTCTTTGTATCAACTTTAATTTCTTTCATCAGTGTCTTATAGTTTTCTGCATACAGGTCTTTTGTCTCCTTAGGTAGGTTTATTCCTAGGTATTTTATTCTTTTTGTTGCAATCGTAAATGGGAGTGTTTCCTTAATTTCTCTTTCAGATTTTTCATCATTAGGGTATAGGAATGCAAGAGATATCTGTGCATTAATTTTGTATCCTGCTACTTTACCAGATTCATTGATTAGCTCTAGTAGTTTTCTGGTAGCATCTTTAGGATTCTCTATGTATAGTGTCATGACATCTGCAAACACTGACAGCTTTACTTCTTCTTTTCTGATTTGGATTCCTTTTATTTCTTTTTCTTCTCTGATTGCTGTGGCTAAAACTTCCAAAACTATGTTGAATAATAGGGTGAGAATGGACAACCTTGTCTTGTTCCTGATCTTCGAGGAAACGGTTTCAGTTTTTCACCATTGAGAACGATGTTGGCTGTGGGTTTGTCATATATGGCCTTTATTATGTTGAGGTAAGTTCCCTCTATGCCTACTTTCTGGAGGGTTTTTATCAAAAATGGATGTTGAATTTTGTCAAAAGCTTTTTCTGCATCTATTGAGATGATCATATGTTTTTTATCCTTCAATTTGTTAATATGGTGTATCACAGTGATTGATTTGCGTACATTGAAGAATCCTTGCATTCCCAGGATAAACCGCACTTGATCATGGTGTATGATCCTTTTAATGTGTTGTTGGATTGTTTGCTAGTATTTTGTTGAGGATTTTTGCATCTATGTTCATCCGTGATATTGGCCTGTAGTTTTCCTTCTTTCTGACATCTTTGTGTTGTATTGGTATCAGGGTGATGGTGGCCTCGTAGAATGAGTTTGGGAGTGTTCCTCCCTCTGCTATATTTTGGAAGATTTTGGGAAGGATAGGGGTTAGCTCTTCTCTAAATATTTGATAGAATTCGCCTGTGAAGCCATCTGGTCCTGGGCTTTTGTCTGTTGGAAGATTTTTAATCACAGTCTCAATTTCAGTGTTTGTGATTGGTCTGTTTATATTTTCTATTTCTTCCTGGTTCAGTCTCGGAAGGTTGTGCTTTTCTAAGAATTTGTCCATTTCTTCCAGGTTGTCCATTTAATTGGCATACAGTTTCTTCTAGTAATCTCTCATGATCCTTTGTATTTCTGCAGTGTCAGTTGTTACTTCTTCTTTTTCATTTACAGTTCTATTGATTTGAGTCTTCTCCCTTTTTTTCTTGATGAGTCTGGCTAATGGTTTATCAATTTTGTTTATCTTCTCAAAGAACTAACTTTTAGTTTTATTGATCTTTGCTATTGTTTCCTTCATTTCTTTTTCATTTATTTCTGATCTGATCTTTATGATTTCTTTCCTTCTGCTAACTTTGGGGTTTTTTTGTTCTTCTTTCTCTAATTGCTTTAGGTGTAAGGTTAGGTTGTTTATTTGAGATGTTTCTTTTTTCTTGAGGTAGTGTTGTATTGCTATAAACTTCCCTCTTAGAACTGCTTTTGCTGCATCCCATAGGTTTTGGGTCGTCGTGTTTTCATTGTCATTTGTTTCTAAGTGTTTTTTGATTTCCTATTTGATTTCTTTAGTAATCTCTTGGTTATTTAGTAGTGTATTGTTTAGCCTCCATGTGTTTGTATTTTTTACTAAATTTTTCCTGTAATTGATATCTAGTCTCATAGCGTTGTGGTCAGAAAAGCTACTTGATACGATTTCAATTTTCTTAAATTTACCAAGGCTTGATTTGTGACTCAAGATATGATTTTTCCTGGAGAATGTTCCATGAGCACTTGAGAAGAAAGTGTATTCTGTTGTTTTTGGATGGAATGTCCTATAAATATCAATTAAGTCCATCTTGTTTAATGTATCATTTAAAGCTTGTGTTTCCTTATTTATTTTCATTTTGGATGATCTGTCCATTGGTGTAAGTGGGGTGTTAAAGTTCCCTACTATGATTGTGTAACTGTCGATTTCCCCTTTTTTGGCTGTTAGCATTGGCCTTATGTATTGAGGTGCTCCTATGTTGGGTGCATAAATATTTACAATTGTTATATCTTCTTCTTGGATTGATCCCTTGATCATTATGTAGTGTCCTTCTTTGTCTCTTGTAATAGTCTTTCTTTTAAAGTCTATTTTGTCTGATATGAGCATTGCTACTCCAGCTTTGTTTTGATTTCCATTTGAATGGAATATCTTTTTCCATCCCCTCACTTTCAGTCTGTATGTGTCCCTAGGTCTGAAGTGGGTCTCTTGTAGACAGCATCTATATGGGTCTTGTTTTTGTATCCATTCAGCCAGTTTATGTCTTTTGGTTGGAGCATTAATCCATGTACATTTAAGGTAATTATTGACATGTATGCTCCTATTACTATTTTTTTAATTGTTTTGTGTTTGTTGTTGTAGGTCTTTTCCTTCCCTTGTGTTTCCTGCCTAGGGAAGTTCCTTTAGCATTTGTTGTAAAGCTGGTTTGGTGGTGCTGAATTCTCTTAGCTTTTGCTTGTCTGTAAAGGTTTTAATTTCTCCATCGAATCTGAATGAGATCCTTGCTGGGTAGAGTAATCTTGGTTGCAGGTTTTTCCCTTTCATCACTTTAATTATGTCCCGCCACTCCCTTCTGGCTTGTGGAGTTTCTGCTGAAAGATCAGCTGTTAACCTCATGGTAATTTCCTTGTATGTTATTTGTTGTTTTTCCCTTGCTGCTTTTAGTATTTTTTCTTTGTATTTAATTTTTGTTAGTTTGATTTATATGTGTCTTGGCATGTTTCTCCTTGGATTTATCCTGTATGGGACTCTCTGTGCTTCCTGGACTTGATTGACTATTTCCTTTCCCATATTAGGGAAGTTTTCCACTATAATCTCTTCAAATATTTTCTCAGTCCCTTTCTTTTTCTATTCTTCTTCTGGGACCCCTATAATTCGAATGTTGGTGTGTTTAATGTTGTCCCAGAGGTCTCTGAGACTGTCCTCAATTCTTTTCATTCTTTTTTCTTTATTCTACTCTCTGGTAGTTATTTCCACTATTTTATCTTCCAGGTCACTTATCCGTTTTTTCTGCCTCAGTTATTCTGCTTTTGATTCCTTCTCGAGTATTTTTAATTTTATTTATTGCATTGTTCATCATTGTTTGTTTGCTCTTTAGTTCTTCTAGGTCCTTGTTAAACGTTTCTTGTATTTTCTCCGTTCTATTTCCAAGACTTTGTATCATCTTTACTATCATTACTCTGAATTCTTTTTCAGGTAGACTGCCTATTTCCTATTCATTTTTTTGGTCTGGTAGGTTTTTACCTTGCTCCTTCATCTGTTGTGTGTTTCTCTGTCTTTTCATTTTGCTTAACTTACTGTATTTGGGGGTCTCCTTTTCACAGGCTGCAGGTTCGTTGTTCCCGTTTTTTTTTGGTGTCTGCCCCCAGTGGCTAAGATTGGTTCAGTGGGTTGTGTAGGCTTCCTGGTGGAGGGGACTGGTGCCTGTGTTCTGGTGGATCAGGCTATGTCTTGTCTTTCTGGTGGGCAAGACCACGTCCAGTGGTGTGTTTTGCAGTGTCTGTGACCTTATTATGATTGTAGGCAGCCTCTCTGGTAATGGGTGGGGTTGTGTTCCTGTCTTGCTGGTTGTTTGGCATAGGGTGTCCAGCACTGTGGCTTGCTGGTCATTGAGTGGAGCTCGGTCTTACTGTTGAGATTGAGCTCTCTGGGAGAGCTTTCGCTGTTTGATATTACATGGACCGGGAGGTCTCTGGTCGACCAGTTTCCTGAACTCGGGTCTCCCACCTCAGAGACACAAGCCTGACACCTGGCCAGCGCACCAAGACCCTGTTAGCCACACGGCTCTCAGGAGACTCCACAGCAGGCTCTCCAACCTAGTATTCTTTGCATCTTCCACCCACGTTAGGCCCACAGACAGCTGGCCTCATGGAGCATCTTAATGATGTTCTTAAAGAGGCACTCCTTAAATTACTTTCAGGCAAGTCTAAAAACATGTTTTTAAAAATGACTAAAGTATCATTTTAACTTTATTTCTTTATTTTGATTAATTAATTAATTTCTTTATTTTTGGCTGCGTTGGGTCTTTGTTGCTGTGCATGGACTTTCTCTAGTCATACTGAGCGGGGGCTACTCTTCGTTGAGGTGCACAGGCTTCTCATCATGGTGGTCTCTCTTGTTGCAGATCATGGGCTCTAGGTGCACGGGCTTCAGTAGTTGCAGCACTCGGGCTCAGTAGTTGTGGCTCGTGGGCTCTAGAGCTCAAGCTCAGTAGTTGTGGCCCACAGGCTTAGTTGCTCCACGGCATGTGGGATCTTCCTGGACCAGGGCTTGAACCCATGTCCCCTGCATTGGCAGGCAAATTCTTAACCACTGCACCACCAGGGAAGTCCCTAGCCTTTGTTATTTAAACTAGAAAGTGACTAGAAATTTTAGATCACACTGTCTGAAGAACCAAATGAGAAGCAAGTGAAAAAGGAGGCAAATCATGAGGGAGGCTGTTTGCTCCCCCTGCACATAAACTCAGGTCTCTATCCACAGCCTTAGGTTTTGAACATCATCAAAGAGCACTTATTTGATTAACACAATAAGAATCCCTAGGATGTATATTATGACAACACATTTAAATACCGAAAGATCTGATAGACATAAAACTACATATCAGTTGGTTAAAAAACTAACTTTCTAGTTCCAGAGGCAGATCCAAAGGCTTTTATCCTCTAGATCAGTGGTTCTCAAAGTCTGATACTCAACAATAGCACCAATATTATGGACAACTGTTTAGAAAAGCAAATTCTTGTCCCCACCTCAGATTCTTTGAATCAGAAATGCTGAGGGTAAAGCCCAGAAATCTGTGTTTTGTCAAGCCCTCCAGGGGATTCTGGTACTCAGTGGAACTTGAGAATAACTGCTTTCCATAAGTCAACTTTTACACAAGGACATAGTCCCACAGAGTGTGGAAAAGGCATAAACAGATTGTTATCTCACCATACTCTCATGACCAAATGAGGGAGAAAGAAAATGATGTTTAGTGATCTTTAGTCAAGAGTTAGTTTCTCTAGCCACTTAGGCAAGTGGAGGAGGTAGGTGGGTGGAGACATTCAGACAGCCAACAAGTCTTCAGGGGAATTGAGTCTGACTTTGCCCCAACAAACAAGGTCAACTTTAATTAGCAAGTAACTGTGACACTGGCAGCATGAACTGGGTGTGTGCTCTGTTGCATTATGCTATCCCAAGAGATGGTCATTGTTCCCTCCCTCCCACTGGGCTGGCTGGCTGTAGCCCTCTTATTGACAGAGGCAGGAAACAGGGACAGGACTGCCCATCACATCAAGGGAAGCCAGGCATTCGGGGAAGGGGCTGCCAGGCAAAAGGGACTCTCCAAGCCTTTGAAAACATATATCCAAAAGTCAATCACACACTAAAATTTAGATAGAACTTTGGTACTTAAACAGCTGTATTTAATCACATACCATCAGCCTATTTTATATCTAAAGTCTATGGCTTCAAATACTTTGAGAATCTGGCCTCAAAGATAGAAACCCTCATTATAAATGGTATTTACCTGGAGGGTCTTGGCCCCATACCAAGATATCCTAGGGAATTCTCACAAAAACAAGCTGACAACTATAATTTTTAAAAATGTCCCGGAGGCTTCCCTGGTGGCACAGTGGTTGAGAGTCTGCCTGCCAATGCAGGGAACACGGGTTCGAGCCCTGGTCTGGGAAGATCCCACGTGCCACGGAGCAACTAGGCTCGTGAGCCACAACTACTGAGCCTGCGTGTCTGGAGCCTGTGCTCCGCCACAAGAGAGGCCGTGATAGTGAGAGGCCCCCGCACCGCGATGAAGAGTGGCCCCCGCTTGCTGCAACTAGAGAAAGCCCTCGCACAGAAACGAAGACCCAACACAGCCAAAAAAATTAATTAATCAATTAATTTTAAAAAAATGTCCCACAATCACATTTTCAGGGGGTTTAAAAAAGTTGTTGGAAAAAAAATTATTAGTATAATCTCTACCAGTTAAAATATGGTTTCTCAGATCCTTTTTAGGGCCATTTTATCTTATTCATGAATCATTATATCACAAATATAGAGAAGATTCAGGTTTTTTTATTTAATTAGAATATTCCTTTAAACATAGAGGACAAGGGAATGATATGTAAAGACTGTTCTTTCACTGGTAAAATGACAACTTTCATATAAAACACACTGAAGAATAAGATATTTTCACTGTGGACACTGAGTAATGAACAAAAATGTCCCAATCTAACTCTGTGTAAATTACATACTGACTCTATGAATAATATTTTTTTTCCACCTAAGCAAATATTTTCCATTTATACTCTGTTTGCCGAGATAAAACCACTTTTAAATTACTTGCTTAAAATGGCACCACCTCCTTTATTTCTTCTAAGCCCTATGTTTACTTTCAACTAAAGATATTTTTTAAGTTTCAGGCTTCACTGGAGATTATTTTAGAAAAGCGTTAGATATTGGCTTAAGGAAAAATTTTTTTATTTCATAAAAACTACCAGATGGATGGAATTTCTTCTGATTCTAGTTTACTGGCACACTGGTTTCCAAAAATACAGAGATATTATGCAAATATATGGAAATTGCTCTATTGATTGAAGGAGAAATGTCTACTTTTTGTATGTACATTGTTCTAGTTCATGAGAACTTTTCTGACCAGGAGCTCACTCCAACAGCAGGAATTAAGTTTCTTGGTAAACTCAGGGCTCTTTTGAGGATTTACTTGTCTAATAATGGTGCTTTGATCAAGAAAATATAATTCCCATTCAAATGTCATCAGATACACCGCTTTTAGGGATGATTTAAGTGTGATATAAAAACAATAATATTTGAGATTTCCTCATTAGTCTTAACTTTAAATAGATCATATATATGCTGTCTTGAAATAAGAACACACTGAGCTCTTCTGTGGTCTGATGAAAACTTTTCACTATCACTCCCAACGTCTTTAATACTTCTTAATGTGAAAAGAGTGGTGTGTGCAGGAAATGAAATGTGTGTCTCCATATGCCTTGCCATCTCCAGGCCATCATTCTGTCTCATCTGACTAGAATTTAAGGAATGAGACTTTTCTGTTTGGCTTGTACATTATCTCATCTAATCTTTCCAAAAAAACATTAGAGAAGTTCCTATTTTTATTATCCTCCTCTTATAGATGAGAGACTCGAAGCATAGAGATATTCAGAAACTCCAAAGCCTGCGTGCTTCACCACCACACAATATTAGCAAAGACAGAGGAGCCTCAACCAATTTGTATTCATGAAACGTACAAGTATCACTCCCAAATTATGGGATCTACTGCACACATCCTTCTTTCCAAAGACTATGATTTTTCATAGTGTTTACTTTTTAATAATAGTAGTCATGATAAAGAAGAAAAATCCTGCTTATCAGAGATGATTTGTAGTTGTATTATTTGGGATTAGGTTTGGCTGTATGTGACAGAAATTCCCAAACAATGATGGCTTAAACCAAATAGAAGTGTGTTTCTGTCTGATATAAAAGCCTGGAGGTAGGCAGCCCTGAGCTGATACAGCAGATTCCCAGAGCCAGGGACTCAGGCCCCCTCTAATGGATTGCTCTACCAGTTCCAAGTTTACTTTATGATCCCAAATGGCTGTTGGAGTGCCAGCAATTACATTTAAATTCCAGCCTGCAGAAGGAGGAAGTGGGTGAAAGGGCACATTTCTTTTTTTTTAAAGAAGTTGTATATAAAACTCTGTTTACATTATATAGGATGGCCAGAACTTAGTTATATGGCCACCCTTGGCTGTAAGAGGAGGAAAAGTTCTCTTTATTCTGAGTTACCATGATGCCTGCTGAAACCTGTTGCTTATTATTAAGGAAGAATGGGGTATGGTTGGATTTGAATTTAGGGGATCAACACAGTCTCTGCCACAGAGGGGTGGGGGGATTCATCCATGTTGGGAGGACAGCAGGGTGAACTGGGGACTGTGAAGAAGAGGATAGCATATGCCCATAGAGGTCTCGAGCATATGTAGCCAAATCTTTTAATTTTTTACAGAGAAGCCAGAAATCTGGATTTTTATGTGAAATCTCCTGATTTTTAAATATTACCAGTTGATTAAAATATAAAAAACGATGTGGGCCAAATAAAACCCATCTGTGTCAAGGCTGCAGGCTGAAAGTCTGCTTCCTTTGATCTAAAAGAATTGGCTTTGTTTCTTTTGTAGATTTATTTTCAATTAAACAACAAATATTGATTGAGGAGTACAGTGTGTAAGGTACCAGGTGAAGGACGATGAAAGACAAAAAGATATAATCTTTCATTGGCACAAGAAACTGTCTGATGTAGGAGACAGGATTCATGACTAGAATTGGAAAAAAAAAAAAAAAAGAGGTTGCAGTAACTCTTTTTTAGTTTTGTTTTATTTCGTTTTGGTTTTGGCCCAGTTT
This sequence comes from Balaenoptera physalus, assembly GCF_965194825.1. NCBI lineage: Eukaryota > Metazoa > Chordata > Mammalia > Artiodactyla > Balaenopteridae > Balaenoptera > Balaenoptera physalus. The sequence goes on along the minus strand of NC_138890.1, from coordinate 76,219,381 downwards.
CTTTACCTGACCCCCAATGCTGTATCTTATTTCCTTAGATCTTTTCTCCACGTTTAATAGTTTCCGTCCCCATTTCAGCTCAGCCAGGTAAATGACTCTGTCCCTCGAAGTCTGTATTCATAAATGCATCTCTTAGAAATATCAAATATTATCCTCCTTATTTTGTTGCCAGTGTTCTATTGTACTGAAATATTGCTTTAAGCCTTTCTTTATATGCTCTAGTTCTTGTAAAGTTAACCATATACACCTACATGACATAACTTATGTCTGAACTTGACTTCTTATCCTCAGAAGAACGTATGATGGGACAAAAATTATTAATATGTAAGTGTCTACAACATTCACTACTGATCCTCCCAGCAGTAGAGAGGTGAGAGGCATGGGTGAAGCCACCAAAGCCACTCAGGCAATTCTCTTGACTTGAGAGTCTTCCCCTGCCCTGGGGGACCTGGGACACCCAATCCTCCTGCTGTCCTCTGGTGCTGTCATTACTGGAAGACTGGTGCCAGGACCAGCTATATAATCTGCAGGGCTCAGTGCAAAATGAACTTGTTAAGAATTTCAAGACCAGTGACAGCAAAGCATTAAACTAAACATGAGGTGCTTCTGAATGCAAGATGCCGTGTTGGCTACATAGCTCTCATGGCCATGAAGCTGGGCATGACTGTGGTAGTGCACCTGTGGACACTTGGAGCCAGGGAAGTGGGTGGCAGGTGCGTAGCAGGAAAACACAGCCCAGAAACATAGGGTGAGGGTTTCTTCAGGGGCATTTTGGGATGAGAGAGGCACAGGGGTCGTTTACAGTATGAGAAAAGGGAGGGAGGGAAAAGGGTAAAGGCTTTTTGTTTGTTTGGAGTGTTATGATCTTGATGTCTCCCTTTAGGGTGTTCAAGAAATAGAACTGAAAAAAAAAGAAAAAAAAGAAGAAATATAGGTGAAGAGGATGGACCTAGAGATTATCATACTAAGTAAAGTAAGTCAGACAGAGAAAGACAAATATCATGATATCACTTATATGTGAAATCTAAAATAATGTTACAAATGAACTTATTTACAAAATAGAAATAGACTCACAGACATAGAAAAATTTATCGCTACCAAAGGGGAAGGAGGGGAGGGATAAATTTGGAATTTGGAATTAACATATATACACTACTATATACAAAATAGATAAACAACAAGGACCAACTGTATAGCATAGGGAACTATATTCAATATCTTGTAATAACCTATAATGGAACAGAATCTGAAAAAGAATACATACATATGTATATACGTATAACTTTGCTGTACACATGAAACATTGTAAATCAACTATACTTAAATTTAAACTTAATTATTTTTGAAAAGAAAAAAAGAAATAGAAGTGAAGAAACAGTTATTTTGAAAGGTTGTTTTATTCCATAGGACTCTGTGACTGAGACATTGGGGTCATAACTATATAATCATTTTACAGCTAGTAGTAATGTCACTGTTTAGGGAATCACTGATACTTGCAGAGTAATGGTAGTTTGTTGGCATGTATGACCTGTGAGAAAGAAAACACTGTGCTTGACTGACTTCCTTCCTTCCTTCCTTCAACAAATGTGAAGTCTTTCATTATCTTTCAAAACGAAGCTTAAATATTTTCACTTAACTATTGTTAAAGTTAAGCAACCAAATGATTACTCTCCCAATATAATTGCAAAGAATTTCATAATGAATCTTATTTTTTCATAGCTGCTACCCTGTATGTCACGTCACTCACCAGAAGCTATGTTCAAGGACAAGGTCTCTCCAGGGTCTTCTCGACTTGTTCCCCTCACCTCACACACATCCTTCCTTCTATGCCTGACTGCTGTCTTCACTCTCACTATGCCTCCTAGATGCCCAATTCCCATCCAAATGTTCTTACATTGTGAATTTCTGCCCAGAAAGTTCCTTCAACCTCCTTGCCTTGACTAATATGTCACTTTTCACCAAAAATATAGCTCATACTGGGTTCTTAATATCACTTAAATACTATCACTTTTTAATCCCCTTGGAAAAAAATCTCTTCTTTGGAATACACGCCACCTGCTATCCCTCCTTGTCATTGGAAACCATCTATTTTTGGTCACTCCTCCCTGTTGAGGGAGCCCACAAATTCTTAGCTGCCTTTTCCCTCCACCAAGCTCATCCTCAAAATATCTAGCCTCGAATCAATCCTATCATCCTCTTGCACGCCTACACCTCCAATTCCAGACTACAGGAGAAAATCACACAAGTGTTGGGATTATTGCTACCAGAAACATATGGCTTCCACCTCAATAGGCTTCCAGTACTATCTGCCAGTTCCTTATATGTCCCTGGTGAATGTCCTCGCCAAATCTTCAAAAGATCTACTGAAAATACTTCGAATTGCCACCTGTGCTGGTACTGACTTCTTTTCTCTTAGAAATTAACCTTTCCTACCCCAATAAATAAATAAATAAATAAACTATGCATTTAAATATACATATAAATATCTATGTACCTATATGTATATATAAATATATAGATATCTTGGGTGTGGACTTTTGCGTTTCCTGCGCCTATATTTATAAACAGGTCTGTCAATGCATCCCCCTGTGGTAAACTGACTGCACTAATGGCCCAAATTAATGGCTTCCTTTTATACGCCCTTTGCCCTACAATTTAATAGCCCCTTCCCATTCTGATCCTGGGCTTGGTTATGTGACTTTCTTTTGTGAAATCTTGAAAAAGTACTTGTATGTGTCTACCTTCTTTTTTGGAACCCTGCCATAGCCTTGAAAGGAAGCCCAGTCTAGGAGAATGAGAGCACATGCAGCAGAGCTAAACTGTCCTACCCCAAACCAGCCTTGTCCAGCCAGCCCCCAGTCAATCCCTCAGCTGACCACAGATACATGAACAAACCCTACAAGAAGATTTGCCAAATCTGGTCCAGCAGAACTACCCTGCCGACCTGCAGACTCATGAGAAATAAGAAATGGTTGTCATTTTCAATGACTAAGTTTTGGAATGGTTTGTTATGCACAACAGCTAAAACAGGCTCTAAATGGCCCTTTCTCCATTCACAAAGGAAGATGTATTCCTTCTCTTTTTAAAGGCACATTCCTCTGCTTGCTTTTTTTTTTAAATTTATTTTTATATTTATTTTTGGGCTGTGTTGGGTCTTTGTTTCTGTGCAAGGGCTTTCTCTAGTTGCGGCAAGCGGGGGCCACTCTTCATCGCGATGCGCGGGCCTCTCACTATTGCGGCCTCTCTTGTTGCGGAGCACAGGCTCCAGACGCGCAGACTCAGTAGTTGTGGCTCACGGGCCCAGTTGCTCCGCGGCATGTGGGATCTTCCCAGACCAGGGCTCAAACCCGTGTCCCCTGCATTGGCAGGCAGATTCTCAACCACTGCGCCACCAGGGAAGCCCTCCTCTGCTTGCTTTTCATCCCATTCCTGCCTGTATGCTTTTAGACCTTATCCATTCTGATTATTTCTCTATATTATATTCTCAACCTATTGTTCTCTTTTCACCTCTTTCCCTAATATATAAACATGTTTAAATCTAATTAAAACATGCAAAAAAAAAATAAACCTGTGTCTTCAGCAAGTTACTGACCTATTCTGTTGTTGCTTCCATTTATATATTTTAAAAGAAGAGTCTATACGTGTGTATTTGTCTGGATCTGCCATAGAAACAGAGCCAACAGGATGTGTTACATATATAGAGAGAGATTTGTTTTAAGGAATTGGCTCATGCAACTGTAGAGGCTTAGTGAGTCCAAAATCTGATGAGGTAGGCCAGCAGGCTGGAGACTCACCAAAGGGTTGCAGTTCAAGTCCAAAGGCAGTAGTCTGCTAAAATTCCTTCTTGCTTGTGGGGAGGTCAGTATTTGTTCTATTAAGGCCTTCAACTGATTGGATGAGGCCCACCCACATCATGGTGGGTAATCTGTGTTACTACAAGGCCACTGATCTACATGTTCATCTCATCCCAAAAACACTTTCACGGAAACATCCAGTATAATACTTGACCAAATATCTGGGCACCGTGGTCCAGCCAAGGCAACACATAAAATTAACCATCACAACTTGTTGCATTCATTTTTTGTACTCATTAATCATTCACCTTTTCAGTTACCATCTTATTAACATACCCAAAGCAATGGATACTGATAAACACTTCTTATTTGTTCTTTTGCTTCCTTTTGCCCTCTCTCCTACATTGCTTCCTATCTCTTCGTTGCTTTTTAGTTTTCTTTATGGCACCTCTTCCTTTACCTGCTTCTTTAATGATCCTAAGGGGTGTGCTTCCCAGACTACCTGGGTCCTATCATATACTTGTGGCTTAAACTACCAAATCTATATCTTCCACTTAGCCCTCTCTTTTGAGTTTCATAATCATTCATCTATTCATTGAAGGTGTTAATAGCATACTATTTTATTGAGCACTAAATACTATTGTGGTTTGTGGCAACCTCTAAAATGGCCCCCAAGATCCCTGCCTCCTGTTAGTCACACCCCCGTTTTATCCCTCTCCTTGAGTGTGAGCTTCTAATGAACAGAATACAGCAAAAGTGATGAGATGCCACTTCTGAGATTAGGTTACAGAAAGACTCTGGCTTCTGTCTTCTTCACCCTCTCTGTCCTTTCTGGGCTTACTCTGTCTTTCTTAGAGTTCCTACTCTAGGGGAAGCAAGTGACATGTTGTTTGAAAAGCCTTACGGAGAGGCTTGTGTGCCAAGGAACTCAATCTCCAGGCAACAGCCAGCAAGGACCTGAGACCTGCCACCAGTCACGTGAGTGAGCATGGAAGCAGATCCTCTCCCAGGTGAGTCTTGTTTGAATTGACTGCAGCTCTGCTAGATACCTTTACTGCAGCCTTGTGAGAGACTCTGAGTCAGAGGCACTCAGCTAAGTTGCACCTGGATTTCTGACCCACCAAAATCATGAGAAAATAAATATTTGTGTTTTTAAGCTGCTAAGTTTGCTATAATTTGTTTTACAATTATAGATCACTAGCTGAGGGCTACCCAGGATCCAAAGTCAAATAAGAAATAGCACTGGAACGCAACGATCCTGCAGACTATCAGGGGTGATAGAAAAGTGGCCATGATCACAGTACAATATAATAGGTGTTATAGAAACATACACAGTGAGTGATGGGAGCACAGAGAGAAGAGAATTTCCATCCTACTTGAAGGCTGAAGGATTCAACTGGCAGATTTTATTTTGTCATTGAATGAGCAGGCTAAGTCATTTGATGAAAATGAGGAGAAAAGGTGATGGGATACTTGAGGAGAAAAGAGAACCTTTACTGCAAAGAATAGTTGAAGGATTTGGAAAAGAAACAAATGGTGGTATCTAGGCAGTGGGGAGTTGGTGTTAGAAATCATGGACTTACAGGCTCTCCAGTTGAGGTTGGGGTTTACTTTTCAAATGCTCTTAGCAATATGGATATAAGATTAGAGAAGCTGATGACTGAATTTGGGACTTCAGAAAAGATAAAACAGAAAAGCAATGGACCGAGGAAGAAAAAGAGCCAAGAAAAAGAGCAAGACAATTCTTAAAGTCCTGGTAGAATTTAGCTTGAATAGGGAAAGAAAGACAATCAAAGCTGCTAAGAGCTTGGGGAAATGAGGCTGAATCTGACCTCCCACCAATCACTAGGGCCAAGGGAATCAATGCTAGGTTTGGCTTAAGCCTAGGTCATACACTCCATTCCTGAGCTGGAGGAGACTTCCAGGCTAGAGTAGGAAAGAATGGTTACCTAGAAGGAAATTCAGGTATGCTACCATAAAAAGAGTGAATAGATGCTTTATAACAGAGACTGCTGGTTTCCTACAATAGTCTTCATTTCTTCCAGAGTAAGGGAACCCCTAGTTTTTAGGGGGTGGCATAATGATTGCATTTTCTAGTCTCCTGTAGCTAGGGATGGCCACATAACTAAGGAGCTGATCAAAGGGATGTGGAGAGAAGTGGTGCATGTAATTTCTGAACTACGCCCTTAAAGGAAAGGGGATGTCATTGCATTTCCCTTTACTCCTTTTCTGCCTGCTGGAATGTGGTTTGTGGTGGTTAGCCAATGTGGACCATGAGGAAGAGATTCCACCCTAGGGAGAGGAGGACCAAAGAAGGAGCCTGCAATCCCTGGATGAGCTCATGGAGCCTTCATCCTCCCACATGAGGGATAATTACACTGCATTTTTCTAAAGCCACTTTGAATGTGGTTCTCTGTTACAAGCGGCTGGACCTATATTTCAACTAATCCAAATGTCCAATAAAAAAGATATGCTGGGAATATAAATGACCATAGCATAAGACAGAAAGTAGTAAGCAATAAACAGAGGCACAGGTAAAAAGGATACAGAGAAGAATCACCTCAAGCCACAATGTGAGCTTTCAAAAGAGATTAAAGTTTCTGATCAGTGACAGGCCACAGACTGTCCATAGGTGGTGGAATGCAGGCCAGGGAATGTGCCTCAACATCTGATTCCAGACAGGCCGACGGCAGTGGCAATGGTGATGGGAGCATGACAGTGACAACTGGCCCATGCGTCCAACTCAGCCAGGCAACATTTGATACCAAGCAATGACTTGGTATACTTACTTAAATTAGTTATGGTTTGGGTTGATACTTCTTGACAATAATCATAGAAATTCAGAAATTTAGGGGTGGAAGAAATCCTAGCGACTAGAAAACCTTCTGCTCCAATACCCTTAAAAAAATAATAATTACAGTGATGCTAAGTAAGTCTGGCACATAGCCAGTAGAACCCAGGCCTTTTAACTCCCAGGCCAGTGAGGGCTGAGGGCTTCTATATACTTAATTTATAAAGAATCTCTGTGAAGATTTCTTCTCCAGCAAAATTGTAACTTCAGGTTGCTACCTGCAATGCCCTTTTATTTTTCCATGAACAAACCTTGCATTGGCATAGCAATCTTTAGCTTTCAGAATAATTTCACATTTTTTCTCATTTGATCCTGACAGTAATCCTATGCAGTGAGGTGAGGAAATTGAAGCTGAAAGTCTTCAAGAGACCCTCCGACAATGAAGATCTATTAATTGGCAGAGGGAATTGCGTATGATGCTCTTACCAATCATCCACTAATTTTCCTAATTGTCATTTTTCCAGCCTTTCTGACTCTTACTTTATTGAGGAAAAATATTGTGTGCTGCCTTGTGATGAAATTGGAGTAAATCTCAGACAACAAGTTATTCAGGGTGGTTTTTGTTATTTGGAGCTGCATTGTCCAATAGGTAGCCTCTATCCACATGCAGACTATTTAGATTTAAATTAATTAAAATTAAGTACAACTTAAAACTCAGTTCTCAGTCACACTAGTCTCATTTCAAGTGCTCGGCCACCGGCTACTCTACTGGATGCTACTGATATAGAACATTTCCATCACGTCAGAAAGTTCTATGGGACAGCCTAGAGATCTAAGACACGCGTCTCTCTTCCGCCAATCCTCAATCTTGCCCTCAGTCTGTGCATAATCCAAGCCCAAAGACTGGTCCCCAAGCTCTCCCACTTCCTAAAGGAGATTTTAAAACTGGTAACGACAACAGAAATCGTTTGGCCTAGTCCTGCTAAGAAAGGGACGTGGCAATAAAAGTCCAAGATTCTTCCACAAAAGTCAGTACAGCAAGTGGGCGGTGAAAAGGTGGCCGCGACCCAGACGTGGAGGTGGAAAGAGAAGCAGACGGGCGGGGCTGAGCGCGGCGCGCGCCGGGCGGGCGCAGTCTCGAGGCCGGGGGCGGGGCCGCGCGCGGCGGGCCGGGGAGGCGGGGGAGCCCAGCGGCCCGCGCGCCAGCCTAGCCGTGCGTGCTCACGTGACAGGTCCGCGAGGTCCCGCTCGCGCAGTAGTCTGGGCGAGCGAAGATGGCGGCTGAGAGGGAACCTCCTCCGCTGGGGGTCGGGAAACCCACCGACTTTGAGGAGCTGGAGGACGGAGAGGACCTGTTCACCAGCACTGTCTCCACCTTAGAGGTGAGACCGCGTCGCCGTGGGTGCTGCGCTCCGTCGCTGCCGCGCGTCTCACCTTTCGGTGCCTTTGCCGTACCCCGACTTGTCCCTCCCCACCCCCCACCCCCAGGTTTGCAAGGACCTGGTTGGGGCGACACCTGTGACGCGGGCCCCACCTCGGGGACCTGTCATTGGGCTGGAGTTGGCCTGGGCGGCTGGGCCTGCTTAAGAGAGCAAACTGCGGGCCGGGGGACCGACCTGATGCCCTGAGGGGCCGGGACCGGACAGAGCATCGCAGTGCCCTTTCCCCGTTAAGCTGGCCCTCGTCAGTGTCACTTGCACCTCTTCTCCCAGAGCAGAGAAGGTTTTGCCCTGGGTTCCCGCAAACCTCTCACCGCGCTGCCGGGCGACCTCCGCAGCCCCTTTTAAGAGGTGCTTGCTTTTCCCTTCCCAAGGGAGGGTGTGCCTCCGAAAGCGGAGAGCAGTGAAGAGAGTGCTCAGTGGCCGAGGCGCTGGAGGGAGCGTGTGGATGCACTTTTCCCGGTCCTGGTCCCCTTCAAGGGGACTGCTAGTTCCCCTTGAGGGAGGTACCTTTTTTGGACTGTTAAATAGGTAAATGCATTTGGCCGGTTTTGTTTGTCTTCTTTAGTTCCTAAGCTTTTTAAGGATCATAGTGTTGATAAAATATAAAGCTGAAGGGAGGGAATAGTTCAGGAAACTGCTGGGCGGTGGGGGAGGTTTTTGTTTTTTTTTTTTTTAAGTTACCAGGGGAGAAATAAAAACAGATCCTCACTCCTTTTTCCTCTTTTCTCGCATGATCAGCGATCTCTGAAGCTAAGTGTTCCTGTTTTTGTCAAAGGAAACGCCCTCTATGAACTTAACTGTACTGGGCCTCCTGTATCCAGTTCGTATTTGAATTGCTTTGCCTTTGATGAGCGCACACACACTTCATAGCCCAACTTTCAGTGTGTGTATGTGTATTAAAATATAAGCAAATTTCCCAGAGAATTGTTTATCTTGGGCTGTACTTCCTTATAAACTGCTTTTTAGTAAGCTTTCCTAGCTTGAACTCTGCAGCAAATCAATTGGAAATTACTGTAAAATATCCATTATTTGGCATTCACTTAGCTGAAACTGGGAACTTCCGGCACCCGTTTTCAGTACTGACCACATTCTGCTAATTGTATATGCAGGTTCCTGCCCAAACCCCACCTGTCCTCAGGATTATATGCTTCCTGGGGCTAGGGATAGTGCCTTGATCATCTTTGTTTCCTCACAAAATCTTGACCATTGATTGTATTTAGCAAATGTTTGCTGAATTAATTGTCAAAACCAGCATCCCCTAAGAATTAGTAAAAATTATCTTGCACAGCAAATTACCTTTTGGGGCCAATATCCTTGTAGTCCTTTATGTATACTCTACAGGTACCTTAACACGTATTGAAAGTTAGTGTCTATGCATGATCCTAAGACCTGTATTCCCTGTGAGGGCTACAAAGGTTTTCCGCCAGCAAGGATCAGAATAAACTTAATTAACATAGTGTAAACTAGAATATTGTGAACACTAAACATTCTGTTTAATTGAAGTCTTTTAAAGTTGAGTAAAAGGAACTATCATTTATATTTCCCATTTGGATGGGACTTTTTAATAAGATATTTGACTTTTTTTCAGTAAAAGTCTACAAAATTTTGAGTATGAATAAATTTATTTTGGTTACTGCGTTATGAAAACTTTTTAAAAAGTTGGTTTTGATTGTTCATCTAAACCCCTTATTTCATGAGACTCATTCAGGGTATTAATTTTAAGGTAGTATAACTGTGAGACTTAAAAATTCAGAACTTTTTTTTGGCTTTTCAGACTATTTGGGGAAGGATATATAGCAGCATTTATTAGTACACCAAAGCTGCTCTAAAGGAATGTTTTTTCAGTATGCCCCTTTTCTTTTGAATAGTGCTTCTCAAACTTCAGTGTGTAGGGGAAACCATAGGATTCTTGTTTAAAATGCAGATGCCTTTGCCTCACTAGAGTCTGCATGTTTTATAAGTGTTCTAGATCATTGTTTTTCAAACATTATATGTAAGTTACCTAGAGATCTTGTTAAAGCAAATTCTGATTCTGTAGGTCTGGGATAAGCCAAATTCTGCATTTTTAACAAACTCTCCTCATGACATTGCTTCTAGTCCGAGGACAACAACGAGTTGCAGAGCCCCAGGTGATTCTGACACAGGTCATCTGCTTTGAATAGTTATTACCTAAGCCGTAAATTGTAAAAAGGCATAAAAATTAATGTCTTTCTATTTTTAAAAAAAGTAAGCCAGAGTTTTAAAAATATTATTCATGTAGAAACTTTTTCATTTGAGGGCATTTGGAGGAAAAAAATCAGTTGAAATCCACGTAAGTGAAAATCAAATTATACACAGCTTCCATGTCATAATTGTTAAGCTTGTAATGACTATACAACTTAGTGTATATGTATGCAATGAGTATGTTTTTATCCCAATACTAGACTCCTTTCCTTTCAAAATTAAGAACAGTCACATCAAGCTATGTTCAGTAGCTAAAGCATATTTAAAACCCCTAGTGTATGTTTCTGTTGTGACTATGAAACAGAGTGGAGAAGGGCTGGCATGGGGGCAGGGAAGGGAATGAGAAGGGAAAAAATCTGGCAAAAGCTTGTTCTTTTTTTGTACCTGAGAGGCTTTACATTGTTTCGGAATACCACTTTTACTGCCTTTTTTTTTTTTTTTTTTTTTTTTAATGATATAGTCCTAAGCTTTAAAAGGTGCTTGCCCTAAGGCAGCATGAAGTAGTAAGACAACACCTTAAAAAGGTCAGGAAATTTATATTATATGCCTGTTCTTTTTTTTTTCTTTTTTGAATTATAGTTGATTTACAATGTTGTGTTATTTTCACCTGTTCTTTTTTTAAACAGCTTTATTGAGTTATAATTCACATATCATATAACTCACGCATTTAGTATGTACAATTTTATGGGTTTTAGTATATTCACAGATACTACAACATTTTCATCACCTCAGAAAGAAACCTCGTACCCTCTCACCCCCGTCCCCATTCCCTAAACTCCTCTGCCCCCAACCTTAGGCAACTACTGATTCACTTTCTGTCTCTATAGACGTCCCTATTCTAGACTTTACATGAATGAAACCATGTAACATGTGGTCTTTTGTGACTAACTTCTTTCACTTGGCATAATGTTTTCAAAGTCTATACTTAATTCTTTTTTATGCCTGAATAATAATCCATTGTATGGCTATACCACATTTTGTTTATCCATTTTGTCTATCCATTTTGTCATTCATTGGACATTTGCGTTGTTTCCACATTTTGACTATTATAAATAATGCTGCAATAAACATTTGTGTACAAGTAGAATTGCTGGGTTATATGGTGACTCTACATTTAATCATTTGAAGAATTGCTGGAGTGGTTTCCCAAAATGGCCACACCATTTTACATTCCCACCAGCCATGTACGAGGGAACCAGTTTTTCCACATTCTCACCAACATTTGTTATTATTCGACTTTTTTATTCTATCCATCATAATGCATGTGAAATGGTATCTAAGTGTGGTTTTGATTATATTTTCTTGAAGACATCTTTGCATGTGCTTATTGGCCATTTGTACATCTTTGGAGAAATGTCTGTTCAGAGCCTTTGCTCATTTTTCAGTTGGGTTGTCTTTTTATTTTTTATTTTTTTTTATAAATTTATTTATTTATTTTAGTTTTGGCTGCATTGGGTCTTTGTTGCTGCACGCAGGCTTTCTCTAGGTGCAGCGAGCGGGGGCTACTCTTCGTTGTGGGGAGTTGGCTTCTCATTGTGGCGACTTCTTTTGTTGCGGAGCATGGGCTCTAGGTGCGCAGGCTTCAGTAGTTGTGGCGTGCGGGCTCAGTAGTTGTGGCTCGTGGGCTCTAGAGCACAGGCTCAGTAGTTGTGGCACACGGGCTTAGTTGTTCTGTGGCATGTGGGATCTTCCCGGACCAGGGCTCGAACCGGTGTCTCCTGCATTGGCAGGCGGATTCTTAACCACTGCGCCACCAGGGAAGCCCTGTCTTTTTATTTATAAGAATTTTTTGTATATTGTAGATACAAGTTCTTTACCAGATACATGATTTGCAAAAATTTTCCCCCATTCTGTGGATTGTCTTTTCATGTTCTTGACAGTGTTCTCTGAAGCACAAATTTCTTAAAAATTCGATGAAGTCCAGTTTATCTGTTTTTTATTTTGTTGGTCATGCTTTCAACATCATATATAAGCATCCCCTACCCAATCCAAGGTCATGAAGATTTATATCTGTTTTTTTAATTAATTTATTAATTCATTTATAATAACAATAACCTATTACGTGTCAGCATAAATCACGTTTTTAACAGAAAATATCTATATTTTCCAAAACAAGAGAAAATATGTGAGAAGAATGGCATTGTTTTACATTAAGTTCTTTTTACATAAATTTATATCACTTTTTTTTTATTCAAAAAGAAAGTCACAAAAATTATAATCATCCTCATCAGTTCACTCAGTCCCATGTAATTAATTTTTTTTTCATCTTGATCTTTTGTTAGCACTTTTATGAATTCATCAGTTTTCCATTAGAGTTCTGAAAATGCTTATTCATTCGGTTCAGCAGTATAGTCAGTTACCAGAAACCTGTACTTGTCAGAGTCTTTTCCATGAATTCCATGAATATGTTTTCTTCTAAGAGTTTTATAGTTTTGGCTCTTACATTTAGGGGTTTGATTCGTTTTGAGTTAAGTTTTGTATATGGTATGAGGTAAAGTCCAACTTCATTGTTTTGCATGTGGCAATCCAGTTGTCACAGCACCATTTGATGAAAAGACTGTTTCTCCATTGAATGGTCTTGGCATCCTTTCTGAAAATTGGTTGACTGTAGATGTTTACACCTGGTTCTTGTACTAACCTCAAATCTTAAGGTCAGCTGAAGTTAAGTTGAGAACCACAGTTTCCCCAACACTGTCACATGATAGTTTATAGTGCATTTCAAATGAAATTTCCAGATGGGAGGTTCACAGGTCTTAGAATTCCTTTCCCACCATGTAACTCTATGCCATAATGCTCAGAAGATACTGTACTTAGTTGACTTCAGTAAATACTTGAGTATTTACTCTCTACCATACTTTTTAGATGATAACGGGAGTGCAGATATTAGCAAGATAATGCAAATCTTTGAGGACAGAAAATCTCCAGTGGAGAAGAAAGATGTACAGAAAACTCTGATACAGACAGACTATGACTATATGATCTGAAAACACTGAAAGTACCAGTGAAATGGGAGCGATTCTAACTCCTATCCGCGTTCCTGACACATAGTAGATGAACAGTAAGTGTTTCTGTTGGCTAGGAAAAGCCATTGAGATGGTAATATTTAAGAGAAACTTTGAAGGGTGGAATGAAATTTCAATGTGGGAGAATGGCACGTGTCACTTAAGGTTCAGTCCATATTTTAGGGAACCATAAATCTGAGTGGCTGAATATAGGATGTTACAGGTTAATGTGGTGAGATTGTGAACAGCTTTGAAATTTGTTTTGTAGGCATGTAAGAGCTCTGGAAGATTTTCAGGGCAGTAACATGATCACCTAGGATGCTTAATGTGCTAGTGGTCTGAGGGATAAATTTGAGTGTGAGGTATCATTGGTAGGTTGATGAGCCAGAGGTTATTTTAAATCTGAGGTTAAAAGCCTCAAGAAGAAAAATGCAAATAATACAGGAGAGAAAGAAGTTGATGCAATAGGAGATTACAAGATAGACATCTTAAGACTTACAGTGTCTAGGGGAAGGAATTATAAGTTTATTTCATTTGGGAATAAGTTACACCAATGCAGATACTATCAGACAGCTAGAAATACTGGATGGACTAGAGATACAGATTCAATACAATTTATTGAACGGTGACACTAAACCAAACTAGTTTAGTAGAAATCTAGTCCTTGCCCTTATGGAGTATATGAACCAACAGGAGTCAACATAATAAACACACCTGTGTGAACAAGCACCTGCAATACCAGGTGATATATGTGTAATTGAAATATGCACATGGTACAGAAATAGTATAGAAAACTGGAGTGACTTAATTGCATAGAGATGATCTTTGAAACCCTGAAAAGTGGGTGACATTATCAAGAGAGCAAGTAGAGTAAGACTAAAGAGTCTTTTGATAAAGAACTGAAGTTTAGTATCTATTGTTCTAACACAACAGGTAGTAACAGCATATATCTTGTTTTCCTAATTCTGTCTTCTAATCTTTGGGCTGGCATCCAACTTTAAATGTTTTAATTTTTTTGAAAATTTCATTATGAATTACCTATGTTTAAGAGGAAAGACATTTCGTGACCAGGTATTTAAAGGCAACAGCATGGAAAATACTAGAAAGAGATTTATGACGAGGTATAACTCTGACTACACTCCCTGGAAGCCATTAAATATAAGGGTTTTAGAATGAACTATTTTTAGTGCCTGTAAAAAATGTTATTCTATGTAGTTGCTTGAGGCAGAGGTGCTCAATTTTTTTCAGTTTTTTTCTTAAAAAGAATTGTTTTGTTTTGTTTTGGTTTTTCTTTTGGCCATGCTGACGGCTTGTGGGATCTTAGTTCCCTGACCAGGGATTGAACCCAGGCCCTCAGCAGTGAAAGCTTGGAGTCCTAACCACTGGACTGCCAGGGAACTCCCCAGATTTGTCCTTAATGTTACTTTTCAAATGCCCACTTTCCTATAAAATTGAACTCTGGTGTTTTTTTCCTGTGATGATAGTTTTTAGTTGTGATAAAATTTACCTCAGTTAGTAAAGTTCACTACCACCTCAATCAAGATATAGGACACTTCCATCACCTCCTAAAAATTCTCTCATGTAGTTAACGCCTCCCACTCCCAGCCTCTGGCACCTACTGATCTGTTTTTTGCCTATAGTTTTGTCTTTTCCAGAATTTCATGTAAATGGACTCATATAAATGGAATTATATTTTTTATAAATAAAACAGTATGAAACTTCCTGAATGTAGCTTCTTTAACTTAACCTAAAGTATCTAATATTTATTGATGTTGTTGCATGTATCAGTAATTCATTCCTTTTTGTTGCTGAATTTAGTATTCCATTGTATTGTGTATCACAGTTGTTTGTTGTTGAAAAATGTTTATGTTGTTTACAGTTTTGGGCATTAATGACTAGAGACGACATAAACATCTATGTACAGATTTTTGTATGAACAGTTTTCATCTCCTTTGGGAAAATACTTAGAAGTAGGATTGCTGGTTGTGTGGTAAATACATGTTTAACTTTCTAAGAGACTGCCAAACTTTTTGCCAGAAAGGTTCAAGGGAGATAAAGCATAGGGAGATGAAGTTAATTACTTTTAGTCTTGCAAGTTAATGGCTCTAGTAATAATATAACTCAAGTTATAATAATAACTAGTAATATAACTCAAGACCATGTCCATTAGGACAGTGTTCTCCAAGTCTGAGAATTGATAAAACATGGTTTCATTAAAATGAAAGCATGATGTTTCAAGACAAAAGTATGTTATGGTATTTCCTCCCATCATAGAAGTTATTTTAATATTGAAGTTTTAGGGACTTCCCTGGTGGCACAGTGGTTAAGAATCCGCCTACCAATGCAGGGGACACAGATTCGAGCCCTGGTCTGGGAAGATCCCACATGCCGTGGAGCAACTAAGCCCACATGCCACAACTACTGAGCCTGCACTCTAGAGCCTGCAAGACACAGCTGCTGAGCTGGCATGCCACAACTGCTGAAGCCGCACGCCTAGAGCCCGTGCTCTGCAACAAGAGAAGCCACCGCAATGGGAAGCCCGTGCACTGCAACGAAGGGTAGCCCCCGCTCACCACAACTAGAGAAAGCCTGCCTGCAACAACAAAGACCCAATGCAGCCAAAAATAAAATAAATAAATAAATTTCTTTAAAAATATATATATTGAAACTTTATTCCTATTCAAAGAGTCACACTTTGTATGTATTATTGAGTGTTTGAATCCTGAGGGCTAGTCCGAAGGAAACTTCAGTGCATCTGGATTTGCCTGTTTTAGTCTCTGGTCAGGTTTTCATTCATTTTATCTCTGAAATCTAAAAAAATTGTAAAAGATTCTAAGAAAGAAAGAGAAAGAAGAAAAAGATAACTGCCAGACTGTTTTCTTCAATGATTGAGAATTCAGTTTTTCCACATCCTTGTCCGCACTTGTTAGTGTCAGTTTTATTTCAGGCAGTGGCACGCTTGGGGCTGGCTTATACTGGCTTGAAAGAACTGATCTTTAAATTATCAGGAATTTTGTAAACTGGTTAGTAGACAGCCATTGTTAAAAATTAAATTATATAAACATAAATAAATTATATTAAAAAAACAAAGGTAATAAATATATAAAACTTGCCGCTTCCTAATTCCTTTACTATGTTTTACTAGTTTCTATATATGTCTGTTGTATCCGTATGGTGGAAAGTAACATATCTTCCTAGCTCCACATTCAGTCGGGAGAAATCAGCCACAGAGGGTATGTTTATGCCACAGAAATCAGCAAAAGCTAAAATTCAGGGTCTTCTCTCCCAAAGACCTGATTGCTAAACATATACCAGCATACCAGTGATTTTTAGCCGTTCTGCAAGGTATGTAGTGTTATCTAATTGTGGTTTTAATACACATTCCTTAATGGTTAATGATGGTGCATATCTTTTCACATACGTGTTCACTATCTGAAAATTGTCTCCTTTGGTGAAGTGTTCTTTCGTATCTTTTAGCCATTTTAAAATGGGTTTCCTTATTGAGTTTTGAGAATTCTTCATGTATTCTGAATACACATCCTTTGCCAGATGTGTGTTTTGAAGATATTTTTTCCCAATCTGTGGCTTGTTTTATCCTTTTTTAATTGATAGTACTTCATATGTTACATATGAAATCCTTGGCTAACATTAACGCAAGGTCACAAAGGTTTTGCTTATGTTTTTTCTATAAGTTTTATAGTTTTAGCTTTTATATTTGGACTTCAGATTGATTTTGAGTTTTCTTGTGAGTTGAGATTCATTTTTTTGAATATAAATATCTTGTTCAACCACCATTTATTGAAAGAATCATTTTACAGTTTGTTTTATGGCTCAGAATATGGTCTTCTGTGGTAAATATTATGTGTGCACTTGAAAAGAATGTATTTAGTCTGATATTGGATGGAATGTTCTATAAATATTAAGTTAGTTGATAGTATTTTTCAGTACATGCAACAAACATCAGTGAATTTCAGATGTTTTATATTAAGTTAGAGAAGCTAGACTTTAAAAGTTTCTTCATTGGGTTGTC
The DNA here is from genome assembly GCF_965194825.1 of Balaenoptera physalus. Lineage (NCBI taxonomy): Eukaryota > Metazoa > Chordata > Mammalia > Artiodactyla > Balaenopteridae > Balaenoptera > Balaenoptera physalus. Next base: position 76,202,099 of record NC_138890.1, on the reverse strand, counting down.
TTTGCATCTTTGTCAAAAATCAGTAGAGCATATATGTGTGGGTCTATTTCTGGACTCTGTTTCATTGATCTTTTGACTATCTTTTTGCCCGTTCTATGTGGTCTTGATTACCTTGATTAACTGAGTCTTGAAATCAGGTAGTGTGAATCCAGTGACTTTGTTCTTTTCAAAATAGTTTTGGCTATTCTAGTTCTTTTGCCTGTCCATATAATTTTAGAATCTATTTATTGATTTCTACCAAAAATTCCTGCTGAGATTTTAATTGAGATTGTAATGAATCCATTGATTAGTTTAGGGGAGAATTAACTTATTAATAATATTGAGCCTTTAAGCCATAGGTATACTATTTCTCTCCTTTTTTTTTTTTTTTCTTTTAGGTCTGTCTTGATCTTTTTCATCAGTGTTCATAGTTATCAGCATACAGATCTAGTACATATTTTATTAGTTTATACCTATTTTATGGTTTTTTGGTGCCTTTATATCCTTTACATTTGCTCATTGGTGGCATATTTACCCTGTTTTCTGCAACTGTTGCTAAACATTCTAGTTCTAGTAGGTTTTTTGTAGAACCTTTGGGATTTTCTATGTAAACAATCATGTTGTCTCTGATTAGAGTTTTATTTCTTTCCAATCTGTATGTCTTTCTTTTTCTTGTTTTAATGCACTAGCTGGAACCAATATTGTAATACTGAATAGAAATGGTGAGAGTGGGTATCTTTTCTCCTTTCGTGCTAATAGGAGGAAAATATTCATGTTTTTTCTCTCTTAAATATGATTTTTTGGGGTAGATGACCTTTATTGGGTTAAAGAAGTTTCCTTCTATTTCTGGTTTTCTGACTTTTGTATCTCTGAATGATGTTGATGTTGGCAAATGACTTTTCTGCATCTAATAAGATGTTCATATAATTCTCTTTAGTTTATTGATAAACTGGATTATATTGATTGATTTTCAAATGTTGAAACCTTGAATTCCTGGCATAAACCCCACACAGTCATAATGTATTTATCCTTTTTATATATTGCTGCATCCAGTTTGCCAGTGTTTTGCTGCTATTGTGTCTGTGTTTGTGACAGATATTTGTGTGTCGTTTTCTTTTACTCGTACTGTCTGATTTTGGTATCAGAAATGCTTACCTCATTAAATGAGTTGGAGAGTGTTTCCCCCTCTTCTATATTCTTGAAGAGGTTGTGTGGAATTAGTCATATGTCTGCCTTAAGGGTTGACAGAACTTGCTAGTAAAATCATCTGAACAGGTTGTTTTTTTGCTGGATGATTTTTAACTTCAAATTCAGTGTATCTGATAGATACAGAAGTATTTCTTCTTGTTGAACTTTGGTGGTAAGTGACTTTCAAGGAATTTGTCCATTCAGTGTAAGCTGTGAAATATATGGGCATAGGTTTTTCATAATACTCCATTATCCTATTACCGTATCTGTGTAGTCTGGGTAATGCCCCTCCTTTTTCATTGCTTATATTGGTAATTTATGTCATCTCTTTGTTTATTTATTCATTCATTTTAATCTTGCTAAAGGTTTGTCATTTTATTGGAATCTTTCCAAAAAATCAGTTTTTGGTTTCTTGGTTTCTTTTTTATTTTTTGTTTTGTTTTTTAATTTCATTAATTTCCTTCTGCTTGCTGTCTGTTTAGTTTACTCTTCTGTTTTGTCAAGCTTTGATCATTGGTTTAAGACTTTTTTTTTTTGAGTGCTAGTATTTAGCTATGTATTTCTCTGTAAGCACTGCTTTAGCTGCATCCCACAAATTTTGATACTGTGTTTTTGTTTTTATTCAATTTAAACTATTTTCTAGTTTCCCTTGTGACTTCCTGTTTGACTTATAGGTTATTTAGAAGTGTGCTAATTTCCAAAATTTGAGGATTTTCCAGATAGTTCTCTGTTACTGATACAGGTTTGTTTTATTAGTGTCAGAGAATGTTTTATGGTTCCAGTTCTTTTAAATTTGTTAAGGTTTGTCTGATGGCCCAGAATGTGATCTGTTATGGTGAACAGTCTGTGTACACTTGAAAAACATGTATATAGTCTAATGTTATTGTTTAAGTGTTCTCTAAATGTTAAGTCAAGTTGATTGATATACTTTTCCAGGTCTTCTCTATCTTCCCTTATTATCTATTTATTGTATCAATTACTGTAATTTAGTATTATTATAATTTCTTGGCAAATTGATCCTTTTATCACATGATACCTCTCTTTATTGCTGATAATACTCCTTATTCTTAAGTTTATTTTATCTGATGTTAATGTAACACTCCAGCTCTTCTTTGGTAGCATGACATGTTTTTTCCATTCTTTTACTTTTAACTTACCTATGTCTTTAAAGTAGGGTTTTGTAGGCAGCATATTGTTGTGCATTGTTATTTTTGTACACAATATGGCCACTTCTGTCTTTTAATTGGTGTGTTTAGAATATTTACATTTAATGTGATTATTGGTGTGATTGCATTAGATCTAGCATTTTATTTGATTACTGTTTTTCTCTTCTGTTTTTCCCTCTGAAAACAGAGGGAAATATATACCTAAACATTTACAGTCCAATTAGAGTTAATATTGTACTTTGACAAACAAAATTCAGAGCCTTACAACCATATAGGTCCATTTATCTTCTTTCTTTCATGTTATATTTCTCATGTGTGTTACATCTCCATTCATTGAAAACTTTACCATTGTTGTAATTTTTGCTTTCATAGTTACACACATTTTAAATAACTTAAGAAAAGAAAAATGGTCTATTTTATATCTCCAGTTACCATTTCTTTGGTTCTTCTTTTATTTCTTTTTTTTTAAACATTTTTATTTATGTATTTATTTGGCTGCATAGGGTCTCAGTTGCGTCATGCGGGCTCTTCGTTGTGGCACACAGGCTTCTCTCTAGATGCAATGTGTGAGCTCCAGAGCGTGTGGGCTTAGTAATTGCAGCACGTGGGCTCTGTAGTTGTGGTACGCAGGCTCCAGAGCACAGGCTCAGTAGTTGTGGCATGCTGGCTCTCTAGTTGTGGTGCACGGGCTCCAGAGCCTGGGCTCAGTAGTTTCAGCACATGGGCTCTCTAGTTGTGGCACGTGGGCACAAGGGTTCTCTAGTTGTGGTGTGCGGGGTCTAGAGTGCACGGGTTTAGTTGCCCCACAGCATGTGGGATCTTAGTTCCCTGACCAGGGATCGAACCTGTGTCCCTTGCATTGAAAGGTGCATTCTTAACCACGGGACCACCAGGGAAGTCCCAGATAGCAGACATTTTTAATAATGAGGCTGCATCTAGTTTTCTCTGAAGTTGTCCTGTTTGGAGTTTTCATTTTTTTGGATCTGTAAATTAATGTCTTGCACCAAATTTGGAGAGTTTTTAGCCATCATTTCTTGAAATATTGTTTTGTGTTGCTCTTTTTCTAGGACTTCAGTAACATGAATGTTAGACCTTTTTATACTGTTTCACAGATCCTTGGGGTTCTCTTCATTTTCTTTATTTCTTTTTTTCCTCTCTATTACTCAGATTGGAGATTTCCTAATGATTTATCTTCAAGGTCACTAATTTTTTCTTTCAAGAACTGTAAAGGGTAAACTTTACTCTCCTGGTAAGCTAACAGATTAACTTGTTTTATGGTTGCTGGAAGTTGACATGATAAAGGACTTTCTTACTCAAAGCATAGCAAGTATTGGGTTAGCCAAAAAGTGCCTTCGGTTTTTAAGTAAAAATAAAAGACACGCTTTTCATTTTCACCAAAAACTTTATTGAGCAACGTATTCACCCTTTTGTTCCACTACCTTCTGCCATTTTTCAGGCAACTTCATAATTCCATCTTCCCAAAACTTTTTGTCTTTTTGAGCAAAGAACTGTTCTAGGTGCTTTTTACAGTCTTCCAGGGAATTGAAATTTTTTCCATTAAGAGAATTTTGTAAAGACCAAAATAAATGGAAATCCGAAGGTGCTGCAATGTCTGGTGAATACAATGGATGAATCAGAACTTCCCAGCCGAGCTATAACAGTTTTTGCCTGGTCATCAAAGGAACATGCAGTCTTACATTATCCTGATGGAAGATTATGGGCTTTCTGTTGACTAATTCTGGACGCTTTTCATCGAGTGCTGCTTTCTGTTGGTCTAAATGGGAGCAGTACTTGTTGGAATTAATCATTTGGTTTTCCGGAGGGAGCTCATAATAGAGGACTCCCTTCCAATTCCACCATATACACAACATCACCTTCTTTGAATGACGACCAGCCTTTGGTGTGGTTGGTGGTGGTTCATTTCACTTGCCCCACAATCTGTTCCATTCCCCATTATTGTACAGTATCCAGTTTTCATCGCCTGTCACAATTTGTTTTAAAAATGGAATGTTTTCATTATGTTTAAGTAGAGAATCGCATGCAGAAATACGGTCAAGAAGGTTTTTTCTGCTTAACTTATGTGGAACCCAAACATCAAAGTGATGAGCATAACCAAGCTGGTGCAAATGATTTTCACCACTTGATTTGGATATTTTGAGTATGTCGGCTATCTCCCGTGTGGTATAACGTTGATTGTTCTCAGATAATGTCTCGATTTGATCGCTGTCAACTTCAACTGGTCTACCCCACCATGGAGCATCGTCCAGTGAGAAATCTCCAGCATGAAACTTCGCAAACCACTTTTGACATATTTGATCAGTCACAGAACCTTCTCCATACACTGCACCAATCTTTTTTTGCGTTTCAGTTGCGTTTTTACTTTTCTTGAAATAATAAAGCAAAATATGCTGAAAAAGTTATTTTTTCTTCCATCTTCAGTATTAAAATGGCTACACAAAAATTCACCAATTTTGATGTCTTTTTTTCAAATGCACGCTGATATGACAGGTGTTACATACCATCTAACAAAATTGTTTTGAATGAAGTTAAAGACAACTAAGTGCTATGACAGCCATCTTGTGGAAAAAAACGAACGAACCTTTTGGCCAACCCAATAGCATGAATATGTTTGTGACCATTTCCCTTGCCTCTCTCTTGCCAGGATGATAAATGGAGGGGCCCAGGCCAGTGTTGCACCAGCCTTTGGTTTGTGTCACAGCTGAGGAACCTGAGCTTAGGGAACCCAAATCATTTATAATAGGCAATGTCTGCTTGATCTTTGCTCCAGAGGATGCTTATACTGGACAGTAAACAGACCTGGTCTTTTGAGGGGAAAGAGATGCTGATGTCTTTCTTCCAAGGCTGTTTCCCAGAAACATAGGCTTCTCTCAGAGTTTTAGCTGTCTGCACTGTCACATAGTGGACTGGAGCTCAGCTTGGGCTACCCTTGTAGCAAAGCAATGAAAGAAGGGAGAGAAAATACTAATGAAGATTTCTGTCTCCTGCTCTTCAGGCTACTGGGCCCCCTTTTCCTGGTTCAGCTGGCCAGAAAGTAGATTTTCTTTTGGGGTTTTAGATGCTTTGTCATGCAGCTAAGCAATTAGGTGTGGCCTCAGGGCAGGGACAGGAGAGGAAAGGTTTGGGAAGCAAGGGGGAGAAAAAAGAATATTCCACCTATTTTCTCCAGGTTGTAGGGGCCCTGGTGTTATTAGCTAGATAGACAAAGTTTTTTTGTTTTGTGTGGTGTGTTGTTGTTTTGAGTCTCTTCACATACTCCTAGTGTAGTTCTGCAGTTGGGGCCATCCTCAGGAAAAGTTGGGAGAGAGGAGAAAAAGAAAAATCATAAAATTCATCCCCATAAGGATCATTTTTCACATTTTTGGCTCCCTCCCCAACCTGCCTATTTTTTACTTTTAGATCATTGTTTCTGTATTCTATCCAGAGCTTTTAGTGTTAATCAGTGGGAGAAAGAGGCTTAGGTGGGCTTCTTTAGTCTTTGTTGCAATCCAAAGCACTAGTTGTTTTGGTTTGTTTTTGTTTTTTTGTTTTGTTTTGGTTTTTTTTGAAGAGATATTAGCAACCTTGAAACTTTTAATAAAAATAATCTCTAGCAAACTACTAAATGATGATATAGAGGAAGAAAAGAATATATATTTATTAAAAACACTGATGTCTCCTCATTGCCTGTCTCGGACAACTATAATTCTGATCACCCAGAAGCTGTCACTGTACCCTTCCACCATCACTTCCTTGTTTGATGGACCACTCTCTCCTTACTCCTTTCCATCCAGTGGAGAACAACTCTTCCTGCACTCACTAGGAAACTGAAAGAGACATGGAGAGGCAGGGGCAGAGATAAGTGAGTCCTGAGAGCCTTTAGTGAGTGACTGCTCCATGACTGCTCTGTGAGCAGTGGAGCAGGGCACTCCATGCTGCTGATGGATGGGCACCAGTAGAAAGTGCATGCCTCATAGTCTCCCCACAGTGGGGTGACTGCTGCCACCACAGCCATTACTGGCGTTGCTCACCCGTCCACACCATTCCCATCTTGTTCTCCACTCTCAGGCACTGAACTATGATATAAAAGAGTCTTTTTTGTTACAGAAACATGCCAGTTTTTCATTCTCTGACTTTGATGTCAGAGAACAATGAATACCCAAGATATTAGAGTAGTATAAACATTCAGTTATGATAAGAATACGTTATAGGTTGTTAATAGTCTACATGTATTATAACTATGGACTGTATTACAATTTTTACTTAGAATACACATATCTATTTTAGAGAATTGAAGAGGGAAAACGTAGTTTCTTTTTGTTCAGATATTTAGCATTTCTGTTGCTTTTTCTTCATTCATTGTTTCCTCTTGTATCATTTTTCTTAAGCGTAAAGAATTTCCTTTAGTGTTTTTTTTAGACCTGGTTTATTGATGATGAATTATCTTATTTGTACTTCATCTGAAAACTATTTTACCTTTATTCCTGAAGGGTATTTTTGCTGTTTATAGATTTGTGGGTAGACAGTTCTTTCTTCCATCACTTTGAAAGTATTCTTAGACTGTTTTCTTAGTCTTTGTGATTTCTGATGAGAAATCTACGGTCATTTTAATTGGTGTCCCCCTGTAAAAATGGGTTTTTTCTCTCACTACTTTCATTTGTTTCTCTAATACTTTTATTTTTAGCTGTGTGATGATGTGTGTAAACATAGTTTTCTCTGGTTTTATCCTCTTTTAGGTTTGCTCCTATAAATTTATGTCCTTCAACTTCAGGAATTTTCAACCATTTCTTCTGTAAATATTTCTGCAAAAATTTTTCATCTGTCCAGGAACTTCAGTGATATGAGTGTTAGACTTTTTGATATTATCTTACAGACTCCTGAGGCCTTGTTCATTATTTTTTAATATTTACTTTTTTATTTATTTGGCTGCGTCGGGTCTTAGTTGCAGCATGCGGGATCTTTTGTTGTGGCGCACAGGCTCAGTAGTTGCGGCACAAGGGCTCTCTAGTTGTGGCATGTGGGCTTAGTTGCCCTGCAGCATGTGGGGTCTTAGTTCCCCAACCAGGGATCGAACCCGTGTCCCCTGCATTGGAAGGCGGATTCTTAACCACTGGACCACCAGGGAAGTCCCCCTTGTTCATTTTATTCAACTTTTGTTTCACTATTATTCAGATTGGATACTTTATGTGGATTTATTTTCAAGTGCAATGACACTTTTTTCTGTCATCTTCATTCTTTTATTGAACCCATTCTGCGAACTTTTTACTTTAGATAATTTTTTTCAGTTGTGAAAGTTTCCTTTTTTTTTTCCTTTTCTTTTTTTTTTTGGTAGTTTCTGTTTCTTTGCTGTGAACATCTTTCTTTTCATTCACTTCATAAGTATTTACCTTTATCTCATGGAGCATGGTTAGAAAAGCTTTTAAAAGTTTGTTTGATTAATACTTCCAACATCTGAGCTGTTTTGGGGTTGGGATCTGTTGATCGTCTTTTCTCTTGAGATTTGGTCACAGGTTCATTACACAGGCATTAAATTATAGCAGTGAGTTGAGACTGACTAGTTTTAAAGTTGCGTTTAATTTTTACAAATTTTGTTGCTTTGTTTTTTCAAAGTTATTACCAAGCAAGGTTAAGAAATGCAAAAAGAAATCAAATTAGGTGATTTTAGATTTAGAAATTGTGAAATAGTAAAATATGTAGGTAAAAATAAAAGACTATTATAGCAATTCTGATGTATTTATTTATCTATTTATTCTCATTAAATAGACAAAAAATGGTACTCAAGGAAATTTATGTAACCATAGACAAGTTAGTGTGCAGGCAGAACTAGAATCCAGAGTTTTGATCCCCAGGAAATTTTGGTATTCAAAAATAAAATCTTTGTTCAAAATGAAGTTGAGGGTACAGGTATATTATATGTAGGTCCTTAATGCCTGTATCTTATTAAAAACAAGTACAGTTCTCCCTCAGTATCCACAGGGGATTGGTTCCAGGACATCCCACAGATACCAGAATCCCTTTTATGGAAGTCTCTTATATAAAATGCCATAGTATTTGCATATAATCTATATACATCCTCTCCCATATACTTTAAATCATCTCTAGATTATTTATAATACCTATGTCAATGTAAATGCTTGTAAATAGTTGTAAGTACAAGGTAAATGCTGTGTAAGTGGTTGCTGGTGTGTGGCAAATTCCAGTTTTGCTTTTTGGAACTTTCTGGAATTTACTTTTTTAATATTTTCAATCTTCAGTTGGTTGAATCTGTTGGAACCCCCAGAAACAGGGCCGACTGCTGAAAACATTTATTTTTAATGAGTAGTGTCAGGAAACTGGATCACATGTGTAACTATTTCTCTTTTATAATGGCATATTAAAAGCATCTTTCTGTGTCAGTAAATGCCTCTCTGCTACTACATTGTTTGAAAACTAGACTACTTTTTAGAGCAGTTTTAAGTTCACAGCAAAATTGAATGGAAGTTATAGAGATTTCCCATATAATGCCCTTACACATGCATTTTCCTTCATTATCAGCATCCTCCACCATAGTGGTACATTTGCTTCAATTGGTCAAACCACTTTGACACATCATAATCACCCAAGATCCATAGTTTACATTAAGGTTCACTCTTAGTATTGTACATTCTCTGGGTTTGGACGAATGTATAATGACATGTTCACTGTTATAATATCATACAGAGTAGTTTCACTGTCCTAAAAATCGTCTCTGCTCTGCCTATTCATCCCTTCCTTCCCCCAACCCACTGATCTTTTTACTATCTCCATAGTTTTGCCTTTTCCACAGTGTCTTATAGTTGTAATTATACAATATGTAGCTTTTTCAGACTGGCTTCTTTCACTTAGTAATATTTAAGTTTCTTCTGTGTTTTTTCATGGTTAGAAAACTCATTTCCTTTTAGTTTGAATAATATTCCATTGTCTGGATGTACTGTAGTTTATTTACCCATTCACCTACTGAAGAACATCTTCATTGCTTCCAAGTTTTTGCAATTATGAATAAAGCTGCTGTAAACATTATGTGCATATTTTTGTATGGGCATAAGTTTTCAGCTCCTCTGGATGAATACTAAAGATCACGGTTGCTGGAACGTATGATAAGAGTATGCTCATCTTATAAATGTACTGCCAAATTGTCTTCTGTAGTGGCTGTACCACTTTGCATTCCCACCAGCAATGAATGAGAGTTCCTGTTGCTCCACATCCTCATCAGCATTTGGTGTTGTCAGTGTTCCAAATTTTGACCACTTTAATAGGTATATAGAATGTACCACTATGAGGTATAGTGGTGTCTCATTGTTGTTGTAATTTGCATTTATCTGATGATATATGATGTGGGGCATGTTTTCATATGCTTATTTGCCATGCTTTTATCTTTGGTGAAGTATCTTGAAGGTTTTTGTCCTATTTTTAAACTGAGTTGTGCATTTTCTAATTGTTGAATTTTAAGAGTTCTTTGTATATTTTGGATAACAGTGCTTTATCAGCTGTGTGTTTTGCAGATATTTTCTCCCAGTCTACAGCTTGTTTTTCCATTTTCTTGACACTGTCTTTTGCAGAGCAGAAGTTTTCATTTTAATTTTAGTGGAGTCTGTCTTATCAAATCTTTCTTTCATGGATTGTGCCTCTGTTGTATCTAAAAACTCATTATGAAACCCAAGGTCATCTGAATTTTCTCCTATGTTATCTTCTAGAAACTTTATACTTTTGTGCTTTACGTTTAGGTCTGTGATCCATTTTGAGTTGATTTTTGTGAAGGGTGTAAGGTCTGTGTCTAGATTCTTTTTTTTACATGTAGATTTCCAGTTGTTCCAGCACTATTTGTTGAAGAGACTAATTTTTCTCCATTGTATTGCCTTTGCTCATTTGTCAAAAAATCAATTGGCCATATTATGTGGACCTATGTCTGGGCTCTCTATTCTGTCCCATTAATCTATTCTTTCACCACTACCACACTGTGTTGATTATTGTAGCCTATGGTAAGTCTTGAAGTCAGGTAGCTTCAGTCCTCCCATTTTGTTCTTCTCCTTCAGTAATGTCTCTTCTGGGTTTTTTGCTTCTCCGTGTAAACTTTAGCATCATTTTATCGATAGTCACAAAATAACTTGCCGGGATTTTGATTGGTATTGCATTGAATCTGTGGATCAAGTCAGGAAGAACTGACATCTTGACAATATTGAATCTTCCTATTCATGAATATAGAATATCTCTTCATTTATTTAGTTCTTTAATTTTGTTCATTAGAGGTTTTTAGTTTTCCTCATATGGATATATTGATACATATTTTGTTAGATTTATTCCTAAACTAAAGTATTTAGTTGTTTTGGGTGCTGATGTAAATGGTTTTTTTTTTTTTATTTCAAATTCTGTTTGTTTGTTGCTGGTATATAGAAGTGATTAACTTTTGTATGTTAACCTGTATCCTACAGCTTTGCTGTAATTGCTTATTAGTTCTGGGAGCCTTTTTTGTCAGTTCTTCTGGATTTTCTACTTAGAGGATCATGTCATCTGTGAACACAGAGTTTTATTTCTTCCCAATCTATACACCTTTTATATCCTTTTTTTGTCTTACTGCATTAGCTTGGACTTGCAATATGATGTTGAAAAGCAGTAGTGACAGGGGAAATCCTTGCCTTGTTCCTGATCTTAGTGAGATAGCTCTGAGTTTCTCATTAAGTGTGATGTTAGCTCTAGGTTTTTTGTAGCTATTTCTCAAATTGAGGAGGTTCCCCTGTATTCCTAGTTTACTGAGAGCTTTTATCATGAATGGGTGTTGCAGCCACTCTGCTATTTTTATGTAGCTGTGCCTTAGGGTATTTCAAACCTTTCAGTATTATAGACAATCTGGTTGACAAACTTGTGGCCAATTCTTACACATATTTGTAATTATTTTCTTAGAATTCAGTTAACAGATAGTCATTGAGTGTTTGTGGCCAGGAACCTGATAAAAAGTAATAAGCAAAATAATATATTCTTCTTTCCTTATAGAACTTGTAGTCTATAAACAGATAATAATTATAATATAGTGTGGTAAGAGAAATTATGGCAAAAGAAATAGATATGCTGGGAAGCATATATATCACTCACCTAACCAGACTCAGCTACAGATGAGATTGAGGTTGTCAAGAACATCTTCTAGAAGAAGCTTATAATAAAAGCTTATTTGTTTCCAAATTTCTTCAAGAAAAAATGCTAAGGTAAATAGAGGCCTACCTTTGTGAGAGTTTGGTCTATAATCATGAGCTCCTGAGAGAAAAGAAAACCGCTTTTTAAAATTTTCCCGTAAGGAATTTAAACTGTTTTTGAAAGCTCTTAAGAAATGTCCTCATGCTGTAGAGGATAGTTTACTCAAAAAGCTGATCAGAAAATCTTATGAATTAGGAGTGGCCTTAAAAGATTATTCCTCCTTAGGGGCTTCCCTGGCGGCGCAATGGATTAGACTCCACACTCCCAGTGCAGGGGGCCCAGATTTGATCCCTGGTCAGGGAACTAGATCCCACAGGCATGCTGCAACTAAGAGTTCGCATGCCACAGCTAAGACCTGGTGCAACCAAATAAATAAGTAAATATTAAAAAAAAGAAGAAGAAGAAGAAACATGTCTCAGTGTTCCCTGGACAGTGTTTAAAAAAAGAAAAATTATTCATCCTACAAAAAATTTACTAATCATAAAACAAAGTTGATAATTTACTCTTACTAAAATTAGGAACTTCTATTCACCAATACCTACCATTAAGTGGAAAGGCATTAAGTACGGACTGGGAGAAAAATATTTGTGATACATATCTCACAAAGAACTTGTATCTAGAATATGTAAAGAATTACAAATCAATAGGAACAATAGAAAAAAATAGGGAAAATACTTGAAGAGACCCTTCGCAAAAGAAGATATCCAAATGTCCGTTAATCATATGAAAAATTGCTCAGCCTCATTATTCATCTGGGAAATGCAAATTCAGACCACAAAAGATACACTCTACACCCTCCATAATAGCTAAAACGAAAAAGATGGAATATAGTAAAGTGTTGACAAGGGTATGGAGCAACTGAAATTTTCATATATTACTGGTGGGAATATAAAGTAAATAACCACTTTAGAAGAATGTTTAGTGATATCTTCTAAAGCAGTACATTCACCTACCCTGTGATCCAGGTATTCCACTCCTAGGTACGTACCAAACAGACATTTGTTCACTGTTTGCTAAAAGATATATGTACTAGAAAGTTTATACAGTACTATTGGTAGTGGTATAAAACTGATAATGAAATTTGAAAACCCAAATGCCCATCAACAGTAGAATGGATCAATTGTGATGTATTTACACAGTGAAATATTTAAAGAAATGAAAATGAGTGTCCTATTATTACGTACAATAATATAGAAGAATCTCGTATACATAACATTAAGATCAAAAACCAAATACACAAGAATATATTTTGTATGATTCCAGTTCCATGAAGAGCGAAAACAGGAAAAACAAATCCATGTTGGTAGAAGCCTGGGTGGAGAGAGGGTAAAGAATGGGAGGGATCATGAGTGGAGCTTCTAGAGTTGACGATAATGTTCTATTTCTTGATCTGGGTGCTGATTACACAGGGATGTTGGGTTTGGTAAATATCTAGCTGTGCACTTTTGATGTATACAACTTCCTTTTTGTTATTTTTGAAAAAAATAGTATTGGTTTTAACTATTACTATAAGAAAACTGTGATAAAACTGAAAGCTTTACAATCTTCATTCCATTTTGCTGACCTTTGTACTTTAAAAAGTACAAAAGTAGTCCCTTAGCTTAGTTGAAATGTAAATATTTGGGGGAGGGCATATTTTTAGTTTGAAACTATAGAAATTTTAGAATATTTGTAGTCTTAATTCAACTACTGTTAAAGCTTCCTCTTACAGTAAAGTAGTAGTTTGAACTTCTTACTGTTGCAACATGTTTTCAAGATCTGATATTTATTATTATGTCATAATATTGTATACTATGTAAATCGTTAAAATTTGTTTTTGTTAATTATAACTCAACATGGCAACTTAGTATATCTAACTGGGTGACTAGAAAAGATTTTATTTTTAAATCTTTAGTGACTTCTTGTTAAGAAAGGAGAAAGTGAGTAAAAGTATGTTTTTGATTCATTCTTACCCTCAAAGGAGGAACTATAAATAGCTGTTTGTCTTCTTCTTTTCTTATATTCAAGAGAATATTCAAGAGAATATTCTATTTCTGTAGTGTATAGAGATATAACAGACAAACATGGCAATCCACTGTCAATTATTGTTTTTTTAACAGTCAAGTCCATCATCTCCAGATCCAGCTAGTCTTATTACAGAAGATATTAGTACAAACTCCAATGGTCCAAAACCTGCAGAAGTTGTGCTGGATGATGACAGAGAAGACCTTTTTGCAGGTAATTATAAATACCTTTATTTTTTAAAAAAATAATTGTCAATTATAGCATATATCCTGTTAGAAAATATTCTCTAAAGCAAAACTGACATTTTGTGTAAAGTATTAGTGGTAGCTCTTCTTGTTACCAACTTAGGAGGATAGGAAATTTCAGTTAATTTGCTTTGTGAAAAATAAAGACTGTTGAAAGAAGCACGAATGTGATCCTTTCTGGTTTTAAGCATGTGAAAATAAGTCACACTAATAATTTGATTATTTTGATCAGTACTTGGACTCAAACTAATGGTTGTGGCATTCATACATTGAGAAATAGCAAGTGATTATATTTTCTTATTACTTACAAGTTGTCACAAAGCAAAATTAAACTCTGGATTTAAAAATCACTTAATTTAGGGACTTCCTTGGTGGCGCAGTGGTTAAGAATCCGCCTGCCAATGCAGGGGACATGGGTTCGATCCCTGGTCCGGGAGGATCCTACATGTTGTGGAGCACCTAAGCCCGTGCACCACAACTACTGAGCCTGCGTGCCTAGAGCCCATGCTCTCCAACAAGAGAAGCCACCGCAATGAGAAGCCCGTGCAGCACAAGAGAGAGTAGCCCCCGCTCTCCACAACTAGAGAAAGCCTGCAGGCAGCAATGAAGACCCAATGCAGCCAAAAATAAATAAAATAAATTTTTTTTAAATAAAAAAATAATTTAAAACAATCACTTAATTTATAGTCTGTATATATTTGAAATCTGTTTTAATAAAATGCTTCAGTATTTACCACATGTTCCATTTTGATTGAATTTTAGGTGAGTAAATTGATGCTTCAGGAATTTATTTTTGATATGGGGGCAGGATTTGGTGTAGTCCATTCTACCTTTTAAAAAATTGGACTCTTCAAAACAGTTATCTGTTTTAAGATTAAAATTTAGGTACAAATTAATGTTTGGATATTAAAAAGAAAAATCTTCCTTAGAATTAGTGACACAAATAATTAAAATAGTAAATCTTTGTGTGTTTAAGAGCTTAATTTACCTAAACTGGCTTTCATGAGTTAAAACTTAATAATACATCCTCAGCTTTTATAGTGGTTGAATATTCAAACCATCCTGTATTTTTTTTACAAATTTTTTTTTTTTTTTTTTTTGGCTGCGTTGGGTCTTCGTTGCCGCACGAGGGCTTTCTCTAGTTGTGGCGAGTGGGGGCTGCTCCTTGTTGTGGTGCTGTGGCTTCTCTTCTTGTGGAGCATGGGCTCTAGGCGCACGGGCTTCAGTAGTTGTGGCACACGGGCCCTAGAGTGTGCGGGCTTCAGTAGTTGCAGTGCACAGGCTCAGTAGTTGTGGTGCGCGGGCTTAGTTGCTCCGCGGCATGTGGGATCTTCCCGGACCAGGGATCAAACCTGTGTCCCCTGCATTGGCAGGCGGATTTTTAAACACTGTGCCACCAGGGAAGTCCTGGCAGGCAGATTCTTAAGCACTGCTCCACCAGGGAAGTCCCCTACAAATATGTTTAAAGATACAGTCCTCCATCACAGAGGTCTATATAATTTCCTGCTTGTTATATGAAAAGTTTTCACTGCAGATGAATTCATGTATTTTATGAATTCATGTCAGAAAGTTAAAAATGTGATCAAATATCAATCATTTTCTTACCCCCCCCTTTTTTTGTAGCTACCTTACAACTTAGAGTATAATGACAGTTAACCAAAGTTGTAATATTCCTTTTTCTTTCCTTTCATGGACTTTTTTCCAGGCAGTCCTTAAAAGTTTTTTCATGGCATTTATATTTCAATCTGAAAGATGACACAAGTTCTTTCTCTGCTGAGTAGGTGCTAATCTAAAATTGTGCCTATTCCTCTAATAGAGGGTCATACATAGAACACTTGGATTATCCATTTTATTAAAGGATCTTTCACCTTTAAGTCTCAGAATTCTGTTAATGAGTGTGCTAAAACTCTAAAAACAGAACTGTGTGTGTGTGTTTGTGTAAGGAAAGAGGGTTTTCTTGTTTACAGTGTGCCCAGCTGATCAAACAGTTTGCCACATGAGGATTATACAGTGATATTTGCCCACTAAGCTTGATTAGAAAAATCTTTTTTTGGGTTTTAGTCTACCTAGTGCAGCCTATACTAAATATAATGATACAAATATGGTCAATGTCAGTGTTTGTTTTGTTTGTCTTTGTTTTTAAGGAGAGACATGGACTAAGCAGTAAAAATAGTTGTTTCTTTTGTTACCTACAGACACTTTTTTATGCTTTATCTTTTATCTTAAACTCAGCTGCATTTCATAATGACATCATTAGGTGTTCTAAGACATGTATCAGAGGAGAAACTATAGATATTGCTCTAGTGATTTAGCCATTTGGTTTTAAAACCATAAGAAGATTAGATTGTAATTGGCATGTATGCTCATATATTTTGGGTAGCATTTCAAATACTATTATGTCAGAAGTGGTATTAGAAAAAGTTCCAGCGTGACTTTTGTTACTGTTATTAGCTTACTTACAGAGTGTTCACCAAATATGGGTGACTACAGAGCCCCTTTCCACCATTACTTACATCCTGCACTAAGCTACACTGAACATACTAGGAAACTGTCCTAGAAGAATAAGGGAGGGTGAGCAAATTGCCAATATTGAAATTGTCCTAGACTTTTAGAACTTGTTTCTGCCAGGGTATTTAGCTTATTTCACTTACGCTTTTCAGCAAATGATACCAAATCTAATGAGTATTCCTTTGTTTAAAAAATTCTCTGGTGTCTATGGTATGAGTGAAATATTACTTAGCTGACACTGACATAATCAATTTATACTTATCTGCAAAGTATCTCTTCCAAGGAAATGCTAATCTTTGTACTTACATATGGTGCATTTTATGGAATCTTTAGGTCTGGTTTTAATTAATTTTTGTTAATTTGTAGTATGTTAGATCACTTTTACTAAAATAATTTTTCTTGGGAAGAATTTAAAGCAAATTGTACATTGTTATGCTGAACCTAAATCTCTATCCATTTTATTTTCTTTTTTAAAAAATTTTTACTTATTTTTTTATTGAGGTATAGTTGATGTACAATATTATATAAGTTTCAGGTTATGACATAGTGATTCACAATTTTTAAAGTTTATGCTCCATTTATAGTTATAAAATATTGGCTGTATGCCTTGTGCTGTGCAGTATACCCTTGTAGCTTATTTATTTTATGCATAGTAGTTTGTACCTCCTAATCCAAGAGGTAAGATACCACTTCAGGTAAATAACATGTTACTAGTGATATACTTTTTGAGGTATTAAAATGACTCACTGACTATCATTACTACCTTCCCAAACCTCAAGGAATGTAGGAAACTCAGGTTAGAAACGGCTGATCTGATCCTGTTTCCTTTATAGTCCTGCCTGCCTTTTCCTGGTAGCATTCTATAAGCCAACAGATTATCATTTTGGCCACTGATTGTAATTTTCACTTTTCTGGCTTTGCTTTTAGCTTATGCTATTATGGTTGACTCCTGAACAGTATGAGTTTGAACTGCTTGGGTCCACTAATATGAATTTTTTTAAATTAGCAGATACTACAGTACAACTTGTTCTGAGGTTGATTGCATCCAAAGATGTGGAACCTCAAATACAGAGGAGCCACATATATGGAGGGCCCAACTATAAGTTATACTCAGATTTTTGACTGTGTGGAGGGTCGGTGGCCCTAACCCCCACGTTGTTCAAGGGTCAACTGTATTTCATTTTCGTGGAATGCTTCCCTCATTTTTTCTCTAAACTCATTCAGATCTTCTCAATTCAGTTTCGTAAAATATTCCTCATTTTCCCCAGCCTAAATTATTCTGTCCCACTTCAACTCAAATGATAGCGTTTATTCTTTAGTTCGTACAGCAATTAAATGTCTTGTAATTTTCTTTTTATTGTTCTCTTGGCTGTTATTTTTCTTTTATTATTATTTAACATTCCACATGCTTATGTCTTGTTTTCCCAACTAGATTATAAACTCCCTGAGGGCAGGTATGATATTTTACATTTCTTTATGGTTCTCCATTGCATTTAGCACAATGTTACATAGCTTGTAGACATTCAGTTTATTGATTTGATTTGTTTTTAAATATATTTAATTTTAGATTTTTCAAATGAACGAACACTTTAAATGAAAACCTAAGCACCTATTTGTTTTGCGTCCTATTTGTGTATTCAGCTAATATCCAGTAATCTTTAGCGGTTAATTGCTTTAGATTACTAACACTGTGGACTTTCCATAACAAATTTTCAATCCCAGTTGGGATAGTTCTGGGCAGTTTTCTGCCATGAAATCTGTGTTCATATGTATAAAAGAATAGTAATGTTGGCCTGAATACAAGATTTTGGAAGGTAAGTTATCACAAGTATTAGATATATTACAGATCCAAACACAAATGAATATGGAATTATCCACATCATTGCTTTCGTACTGGCTTTATCCCTACCACTAGTATAGATAATTATGCTGACTTACTGGAATTCTTCCTAAAATCAACAAAGTCACTGTTGGTTTTAAAGTTTTGATGAACAATTAAGGAAGGATTCATAAATTATTTATAACAATTATTTTAAAATAATATTTTGATATTGTGAATCATATAAAAATATTTTTCATAATTTATTGACTGCTCTGTAGACTATTGGGAGTTTGTTACCAGTGTCCTCAACTAACTTGTTTAATTTTTATCTAGAAGCTACAGAAGAAGTTTCTCTGGACAGTCCAGAAAGGGAACCTATACTCTCCTCAGAACCTTCTCCTGCAGTCACACCTGTGACCCCCACGACACTCATTGCTCCCAGAATTGAATCAAAGAGTATGTCTGCTCCTGTGATCTTTGACAGATCCAGGGAAGAGGTATGGAAAAATGTTCATATTCTAAGTTAATACGTAAATAATACATTTTTTGTCCCCCACCCAACATTTCTTTACTGTTAGTCATTTGTAATCAAAGCCTTTTAGAAATGTTTGGAAAAGAACACTGAACTAGAGAGGTCAGGTGATTTGGCTTCTAATTTTATCCCACCCCTTTTTCATCCAGTAACTTGGGCACATCACTTTCCTTCTCAAGTCAAGCAGTTTGTCATTTGTGATCTCATGATGCTAATGTGTGCCTCTCAGTGTTCCTTCCTCTCTTGGTCAAATCAGGTAATGTCTGCAAGTGCCTTGAAAACTTAATCACAATAAAGTGGTATCTTGAGTAATTTTATTTGATAAAAGTATGTAATAAATGTTAATGGTTATGTCGGTAGAGTAAGAGATGTGTTGTGAGTGGAGAGGAAGCATGAGGACCTTCTAAGGTGTAATGATGGTGTTTTTTCTTAATCTACATTCTGGTTACGAAGATGTGTTTACTTTGTAAAAATTATTGAGCTATTTACCTAGGATTTATATACTTTATGTGTATTACAGTTCAAATAAGGCTTACTTTAAGAAAATCTGTACAGGAGGGCAACTTTGAAAAATATTATCATTAGAAAAACAGCCTTTTTTTTGGTAACCTTAGACTATTAATATTGCTTTTAAAATTTGCAAGATTTAAGTTTCTGTGTTTTCTTCTTGAAAATAAAAAAACTTTCCCTCGGAACTGCTATTAATAAGGATTGCTTATTTATAATGGATAAAAAGTGCTTCTCTGTAGTCCCGTAGGTTTATCATTTTTCCTACTTCTTTTTTCAGTGAGCTTTATAGTGCTTTCATTGGCTTCAGGAAGAACATGTGTTTACTAGGTAATTGGTGAAATCATGATGCTCAAGTTGCTTATAATTCCTGCAAGTATGTAGGATTCTACTGGCAAAATTAATGGCTACCTCCTGGTTTTTAAAGAGGAGAGATACAACTTTGAAAAATACTAATATTAAAAAAAATCAAGGAATAAATTATTTTCATAATCTGAATCTGAAGATTGAGTATATAGAACAAAACATTCCACAATATTCCTACAGAAGACTACAACGTTTTCTCTACATCTGAGGAGTTGGAGGAAAACAAGATTTTCTGTTCCTTCTCCCAGTGATCCTTTTCCTGTTGTCTTTTGTGTGTGTGTATTTTTTACATAGTCAGGAAATGTGAAAGCTTTTATTGTTTTTCATAAATGGAGTGCTGAGTGACTTTTCAAATTGATGTGACAGTGACCCTAATAAAAGATAGAGAGTAAAAATTAGTTATTAGTATTATGACAATAATATAAACTGGAATCTTTAATAACAAAAAAAAATTTTCTAGATTGAAGAAGAAGCAAATGGAGATGTTTTTGATATAGAAATTGGTGTATCAGATCCAGAGAAAGTTGGTAAGTTAATATTTATTATATTTTGTACTTGCTCCTTTTTGATAATTAGCTTGGTTGTTAATGTGCTATTTTTAACTAAATGCATTGTTACAATATTAAAATGGTGCTTTTATTTTTAAACTTGTGGCAGCTTGTTTTGTTTTTTTCCCAGCTTTATTGAGGTATAATTGACAAATAAAAATTGTGTGTATTTAGGATGTACAATGTGATGATTTAATATATGTTATAAAATGATTACCACAATCAAGTTAATGTATTACCTCACATAGTTACCTTGTGTGTGTGCATGTGGTTAAGCTTATGATTTTTAATAGTTTGACTTTTCTTGTAGGTGATGGCATGAATGCTTACATGGCTTATAGAGTAACAACAAAGGTAAGCCTTTTGCTCCTTTAAAAAAATATTGAGCCCTCACCATGTGTAGTATGAGGATACTACAGTGATTAAGGTGTAAGTGATCACTGTCTTTACAAAGGTTATCATCCAGTAAAAGTTGCATATAAATAGCTACAATGAGTTCTGAGTGGTTTGGTAGGTAAAGTATTCTGGAAGAGTATGCGGGAAGGGATCTAATCTAGGCAAAGGTAGGAGAAGTGATTTGGGTGGGAGAGGGGCAAAGGGATTTGCTTATGTAAAACCCAGAAATCAAGAAAGCATTGTTCTTTCTAGGATCTGCAGGAAGTGGTGCCAGATTAAATTGTTTGGCAGTAAGCCTTCCTATATTATGAACAGCCACATTAGGAATTTGGCCTTCATCCTTAGTATATATAATGGAGAGCCATTGAAGAGGTTCAAACAAGAATGTGGTACAATTGATTTTTGTTCTAGAAAGCTCTCTCTGACTCAGTATGGATTGGGAGGATCAAAGTAAAGGTCTGGATTTCGAGTTAAGAGGCGGTTGCAATCCTTAAAGGGATTGTAGGCCTTCAAATCTTAGAGAGGATCTGAAACAGTCCTAGCTGTGAGAAGTGATTCTTAATACTAAGGAACTAGTTCTAGGGATGAGTGAAATAAATGGCTTCTTGTGATGTATAGGAGGTAGAATCAGTAGGGCTTGGATGTAAGGAGTGAGGAAGGGGGGATGCCTAAGTGTGTGTGGTTTTTTTTTTTAATCTTTTTTGGAGTATAATTGCTTTACAATGTTGTGTTAGTTTCTGTTGTACAACAAAGTGAATCAGCTGTTAAGTATACATATATCCCCATATTCCCTCCCTCTTGAGCCTCCCTCCCATGCCTGAGTTTTTGTCTAGAGGAACTTTGTGATTGTTGGAGTGATCCTGGAGAAGAGACAACACAAGGGGAGGAACACAGTATGGAGTCAGATTTGTTAATTCATTGAACAGATATTTATTTATTAAATACCTTGGGGTCAGGCTCTTTTCCAAGGACTACAGTATAGTAGTAAACAACACAAAGAAATGCCCTTCACTCATGGAACTTATGTTCGAGCAGGGAAAAATATGGTGAAATTGAGGTGGCAGTGAGATTTAAGTGGAGGTTTCCCTTGGGCTATGTATTATTAGACTGAAGCTCAGAGGAGATCTGGGCCAGAGGTAAAGATTTAAGAATCATTAGCATAAATACAGGTAGAGTCAATGAGATGAGTTAAGGGTAGAATAAAGCAAACATTTTCTGTCCTCTTAAGTTTCTGTAAAAAAAAAAAAAAAAAAAATCTATGATTTGGATTTTTTTCAGTTGTTAGAAATCTTTACATCACATTAGTTAGCTACTCTGCATTTTTTTCAGAGTAGATCAGTGTGTGTGATATGTATATATGCATGTTCACAATTATGTACTACATTAACTTCTAAAAAATTGTTTAGTATTCAAAATTTGAAATACCTCTTCTTCACTTGTAGACTTCTCTTTCCATGTTCAGTAAGAGTGAATTTTCAGTTAAAAGAAGATTTAGTGACTTTCTCGGTTTGCATAGCAAGTTAGCAAGCAAGTATTTACATGTCGGTTATATTGTGCCACCAGCTCCAGAAAAGAGTATAGTAGGTAAGTATGAATTTTTAAAAATTTATTGTTGTTACTCTTACTAGTTCAGTTTTAACTGTATAGATGTGTATATTCCATGATCATTCACTGTCATGACATCTAAATATCTAGAGATACTGAATTTAAGTATTCTGTTTATGATAGTCGTTCATCAACTGAAGAGTGTATAGCTAAGTTTTATTTTCTAACACTTGAGGATTTGATTTGTATAATGTAATGATGTTAAATATTTGACAAGGTGAAAGCAACTAAAAACCCTTTTAGGGTCATCAGAGTACCTTATTACTGAGTAACACTTAGAGAATATTCAGTATTATTAGTATATTAACATTTTTCTAAGGGTTTGGAGGTGTTTTGTGCTTAGCTATACATTGTACAAAAAGATTTGATCTAGCCTTGCTCACACAGGAGCTATTTAAACTCATCTTAGTTTATTACGTACTTCAATTTAACATTTAAAAACATTTCTACTTTTACAGGTAATAAAGGCTTACTTAGTTAAGAATATGCAGAATATTACAAAAGAAGAGGAGAACCTCCATTGTCCCATCATTAAAAAACATCGTCATGTCTTAAAATTTTGTAGTATTTTTTCCAATCTTTTCAGTCATAGGTTTTTATTTATTTCTATTTTTTTATATACACGATTATTATTCTGAAAAATATTCAAAATGAATTTTACTTATCTTTAAGTTATTTTTACTTTTTTAAACATTTGATTTGAAAAGCAGTTTTATCCATATCTTTTATGATTTTTGAAACCTGATATATTTAAATGTATTTATTATATTCTTTCTCTTTTTAAATTTTTTTTAAAATAAATTTATTTTATTTATTTATTTCTGACAGCTTTGGGTTTTTGTTGCTGTGCGTGGGCTTTCTCTAGTTGCGGCGAGCGGGGGTCACTCTTCATTGCAGTGCGTGGGCTTCTCATTGCGGTGGCTTCTGGTTGTAGAGCACAGGCTCTAGGCACTCGGGCTTCAGTAGTTGTGGCATGTGAGCTCAGTAGTTGTGGCGCACAGGCTTAGTTGCTCCGCGGCATGTGGGATCTTCCCAGACCAGGGCTCGAACCCGTGTCCCCTGCATTGGCAGGCGGATTCTTAACCACTGCACCACCAGGGAAGTCCCTATTATATGAGAATTTTTAAATTGTATTTATTAATGCACTTAAAAATAATAAACTCGTTACCTGTTAACAAATAAAAAAATTTTGTGAAAAATAATTTCTATAAGACAAAAAAAATTTAATAAGAGTGGCTTGCTTTTGATTTTTTGTTTTTTACATTTTCGCAAAATCTCTTTAAAAATTGTGGCTTAATAGAAAGTAGTTATATTTTCGTATCTGTTTCTACACTCTACCTGTTGTGATAAAACACATCATATAACTTCTGTAAAACTCCACTGAGCTCTCATGAAAGAATGGGAGCAAAAAAGACACAAATAGCAGCTTAGTATTATGAAGGTCGATTTTTGTACATATCCCCCACCAGCCCAAAGGGTCTCAGAAACCTTCCGAATATGCTAACCATATTCTGAGAACTGCTAGTCTAGTTAATAATGTTATTTCTCTCTCCTCTAAACTGTTGCAGTGGTATCTTTTGGCCTCCCATTATCTATGTAGTGAGCTTAAGTTTCATTTATCATAAATTATTTGTTATTAATATCCTTTTTTCTTTAAGTTGTACAACTATTTTTATATATCAAAAGAGAAAAAAACAAAAAATAGTTTTTCTCATTTTGATGGCTAGATACACTAGTTTAGTCCTTAAACATTGAGCCAGAAGAAAAATTTTTTTTAACTAAATTTTTATGCCCAAGTTTGTTGTGTTTCAAACTAATGTTTTGCCCTAATAATCTTCACCCTTCCACAAATTATTGAATTAAAAGGAGATTGAAAGATTTTGAGGCAACCACATAAAATGCAGTTTAAAAAAAAAAAAAGGTATAAATAAAGAAATTAGCAGGAAAAATAATTGTAGTTAAATAAAAGATGAAGCCAAGTTAAAGTTTCCTCTAAATGTGTGCATAAAGTCTGAACAATTATTGAAGGTGGGTAACAAGTTGTTCTGTGAAGTTCCTGGCAGAAAATCAAGTAGAGAAGCAGTCATTTAAAAAATTTCATATTGTCCATCAATTTTTAAAAATAAAAATGAATATATTGTCTAAGAAAAATTTTAAATATGAGAGGCCCTTTTAATTACATACCCAGTGGTTTTCAAGTAACAAACACAGTGGTGTAATAAGAATAGTAACTTCTCTTTCCTGGGAAGCTGTAACTGCCACTGAAGGAAGAGGGGTCTTTTCATTAGCATATAACTGTTATGCTTTTATAGAACCTTAGTTGACTTAAAAACACTATTTTCGTGAAGCTTTTAAAAAAGAGCAACAAAGAAGTTGAAAAGTGTTAAGGAGTAACTGCTTACAGTAAGTTTTTATTTACCGCAGTGACCCATAATGGTTACTTACCTCTAGGAAGTAGCATGAGCAGAAGATCACAGAATTAAAAAAAGCAAAAACTTACATAGTGGTAAGGTTTTTTTTCACAAAAACAGAATATGTGAAATAATTAACATCCCACTCCTAGTAGTCCACTCAGGGTAGGTAATTTTAAGTGTTTGAATGAGTTTTCCTTTTCAAACTATTGTATTTCAGAGGAATTATGTTAAAACATTCATAGGTGATATATGGTTTTTCACCAGGTGTACCAACCTGAATAAGAATTACATGGTTTTACATGATCTATTTTTAAATGGCTTTATTGAGATATAATTCACATGCCATACAATTCATCCATTTAAAGTGTATAATTCATTATTAGCTTTTCATATATTCAGACTTGTGCATACCTCACCACAGTCAGTTTTAGAATATTTCTATTACCCCTTAGCCATCATCCTCTAATTTCCTCATCCACCCCCAGTCCTAGGCAATCACTAATTTGCTTTCTATCTCTATAAATTTTCCAATTCTGGACATTTCAAAGAACAGGGAATCATATAATACATGGTCCTTTGTGACAAGCTTCTGTCAACGTAGCATAATATTTTTAAGGTTCATCCATGTTGTACATATGTCATTACTTCATTTCTACAGAATCGAATTTTGAGAGTAAAAAGAACAGGGAAAAGAAGAAAAATCTGCAGTCTGATAGTAGTGTTAAAATTGAAATTGCTAATACAGAAATGATTAGCATGATTTTTATTCTCTAAATTTGAAGAGTTCTAAATGTCTCTATGAAAGAGCTCATTATTTCAAACTGTTCTAAAACCAGCTATGATAAATAAACAAGAACATGTTCTTAGAATCTGCAACAGAGGAAATACTTAGCATATTAATGGATTACACTTATTTTTATTTTTCTAGTCCCCAAAGTAAAGAATGTTAATTATTGCTCATAAGAGATGAAAATATCAAATGTGCTTAAATTTACTAATTTGAACTCCATTATGCATATTGAAATGCAAATACATTTTAACTTAACAAGGGTTTAATGTATGTCAGATAAAGAGTCCAAACAGTTATAGGTTTAGAAAACTACAGACACAGCTCAACCTCTACTTTAGCTGTACTCTTTTAAAACTTACATTATAAGTACTTGCCATATACAGATATTAATTTCTCAAAACTATGATACTAGTTATAATTTTAGGAGCTTTTTTTCAAGTTCAAATTTAAAATATATTTTAAATTATGCAGAAATGATTATAAAAGAATGTTCCTCAGTAATAGAAAATCATGAGTCTTTCAATTTTTTCAAAGGCATGACCAAGGTCAAAGTGGGTAAAGAAGATTCATCATCCACAGAATTTGTAGAAAAACGAAGAGCAGCTCTTGAAAGGTAATTCTAATTAGCTGTGTTTTATTGCTCTCGTGTTTTTACTTCAGTAATGTAAGTCTAATTCCATTAAATGGCACAAGTATATTTTCAGTATTAAAATTCTCAAAGTACCACTTGATTACTCTTAGTGCTATAAGCTTTTAAGAAAATTGATTCATTCAGAAACACAGTACTGTATACTTGTTCCATTTTTATTCTCATTAGTAGTCTAACAAAGTAATACCTATTTTCATCTGAATTAAGTTTTCCTTTGAATTATTACTTGGTGATACGGAAATGTTACTAAATACAATGAAAAATTAGGTTTGTGCTCCCTCCTTCAATTCTTTATAATTGATTTTGACTTGAGTGTACAGAAGCATTAGTCATTGCTCGAGTTGACTGTATAGTTAAAGGCTGATAGATATATATGCTGTGCCTTGCTTTAGACTTCTTGACCTGACACATTTCCTATGGCTTTGAAGACTTGTGTTCATTGCGGCCGACTAAACGGGAAATGGATGGGAGGAATCCCACTCCCAGAATCTTAACATTTCTTCCTTGCTATGCTGAAAATGTGAGAAAACAAGTTCAAAACTATCTTAAAGCCCAATTTATAGTACATAAGTTGGTCATTACCTGGACTTAATACATTTTCTAATTTCGTAGTTTTTGTTTGTTTGTTATTTTAATTGAATTTGCTTATTTGTTCTCTGTCTTATTTTCTCTCTTGGCTTAAAATTAGTGGTTGGCATAGATAGGACAGGTTTTAGGAAATAGTATATATATCTATAGGGTACAAATTATTTTGTAAAACTCTTTTTGAGGCAGTGTATTTCTGGGTTTTAGTAATAAATTGTTTCAATTTTAAGAAAATACCACAGTAAAGTCAGGTTTGAACAATTTGCAGTAAGAAAAGCTAGTGTGCAGCTTAAAATCTTAAAGACTTAAAAGATGAGATTATGTCTATGAGACTCAGCAGTTACTCAGGAAAAGGATTTAAATTGCATCGAAAGAAGTTTAATTTAGGCATTAGAATTGATTCTCTTGTGAAAGAGGTCATAGAATGAGTGTTTTTAAGAGTAAAGGTAGATAATGTGCTGCCTTGATTTTGCTTAGTCCTTCCTGAAAGTATAACCATGACCTTTTGAGAAGCCTTTCCAGTCCTATTTTTCTATGAGTAAATTTGAAATATTTTGGATGGCATTCTTGATAAGGAACTTAATGAAGATTTATTGTACCAAGGGCATATAATTTGATTCTACATTCATCTTCCTTTTAACTTGAATGCATTGCATAGTACTTAAACCATATCTTCATTCACTGTGTAACACTGAGGAGAGTTTTAAGGAAATATTGAAGCTTGACCTAGTGCATATGTGAAGATAGTTTCTTACTGATAAATATTACTTGTTAAATACTGCCTTAGTGGAATTTGCAGTAGTGGGGAAAAAAAAAAAAGGAAACAGTGTACTGTGAGTTCATTTGCATTAGAAAAGATAACTAAAGAAAATATAGGTGTAAAGGTACAGAAGCAAAGGAACTAGAATGATTTTTCTCAAGGGATTTTTCTGTGGCATTTCTTAAAATTTAAACATTAGAATAGGCATATCTGTGGATGTATAACCTAGTTGGATCTGGTGGGTCAAGGAAGTATTTCTTTGTTTACACTATCTTGAACAAAAGGATAAACATCTGGTATTGAAATATGAGAAGAGAAAGGGAGTGGTTAAGAACCCAAGTAATTCGCCTGTGCCACGTTCAGTAAAGTAAGCAGAAATTACTTCTAAGTATCCCGAAGATCGCTCACTTGATTTTCTTAAGAGTGCTTCATACCTTACCTACAAGCATACTGAATTTATTTTATAGTAAGGATACACTTCTGTAAATATAAACTAAGAAATGTAAAGTAGCATTATACAGTGTGTAGCATTTTAGAATCCTTCCTCTGTTGAAGCCTGCACTCCATTACACACTACACACTATCTGTGAGGCCTTGGACAAGTTATTTAAATTCATTGTTCCTTTTCTCTAAAATGTTAAGTGTATCATAACAAGCACCTGAAAACCCAACTGGCAAAGCCTAAACAGTTAGTGTCGGTTGATTAATCCATTCGTTCATATCAGGAAGTTTGGAGGTAGGCAGATGTTTAGTATTATCAAATCCATCAGGAAATCCTATTGCTTCCTTCTGATATCTGGACAACCATTTTTTCACCCGTTCACTACTAGTCCAAATGTCTGAATTAACTGCGGTAGACTCCTCTTTGGTCTCCCTGTTTCCATCCTTGTACCTCTACTCTTTTTCCTAATATAGCAGCCAGGGTCATCCTTTTAAAACATGAATCAGATCATATTCCCACTCCTATTCGTCCAACCACCCAGTTTCAGTCAATAAAAGCGAGAGTCCTTATAATGACCTATAAATTCTTACATGACTTGCACTGCTCACTCTGTTACCTACTTGATCTCATATCCTCCTTGATCACTTTGCTCTAGGCCACACTCACCTGTTGCTGCTCCTCAAAGATCCCAGGCATCTTCCCACTTTAGGATTCTACCCCCTACCCTGTCCCCACTGCCTAGAAAGCTTTTGTTCCCAGGTATCTGCGTGGCTAATTCCCTTACCTCTTTCAAATTCAAACATTCAGATGTCACCTTGCCAGTGAAGCCTATTTTGATTATTGGTTTCATTCTGACCTATTCTGTTTACATCGCCATCAACCACACCTTACACCCTTGATCCCATTTACTTGTCCTTTCTCCACTTGTCCTTTCATTTTTCCACAGCATTTGCCACCGTATCACACACTACATAATTTTTATGTTTATGATTTATTGTCCGTCTTCTATTACGAAAAATTAAAGCTCCAGGGACTTCCCTGGTGGTCCAGTGGTAAATAATCTGCCTTATAATGCAGGGGACGTAGGTTCAATCCCTGGTCAGGGAACTGAGGTCCCACACGCCGCGGGGCAACTAAGCCCATGCGCCACAACTACTGAGCTCATGCGCCTCAACTAGAGAGAGCCCACATGCCACAAACTACAGAGCCCACGTGCTCTGGAACCCACAAGCCACAACTACCAAGCCCACATGCCCTGCAGCCTGCACGCCACAACTAGAAAGAAGCCCACATGCTGCAACGAAGGATCCCGCATGCCTCAACGAAGAACCCGCATGCCGCAACTAAGACCCGACGCAGCCAAGAATAAATTAAATAAATAAATAAATAGTAAATAAATCACTTAGAAAATAAATTAATTAAATTAAATTAAAACTCCACTAGAGAAGGAATCTTGTTCTCTTTTGTTCACTGATACATTCTGAGTACTCAGAACAGTAACTGATGTGTAGTAAATGCTCAATAAATGTTGAATGAACAAATGAATGTCATCAAGGACCCAGGCTCTTTCTACCTGTCTATTCTCTCATTCTTAGCACACATGTCTGAGTCTTAAGCGAGAGAAATATCTTTAACTCTGTTCATCTCAAGCATTTTGTATAACCTGCTTTATTTTGTTTTGGTAAGTAAGTAGGAATTTGAAAGCGCTAAGTGATTCTAAATGTACCAATAACTTTTCCTTAGCACAAATCTCAAGAACAACTACTGACCACCTCTTGTTGAATCTGATACTTATTTTTCATCAGTTCCATTGCATCTTCCACTTCTGTCTTCCTTCAGTGTTTCTGCTTCTCTCCATACCTCTTTTCATGTATTTTTCTTACATTCTTTTCCTTTTTGTTCTGTATCCTTCCTTTATATATCTCCAACCCTCTCTGACCTTAATTCTGAATTGATGACTATTTACAAATAGTCATCAATTTAAAACCCAGTTTATGTTTCTTTTCTTAATTTTAACATTATGTAAGTTTAATACCTATTTTTAATGGTTAATTGCTCTTTATTTTCATGTAACCCTTAAGAAGAAAAGTTTTACCATCTTTTTCTAGAATATCATTTTCCAAAATGGATTCCTCAGATTGCTAGTATGTGGTAGGGTGAAAAAAGGAAATCTGTTGTCAATTGAGGTTTATAATTGTAGGGTGTAACAAAGTTAAACCAGGTTTTTTTCCTGCAATACTTCTCACAGCATTTAATATGCTGCTGTTCATTATAAGTCTTAAAGAAAGGACTATGTATGTAATATATTTCAAACTTTCTTGATTGTAGAGCCAGTCTTTTTCATGGAATATTGTATGAGACTAGTATTCTGCAGAACTCACTTTACAAAGCTATTTTAGAATATAAATAGTATTAGGTATTTCCATTTAGGTTGAAATATTAGAATATTTCTTAAAGGCTGGGTACTAGATGTTTTGTCTTCCTGCTTGTTCATTTTACGAACGTCTGAGTGCTTGCTATTTATCAGCTGTTGTATGCACTCAGATGAACAACTTACGCAAACTGCTTTAAGCAGTACACAGTCTAAGTAACTAAATAACAAACCTAGAGTAGTACTGGAGAACTTCAGTGTTAAAATTGTAAGTAAAATTCCAGTGGGAAAATACCAACATTTCTTAAACTTACAGGATTAGTGTTCCTACTGCATCTCTTTTTTACCTTTATAAAGTAAGCCGCAAATACTTTTTAAAACCACAGTGTAGATTGCATTGTACATATCTATTAAATGCTCTGTTTCTGTTATAATGACTTCTTGTGTGGGCTGTTGACTTAAAGTGAAGTTTAATATGGTGTGTATTTTATTTAAATATACAAAAACAGAAGTTAACATTTAAGCAGCGATTAGTCATTTTAACCATTATATATAGTGTTTGACTTTAGAAAAGATTATCACTTTTTTTAGAAACTATTTTAGGCATACTTTATAATCTTGTAAAGAGATAGAAGTCATCACTGACTACATTTATGCTGCAGAAATAAAGGTATATTAACTGTTAGGCAAAATATTATAATTGAAATATTACTGCATGTTATTAATCTGGGGAAAGAGCAATTTTTTAAAAATGGGATTAGATAAGTAATCAATGATCATCAAATAGTGAACCTTTTTTTTAATGAAAGATTGGTAATTTATTATGAATGTCAGGGCTGGACCTTTTCTAGTAAAGGAAAATTACTAAAGTTAGGCTAATAGTGATTTAATAATGATGTTTCTCTTTACTTTTTATTTTATGTGGTGTCATATAAGAAAGACATCAAAAATAGCAAAACCTTAAAAATAAAAATATTGAAGAAAATTTAATCCTTGTCAAATAAGGACCAAAACTTACTTGATAATTAAAATCCGCTGCCAAGGAAAAAGAAATTGGTAGGCTGTTCTCCATTTTGGTAATGATGACAATTTAAAAAAAAAAAAAAAAGTTTGACTGGACTATATAGTAATATATATATTACTAGAATATATATAGTAATAACTGGAAACATACTGACCCACCAAAAGATAGCATTATTTGATAAACTTACCTATATACCCTTTTATAACTCTAATACTTCGCAGTGAGAAGTTTGGTAAGTTATTTAACCTCTCCCCCTTCCTACCCCCACCCCCTACCATGTTTCTTTTTACATAATTATGAATTTTCAAAAGATGAACGAAAAGCTTTTTAATCATTAAATTACTATAAGATTCTACATAATTAGGGTGAAGGCAAACTGATATGATAGGAGACAAACAGAGGACATCTTTTTTTTTTTAATTTTTATTTTGTTGAAATAAGATTTAAAATCAGATGGTACTGATAAATAAAGGAGCATTTTATTCTTAAATCTAGGTATCTTCAAAGAACAGTAAAGCATCCGACTTTACTACAGGATCCTGATTTAAGGCAGTTCTTGGAAAGTTCAGAGGTATTATTTCTACTTTAAATTTTTATATGTAAATGTTCTCATTTATGATTATCAGTGTAATAATTTGTATAAGAATATGTGTTCAGTAAACAGTTGCATTAATAGATGGAATAAAGCAAAGATTTTTTTTTTGCTTAGTGCTTTAATTACCTTTAATTACTTTAAATTACTAGCAAAATATCTTCTTTGCATTGATAATTGTAGGATGATCATTACCTTTCTTGAAAAATTAAAACCAGATTTAAAAGAATGGCTTATTAATAGTCTAGTTCTGAATGCCCTAAGTTGTTGCTTAGGTATTGTGTTGAAATAAGTTTATTCAGACCTCATTTTAGAGATTGTTGAATAATGTGTGTTTGTGTGTCTACATTCTAATAGTCTTATTAAGGTTTTGAAGTGCAAATTTATGATTTGAAAGAGCTTTAATTATAACCATGCTGCTCTTTATATTTGGCACATTTTATCCTCTAATTGTTACTGTTTGAGATTTGTTTTTAAATTTACTTGAACCCCAGAATTTTTAAAAAATTCAAAATCACACAGTCCTAACTAAGCATAAGGAGATTTTTCTCAAGACTTTCTTCTTTTTTCCTTATAAACAGTTTATTTCTGCTAGCAAACAGGTGGCCAGTGTTAAAGTGCTTGGCAATTTCTTAATATATTTTGACAAACAGTGTTGTTCCATCTAAATGTAAACGTGCAGAAGAAAAACAAATGGAAAGTCTATTTTTTAAGTTTTCCTTTGAGAAGTAGTGTATTTGAGAAATTAGATCTCACTATTGAAATGTATGAGAGTGAAGAAAATACAACCTCCTTTTTTTCTTTTTTCTTTTTTGTTTTTCGGGGCTGTGTGTGGGGGCAGTCCCTTCTGTGGCCAGTTAAACCTCCAGGCTTTTAACCGGTTTGTTTGCCCTTATTTGTCATTCAATTCCAGCTGCCTAGAGCAGTTAATACACAGGCTCTGAGTGGAGCAGGAATATTGAGGATGGTGAACAAGGCTGCCGACGCTGTCAACAAAATGACAATCAAGATGAATGAATCGGATGCCGTAAGAGCTGATTTTTTGACTTGAATAATGAGATGAATTAATGAGCCCAACAATTGCATTTTAAAGCTGTACAAGTAGAAAATAGGATATTAATTTGCTTATTGAGTTTAGTTCTCAGCACATCAGTTGACCACCATGGTTATACATGGTTAATTTGTTGCTTTAAAACAAGGGATGTAGCTTGCTATTTATTGGTGACCTAATTTAAAGTGGTTTGTACTGGCTAAATTAGCTCCATTTTTCATTTTTCTTAGTGGTTCGAAGAAAAGCAGCAGCAATTTGAAAATCTGGATCAGCAACTTAGGAAACTTCATGCCAGTGTTGAAGCCTTGGTCTGTCATAGAAAAGGTTTGTTTGTCTTGTTATTTATATGTTTAACACTGTAAGTTAATTCAGATATTTTATTTAAATTTTATTAAAAATGAACATTTTAAAGTTATGAATATTTTAAAGAGGATGTTTTCTGTTTCAACTTTGTTATTTAATATTTTCTGTTCCATTTTATGTAACTTCTAGTTTAGAAGGAGAAAAATCTTGAACTTGTAAAAGTATATTTTGAATTTTGGATTAAAACTGATTGATTAACTCTTTGTTAAACATATTTAATGAATGAATGAAGATGTCTTATTGGTAACTCTTATATAATTAAGGAATGAAATTTTTCTTTAAAATGTTAGTTTTGTACCTACATTTCCTAGAGAACTCTGGAGTATTTTCTTCATTTTTCAACCACCATATTTAAAAACCTGGAAGGGGGTGTTAAAAATTCATAGAAAACTTTAGTTGTAATTTTTTGATTCCATGGTGAGGTTTTTTGGTTTTATTTTTGAAGATTACATGGCTTTTACAATCATCTTTCTAAAACACTTAATAAGTAATTTTGTATGTGCCATTCCCAGCAATACATTGCAAAAAATAATTACAGAAAATCTACTGGTACATTTATTATTGAAAGTAACTTATAACAGTTTTTGCTATTTGTATTCTTTCTCTTAGGGAACATTTTATGGTTCTTTAAGAGAACTTTACGTAATGCAGAGCAACAGAGCAATCCAAGCAATATAATTGTTAGTCCTTGACATCTGTTTTTCTTTATTTGATGTATCTGAAATAATCATATTGAAAAATCTTTTCAAAAATTCTTAATATTTCACTATGCATTGTTGTTGCACACAAAGAAGAGAAGAATAAGATTTATGTGAACTGCATGTACAGTTTTACTTTGCTTTCCTCCTGTGAGCTAAATAATATTCTTATCAAAAATTATAGACATTATTTTCAATAGTAAATGTTTAAAGGCCAAATAATATAGTATAAATCAATTGTGAGTGTTCCCAGTGCTTTCCATATGAAAAATATATTTTTTGTCTTTTTTAGGACTAGACAGAGAAACAGTGAGCACTTTAGGGGAGAAAGGGAAGGGAGATTATTATATTATTAAACATAGTTCATCCCCTGGGAATATAGGCAGTGGTTCTTTTAAATTTTCAGTAGAGCTCTGAGCAGTTAACATCTATATGCCCAAGGCATTTTAATGACTGATTGTTGCATGTTAATTATTTTAAAATATTTGAGCAGTTTGTGAATAGATAAAATTTAGAGCGACAGTAAAAAAATAAATGCAATATTGAAAAATTTCACTAGTGAACACTAAAAGTGAATACTTTTTTATTCCAGAACTTTCAGCCAACACAGCTGCCTTTGCTAAAAGTGCTGCCATGTTAGGTAATTCTGAAGATCATACTGCACTGTCTAGAGCTTTGTCTCAGCTTGCAGAGGTTGAGGAGAAGATAGACCAGTTACATCAAGAACAAGCTTTTGCTGACTTTTATATGTTTTCAGAACTACTTAGTGACTACATTCGTCTTATTGCTGCAGTGAAAGTAAGCCTTACTTTGTAATCTTCCTTGAATTCTGCATACTTCAGTGTTTTGCTTATAAGAAGAACATGGTATCCTATTAGGCATGCATTTAAGTGTGTAAATTACATACTAGTAAGTATAAAATGGCTTCAAGATGATTATTCATAGCTTAATATTCTCTTCCCCTATGACTTAGACAGTACAATAGAATTGATGTTTTTAAGAGATCTAAGGATGCCAAATAAAATAAAACCATTACACACTTACTTATATATTTATATATAGAAGTTTGCAGCTAACTGATAGCATTTGTTTACTCCTTCTAGCATAAGCTGAAACTACCCACTGGATTCTGTTATCATTAGTAAAGTTATAATAAGAAGCAGGAAAAAACCAGAACTGATTATTGCATGAATATGTTTAACGGTGGCTTTGGCATGAATTTGGACTGTAAGCAAACATTCTGCGTATATGTCACCATCTAATTATAGACGAGATGGGACTAGATTAGATAAAAAATTGTGTTATCTAGTGGTAATGTTTAAGGATGAACAGTCTTTAAGTTTCTGAATAGTTAAGAAAGTAATCCCATAAACGAATGAAAATTAGTATTTTATAGATAACTCCAATATTCAGATAATGAAACTGAACTGACTGTTATTTTATGTTACATGTTATGGAATATACTTTTTAAGATCTTATGGTGTCTTTGAATTACTGTTAGGAACATTAGTTCTCATGGAGAGTCGAGGGGAGCTAGAAGTTTACCTTGGATTCAAACATCTAGAAAGTTAAATTAGTATTTATAATCAGAACATTGATACATTGCATATCATAGACAATTCTGTTCTCAGGCTAATGATGACAGTTATTACTAGAGGGTTCTTAGCATTTCAGAGTGGTACTTTCTTAGGTTTAGGTTTGTCTACATTACCAATTTTGTTTGTATTTATTCTTAGGTGTTACTCTTTTAGTTTTTATTGGAGTGTAGTTGATTTACAATGTTGTGTTAGTTTCAGGTGAACAGCAAAGTGAATCCGTTATACATATACTTATATCCACTCTTTTCTTTTTTAGATTCTTTTCCCATATAGGCCATTACAGAGTATTGATAGAGTTCCCTGTACTATACAGGAGGTTCTTACTGCTTATCTGTTTTATATATAGTAGTGTGTATATGTCAGTCCCAATCTCCCAGATTATCCCTCCACCTCCCTTATCCCCTGGTAACCATAAGTTTGTTTGCTACATCCATGACTCTACTGCTGTTTTGTAAATAAGTTCATTTGTACCCTTTTTTTTTAGATTCCACATATAAGTGATATCATATGATATTTGTCTTTCTGAGTCTGACTTACTTCACTCAGAATGACAATCTCTAGGTCCATCCATGTTGCTACAAATGGCATTATTTTATGGCTGAGTAATATTCCATATCTTCTTTTTTATGGCTGAGTAATATTCCACATCTTCTTTATCTATTCCTCTGTTGATGGACATTTATGTTGTTAGATGTTACTCTTTATATTCCTGGCAGTTAGTTTTTCTTTTCACCTATTTAAATATATTAATATAGATAGTTATCAGTTCATTTTATATAGGCAACTTGTGATACACAGAAATTCAGTTTACAGATCATGGTTCCTGTTTCTCACCTGCTCTCACCTCATTCCAGAGCTCCCACTAGCATGAGAGCTATTATTAAAAAGTATAACACCTGCAGAAAACCTGTGGGTTCAAAAAGGGACACTAGGC
Organism: Balaenoptera physalus; assembly: GCF_965194825.1. Classification (NCBI taxonomy): domain Eukaryota; kingdom Metazoa; phylum Chordata; class Mammalia; order Artiodactyla; family Balaenopteridae; genus Balaenoptera; species Balaenoptera physalus. The sequence continues at coordinate 76,165,761 of NC_138890.1, read as the reverse complement.
ACTGTCTGTGAGAAGTAGTACCTGCTGAGAAGAGCTAACCTGGGACAAGACTCCCTGACAGGGTTGGCCTCCCTGTGTGTTGGATGCTCATCCCTCAAAAACAGCTTTTCTCATACTGCCTCTACCTTCTTACGGTTTTTTTACGTTCCATGAAATTACAGTTATATCAGTGTTTCCCGGAATGTTTTCTACATAACACTGACACCGAAAGATGTGCCACAGTCAGCTGAGTTATGGAGATAATGTATGCAATATCCCTGTCTTGCAGATTCAGAGTGCATTTAAAAAGCTCAGGACTGTCTAGCAGTAAAAAAAGACATTTAACTTTATTTAATCCAGAGGCTTCCAAATTCATATGAACAGGAATTCTTTTCCACTTAATATATTTTTACACATATGCAACACACTTTGGGAAATACTGAATTAGTGATTCATTGACTAAAAGAAGAGTTAAAGAGCTATGGTCAAGTTATACCTTAAGATGAATTAAGCTCTTTCAGATTGATTTTCTACTGAAACCTAGCCCAGGTCCACTTCATAAAGGAGTTGAGAAATTATGGAGTAAGATGACAAGGCAATTTTTATGGTCTTTATTTTTTGTTTGTTTTTTATTTTAAACTAATTCATTTGTATTTGAAAAGGTACTTGCACAGAATAATTCTAACAACCCTAAAAGGTAAAATTTCTTTTTACTAAAACCTCTAGTTTCTCTTCCCTTGGTGAAATTCTGTTAGATGTCTTTACAGAATTAGCTGTGCACACTTATGAAGCTAATTTTCTCTTTGTTTTTCTTTCCTTCTTTCTTTCTGTGTTTCTTTTTCTCAACCCCCTTCTCCCTCCCTTCATCTCTTCCTTCCTTCTTCAAAAAGGCACATACTATATACACGATTCTCTGCCTGCTTTTTTTACCCACTCTATTTTAAAAACGTCTCTTTATCAACTTACGTAAATATGTGTTGCATTCTTTTAAATGGTTGTATCATATTCCATCACTTAGTATATAGATGGACCTGGAATTATTTGATGAGTTCAATATTAAATATTAAGTATTTTGATAATAATTCTTTGGGCATAAAATTCCTAGAAGTAGAATTACTTGGCCAAAGGGTATACGAAGTTTAAATTTCAGTAAACATTGCCATATTACTGTCTGAAGAGGTTATACCTCTTTATACTCCCGCACCAATATATGTGTTGCTTCTTCTCCCAGCCAATGATGGTTTTTTTTGTGTGTGTGTAAGTTTTAATTTCTTTAGTTATTGTGAATTTAAGCATCTTTACAAATGATAAGCCATTTGCATTTCTTTTTTCTACAAACTGTTTATGTTTATGCCCAGTTTTATTTTTTGTCTTACTGATTTCTAATACCTGTTTAATACTATTCAATACTTAGCTCTTTGTTTTATCCGTATTGAGAGTACTTTTTAAAATGATGGTAATTTTGAAACTAGGAGTACTTTGGGAATTAGAATTTAGGGCCAAAGTGGGGGTACTGAGAACATGAGAAATTGGGGCCTTAAAGAAAGTGATGAAGTTCATCCACTCAGAATACTGCCCAGGCCTGGCCTTGTAGCCAGGGAACTCCTGTTTCCCTCTTTTGTACAGGCTCTGACATCTGGGACTCCATATTTTGGGTAATACAGTTAGTTAGCTCACGTGTATGAAGTGGTAAACTCGTTAGATGCATTTTCATGTATTGGCCTTCTGTGAGCCACTAGAGTAGGGTCAGGGATTGAGGGTAATAGCTTTCAGTGTTTTCAGCACTAGAATCTTCATAAGGAATTCTTACAGGGAATGCAGATTTATAAAATATATAAAATAATTTTTTTAGAAACCAGTAGATGGATTCCCCAAGGAGTTTAACATCTTCATCGTTTGGCTGTAAGTAATCAGCATCCTTTCAGGACTCCAGGAATCTAGGCAGCATACTTTCAGATTCACTGAATTAGAATATGGTATTAATTAAATTAAAATTGCAGCCTCAAATTTCCTGGTTGGCCAGGAAAACTGCTCCACAACTGCAACCTTGTCTAACCTAGACGAGCTTGCATACAATTGCGTACCATAAATTGGTGGGGGATGGGGGTTGTCTAAAGTGAATCACCAGTGTAAATGTATCCCTCTTGTAGAAGAAGCTGGTTGTACCAGAGTGGATTAGTATCTTGACATGCAGAGGCATACATTAAGTTACGATTTGATATTTTGGGATTGACATATATACACTGATACATATAAAATAGATAACTAATGACAACCTGCTGTATAGCTCAGGGAACTCCACTTCACTGTACAGTAGAAACTAACACAACATTGTAAAACAGCTATACCCAATGGGAAAAAAAAGAGATAGCATTTTTAGAAGATCAGGTATGGTTCTGATTCTTTTTTTCTTTTATATTCTGGTGTTACAAGGGTAGGAAACCAAATGAAGAAAAAGTTAATTCTTACGGAGTTAAGATTAATTTTTTTATCTAAAATAATCTGACTTGAGTAGCTTTGCCTTTACCATAGCTCCTATATCTGTACCACAGTGAACATGTGATTTCTGGAATATTATGAGATAATAAACCGGGCAGAGACCAAATTAGTTTAAGTTGGTGTATCACTGAAAAGGCCAGTTGATATATACTAAGAACTTAAGCAAATATTGAAATTAAAGGGCATTTTGGTTCGCTGTTGCACTGTATTGGTACATATTTTAAATAATCAAACTGTACAGAGGAATTTATAAATGAAGAGCTGATATGGCCATGTTCCTTTAAAGGAAAACTAGGCCTAAAGTCTTAAATTACTTTTAAAATTTGTGTATGTGTAGGGGGTGAGGCACAGGGATTGTTTATTTGTTTTAAATGATAGTGACTTTTTGAATGTATTTGTGTTAGATGTATTACTTTTGTGATTTTGGCCCAAATTAATTTGGCTGAAGCAAAATCAATTCATAATGAGAAATGTTTTAGGGAGAATGTAGTCTTTTAAACATAAGAAAAGCAAACAAAAAGAACAGTAAGACTCACTTACTGAGAGAAGAAAAATTATATGAGATGACAAATCTAGTAAAATGGATTTAAATGCCTATAGAGTGCGTTTAACTTACCAGTTTGCCTAGGATGTCTCTTGTCCTGGCTAATTAAAATGTGTACGGTCTTTAAGAACTCTGTGAATTTAGAGTTTTTAGTATTATTGCCCACATTTTCAAAATATGCTGTATGCTGTAAATACAGTCCAATTATGGTTTTTTCTGATTACTTAAGTTATTATTATTTGCACTTCTAGTAGAAATCTTAGAGTTAATCAACTACGTTTATATGTGTATGTTATCTAGAAATAATCCATAATAGTACTTACTAATTATTACACATCCACTAGGTTAAGTCACCCTGCGTGCTATATACTTTTCATTTTATTTCTAGTCCATAAATCTAGATCTTATTTCACTCTTTTATATTTGGAAGAACTGTGGGTTATAGAAATTAAATGAATTTCCCCAAGATCATACAGTGACAAAACTAGTATTTGAATCCAAATTTGATTTGTTCCAAAGCCTACATTTTGAAAATACACTATCTACTTGCTTTCTTCTTCATCAGGTTCCTATAACAGTGTGTATTAATTTACTGTTTCTTGATCCAGAAGCTCTCTATTCGGAATAAATGAAAATAACTCTGTTTCACCCATGTTATTAATGCTTGCTTCATTTGTTCAATTAATAAATACTAAAAAAAATGAATATATCCCCAACATCAAGCTAGAAAAGGGATTATTGTTGTATTCCAGTCTGTCCATCAGTTTTTTTTTTAATGAAATTTCTAATTACTGTCTTACCTTCATATTTCATTTCTTTCCTCCATTCACTTGCTCTTGCTCTTGCTCTACCAAACCCCTTGAAAGAAGTCATGGAGTTGGTTGAATTGTTCTGCTACGGTCTTTTTGTCTGTTTCTTCATTTAATTCTGCATACTAGATACATATATCCATTTGCGCTTTTTGTCTTGTATAGGACTACCTCTCCCCCCGCCCCCCACATTTTGTTATATCTTTACATTGTTTTGCCTGTTCTTTTATTTGCTATTGGTAATCTCTTCCACCACATTTTTACTTTACTTTCTGTTATCTTATGGCTTTTCACATTTCCTAGTTTTAATTTTTTGGCATATTTCCAACACTTAAATCTGCTTTTGATATTTTAGTAGGGAAACTTTCAATTGTAAATATGACACCAGCATTTTCCTATTAAATCTTTCTTCAAAGCGTAAAACTCTGTTAGAAATCTTATTATAAGCCACATTTTAAACCCTAAAGGTGGGACTTCCCTGGTGGTCCAGTGGTTAAGACTCTGCGTTCCCAGTGCAGGGGGCATGGGTTTGAATCCCGTGGTCTGAGAACTAAGAAAAAGAAAAAAAACCCTAAAGGCTAGTGAAATGGATTTTATATATAGTTTTGTTTTTTGTTTTTTTATTCTGAGCTCTTATATTTCATCCAATTACCGGGTTTTTGTTTTTAAGCAAATGAATATAGAACTCTGTTTTCTTTGATATTGGCATGTTTATTTTCAGTATCTCACTATATTAGAGTAGTATATAAGTACTTGGTTTTATTGTTTTTAGTACTATAGCACTTCTAGTATTTTGAAAGTATTTCAGTGTTAATTCCCAGTTAGTAATATTATGTCATTCACTTATAGGGTGTATTTGACCATCGAATGAAGTGCTGGCAGAAATGGGAAGACGCTCAAATTACTTTGCTCAAAAAACGTGAAACTGAAGCAAAAATGATGGTTGCTAACAAACCAGATAAAATACAGCAAGCTAAAAATGAAATAAGAGAGGTGATTAATACAAAATGCTTTATTTATCTCTTTACCCAAATTTTCCATGACTCATTCATATATGCATAATTTTTCATAAATTTTTTTCTGAACCATTCAACACTTAGCTATTTTTTCATAACTTACAAACTGTTTTATAATTACTTTAACATTTTGATCATCATTAAAATCTCCAGATCCCTTTGTTACTTTCACATAATTATGGAATGGATAAAGAAGCATACAAGGAAAAGATTTAAATTAACCTTGAATTAATAATCACACATTTGTTTTGAGATGGTTAATTTGATTTCAGATAATTACTTATTTTGTGTCTAAAATTGGTTTTAGAGATAGACTTGTCCCACATGTAGCTGTCCAGGTGACATTATCCCCATATATATGTATTATATATGGTATTTTAGTGAATCTGTATAAGTTTATTATAATTTATACACTTTTTTTGCCATGCTTCAATAAGGAAATTGAAGAGGTAGGACAACCTTTATATTACTTAAAGTAAATGTACCTGCTCTTTGAAGAGTATGTACCAGTGTTTTGGTTACATAGTGGGAAAATATCATTTCATTGCTTAAGTCTTCATTTATTTTATTTTAGCTGTTCCATTGGTCACTAATCACAACGTTTATTGTTTCTGTAGTGAATTTAATGTTTACCGATAGGTGTTCAGTAGACCGTAATTGCACAATTTTTTTTTTTAATCTGTACATTTCACCATTACAAAAATGTTTTTTAAATGTTTGTCATAAAATTTTTCTAATTAATTATTTCCATGGGCATATAAATTGTGATGAACATGTATTCTTGAAATTAGCCAGTATTATGATATATTTTGAAATAATTTAAAGGTATATAAAGAAATGAGAAAATTACACTCTAACACTGCTAAATTATTTGATAGTGAATTTTGTACTCAAAATCTTTTCATCTAAATTAAGGTGTGGAGTGGAGACTGTAGTTCATTAAGCACTAGAGTATCCTAATCGTAAGTCTGACAGTAAAATATTAATGGAAATTAAGCTGGTGTGCATTTCCACTACTGGAAAGTTGCATACACGTTTGAATGATGCCAAACTGGGCTTTGCCAATATTGAACTTTCAGGATTTTTAGGCACTGCATTATAAATCAAATGAGTGGTCATGACAGCTAGTTCTATAAATTTTTCCCAGACAAGATTAAAAAATTTGTACATTTTTGTTTGTTTTTGTCAGTGGGAGGCAAAAGTGCAACAAGGAGAAAGAGATTTTGAACAGATCTCTAAAACAATTCGAAAAGAAGTGGGAAGATTTGAGGCAAGTATAATAATTTCACACTTTTCTTAACAACTTGGTCATATTTTGCCACAGTATCATGGTAAACTCAAACTTGGTTTTGTACTAATGGACGTTTTTTTTTCCATGTATTGTACTTTAACAGAAACAACGAGTGAAAGATTTTAAAACTGTTATTATCAAGTACTTAGAATCATTAGTACAAACACAACAACAGGTAAGGTAATTTTTTATAACTTACAAACTTCTTCGAGAATTTGTTTTTGATATGCTTTTTTATTTTAAAGATGATAATCAATGAAATGAGCTTTACTTGAGAAGTAATAAATGGAGTAGAGAAAACCAAAGACAGCAAAGGAAGAATGGTAGTAAAAATAATTGGAAATTCTCGGGTCCTTTTTGCCTCTACTGCTAACCTCTAAGAGAGAGATACTTTTCCCAGTTCTAGACTATGAGAAACACTCTGGACTACTTTTCCCTTTTTCTCAGTCTTCCCAGTTTTACTTCCCTATTGATCATAGCTGTTTGAGTACATTCTTGTAGTAAGTTCTTCTCTTCCATACCAGATAGAACTTAAACTAAAAAGTAAATTTTAAAGGTTTTTTTAAAAATATTGTTTTGATTTTTCCTTTAGTTTGTGTGGGTTGGGTGTTGATTGTATACTGCAAGTGGCATTTGTCTCCTTAAATAGAGAAAACCATGGATTTTAATGTTATATTAAAGAAAAGTCTGTAACAAGATAATATCAGAGGTTTGTTCCTGTGTATTTTAATATAAATTTGAGTAATAGATCAAATTATTTAATGTCTTGAATAGAAGGATTTCTTCCTCCAATTCTTTTTTTTTTTTTTTTTTTTTAAATTTTATTTATTTATTTATGGCTGTGTTGGGTCTTCGTTTCTGTGCGAGGGCTTTTTTTTTATGGCTGTGTTGGGTCTTCGTTTCTGTGCGAGGGCTTTCTCTAGTTGCGGCAAGTGGGGGCCACTCTTCATCGTGGTGCGTGGGCCTCTCACTATCACGGTCTCTCTTGTTGCGGAACACAGGCTCCAGACGCACAGGCTCAGCAATTGTGGCTCACGGGCCCAGTTGCTCCGCGGCATGTGGGATCTTCCCAGACCAGGGCTCGAACCCGTGTCCCCTGCATTGGCAGGCAGACTCTCAACCACTGCGCCACCAGGGAAGCCCTCCAATTCTTTTTAAACTATATAATATCAATAGATTAAATTTTTAAATTAGGTGATAACATTATATCTTCAAATTATATTTGTTTTTTATTTTAAATACTTAGTTCATAAAGTCAGATTCTTTAAATATAAAAAGAAATCGGGGGCTTCCCTGGTGATGCAGTGGTTAAGAATCCGCCTGCCAATGCAGGGGGCATGCGTTTGAGCCCTGGTCCGGGAAGATCCCACATGCCGCAGAGCAACTGGGCCCGTGCACCACAGCTGCTGAGCCTGCGCTCTAGAGCCCACGAGCCACAGCTGCTGAAGCCTGTGCACCTGGAGCCCGTGCTCCGCAACAAGAGAAGCCATGGCAATGAGAGGCCCACGCACCGCAACAAGGAGCGGCCCCACTTGCTGCAACTGGAGAGGGCCCGCGCGCAGAGCAAAGACCCAACGCAGCCAAAAATGAAATAAATTTTTTAAAAAATAAATTTTAAATAAATGAAGCAACTATTCTGTAAAAAGAACAAAAAAAAGGTTATATAAGCTTGTTTTTAAAGGAATTGTTTTAAACTTAATGTTAGTTTATATGTCAGTCTATTCTGTTCTCTGGACTCTGGACTATCCAGGAAAGACTGGCAGCTAATTCCTTCCAGTCTCTTTTCCCATTCTTGCTTGGATATTTTCTTCTCTTCCTCCTTTTCTCATTCTTTTTGGCTAGCAATAACATAAAATGTGAATGTCCTCTGAATTAGGAGATGTTATCGCTTTATATTGGAAAAGCTCATTGCAGTTTTATTATTTAAGGTAATCTTATTTAACTTACACTAACAAACTGTTTCTATATATACAATTCATAAATTAAAGAAATCTTAAATTTTTTGGTATTAAAAAATTTTTTTTTCTTACATCAAAAACTAAAATTACCCAGGAGTAATTAATATTTTAAAATAATTTATATATGAATTATATTGACAGACTTAATATAAGGGAATTTAGATGATCCCTTTAAGAACCAGACTTTAGTAAATGTTAATCATTGTTAGTTATTTGTATAGATTTTTTTAAAAATGCTTCACAGGATATATTATATAAACGACAAAAAGATTATGAGAATGTCTTTTATTTTTTGTTATCATCCACAGCTGATAAAATACTGGGAGGCATTTCTACCTGAGGCCAAAGCCATTGCCTAGCAAGAAGATTATTCCTGTTAAGAAGATCTTGGATGCTTGTTCCAGTATGCAGAATTCCATAGTGAAATCATCTAAAACCATCTAAATAAACCACTATATATTTTATGAATTACATGTGGTTTTTTATAAATATATATTCTGACATTTTATTACAAGCTGCATGTCCTGACCCTCTTTGAATTAAGTGGACTGTGGCATGACGTTCTGCAATACTTTGCTGAATTGAACACTACTGTGTCTTAAATACTTGCACTAAAAAGTGCACTGCAAGGCCAGAAAATTTTACAGTATTTTTTTCTTCACAATATGTTCTGTAGTGTGTTCGCCCTCTTTATGAAGTGAATTATCAGCGCATTGGTTAATGTTCACTTATACATTCCTGTACGGAAATGATGATTTTGTGATTACAGTAATAAAATGATATTTCTTGTGAAGTATTAGTAACAGATTATTTGGGTATGTAAGCATATTAGGGATCTTTTAAAAGCATTTTAATAGGAAGAAACTTTTTCTCTTAGATGTATATAGGTGATGCTATGATGACTAATTTTTTTAATTCACAGAAAAAACAACTCTTTCATTATTAAATGACTCGATGAAGGTTAATTAAGTTTTTTTATCCCTTGGTTCAACTTTGGGGAATGCTCTTGTCTTGAGTAAGGGAGTAAATAATTGTCTTTGCTTGTTTTTATCCATTCCTATTATAAGTGCCCAACTTCAGAATTAGAAAAAAATAGATGTTTCTGTTACAGGTCCTGTGGATTTTGCTCATCTTCTATTATCTTCAAAGTCCAAGACTTTGCATATATTTAATTTATTCCTTGCCTTTCCTTTGTTTTTCGTTTTAAACTAGAAGTAGATCATCTGTGGTCATCATTGACAAAGAATAGTGCCATGCTAAAATACCCTGTGATTTGATGAATAACCAAGGATAGTGCAAAGGAAATTTGAAGTAAAATGAAATTTGTCTTTGGCAGCCATCTCACCTATTTCTGTATCCTGTTTAGATGGCAATTATATAACCCTTAATGTTGATGAAAGTTTAATTTGTAACTGGCATCAGAGTTATTTTCATTTTTTAAAAAGTATTCTTAAAGATGCCCCTCTTCTCAGGCTTAACAACTGTATCTCCTTTCCAGAAGAGTAAGATGTTGTATGTGTAACTGAGTCCTTTCTAGCAGCGCACTGGATACAATTAATATATCCGAGTATCCTCAGGGTATGTTTGCTTCCACTTATTTTAGTTGAAATTTTAGGCCTACTGTAGGTGTTGTTCATGTTTATGATCCTGGAACCCAGAAGAATGCCTGATACATAATAGGGAATAATAAAGACTTGATGAATTGAACAGGAAAAAAAAATCCTGGGTGATGCAAAATAATGTTTGCTGTCTTAAGAAGAAGGAGAAATTGAAGCAGAAATAGTATAGTCTTCTGTTGTTGCTTCTCTTGGAGGTAACTTTGATACGTTTAAGAAATGAGTAATTCCTATTAATATGTATCAGATCCTATCTTGTTGTCCTGTTAATACTGAGCAAAATATAGGCTTACTGGGAACAGTTTCACTACAATGATGACCTAGTATTAGGTACATAGGTTACGTTTACACATAGGATAATAACTTATTCAAGCCCAAATTGTCCATTCTGCTGTGGTACATGTGTAATAACATTCAGTACCTCCAAATAAAATAATAAATATTTTCAGACTTGATCAAGCTGAAGAGAGTAACAGACCTGAATCCATTCCAGATTTCATTCCCCTTAACAACCTTTACTAAAAGATAAAGAGCCTGTTGGAAATTTCAAGTAAATTATATGAACTTCTGATACCTATGAACATTTTAACAGGATTTACTTTCTTCAACACTACACCTATCTCCACCCATTAATTTTCACATCTCTTATTCATCTTACTAAAATACTTTGATTCTAAATAAATAGAACAACAAGAGCATTAATAGTGCTGATAACATAGTCTTTTAGTTATAAAGGTCTGAATTTTAATTTTTTTTTTCTTTAACCAGATAGAAGTTAAAGAAGGACTAAGGCAGCATAGTACAGTGGAACAAGCTGAACTTGGAGTCAACATAGTTGTGTTCAGTCTTTTATCACTCAGTAGCTGTATGACACATCTGTAAAACAAGAGTATAAAACTGATTCCTGAGGTGCCTTTCTACTTTAAAATATGTTGTTTAAAATGCCAAACTTCAGTATAAATATTATTCTATTAGAGAATCAAATCCTAATCAAAACCACCTTCTATTAATAAAGTAAAGCAAGGCTAAAGCAAAATAAATGTGTGTAAAAATATGATTTCTAAAATGTAAAATAAGTTTTTTTATTGTATTTTTTGTTGAGGTATTTTCAACTATCCATCTTGTTTTATACATATATATTAGTGTCAAATCAAAATACCCTTGTTTCATTGTTGCTATTCTTTAAGGCTTTTTATTTTATTATTCAGATATAGCAAAGTTTTACAAATTCCCTGTACAAATTGTTTCATAAGTGGTTTTTAAATATAAAATAAATAAACCTCTTAATAAATCAGGTTTCTTTAAAGGAAGGAAATCAGATGAGTAAAGAAGGAAGATGATTATATCCCTTTAAAAAATACTTTTTGATGTCTAAGGGAATTATAAAGACTCATTTTTTTTTCCTAAAGCATGTGACTAGTTATAAAGCTAAATGTCTACTTCACTTTCTTGTTATGGCTCCCTGCATGGAGTCATGTGATTAACAAGAGCCAGAACTATATAGGATGAGCAAAAGTCATCCTGTTTTAAAGGAAGGAAGGTCGCTGGTAGGAGAGAAGAAAACAGCTGCGAAAAAGGAAGTGCAGTCACTAGCTTGAGATCTTTGGTTGCATTTCCACATCCACTAGCAGGAAATGTGTATGTTACAGTATCTCTCTTTGTGATGTAGTCTCTTTCAAAGTATTGAAAAAAAGAATAGAATCACCATCACTTTCCTTATCCAAAATCCGGAATCAAATAAGTTTCATTTCTAATCCTCATAGTGAAGGATATGGTTTCAAGTAATAATGAAGATAAATGGTTGGCCAGACACAGAAACAGCAAGAAGAGGGGAATTAAAAGAGTAGTATTAAAATTGTTGCTTACTCTGCCTTTGTAATCAAGGCCATGAAGAGATGTCATGGTGATCTGTGGATGTGGTCCTTAGAGTTTAGACCAATAGAAATATAATGTGAGCCACATACATAATTTTAAATTTTTCTGTAGCCAGATTTTAAAGAATAAAACAGGTAAAATTAATTTTAATTTTTAACCCAGTAGCTCCAAAATATTTTAACATGTAACCCAATATATTAAAAATTACTGTGATATTTTACAGTCTTTTTCATACTAAGTCTTCAATATCCAGTGTGTATTTTACACTTTCATCATATATGTGTTCGGACTAGCCACATTTTAAGTGATCAGTTGTCACATGTGGCTAGCGGCTATGATTCTGGACAGTGCAGATGTAGACAATGCCGTGGAACTGGAAATGGGGAGTGAATCCAACAGCTGTTTGTTATTTACCATCCCAAATCCAGTGAAGAGTTCAAAACTAAATAAAAGGGACTAGTAGGTGTTGCTCTCAAAAGCAAGTACAATTCAGGTGCAAGACTTTATAGCACAGTGCTCTGCAAGCAGTGGTCACTCGGTATCTACTGTGAACAAGTGGTAGCACTTTATTGCCTGATGGAAACAGAGAGACTATATAGTACAACTTCCTTATTTTACAGATAAGCAGATTCAGAGCTTAAGTCATTATGATTTAACTGATTTTTCCTCTTAAATCTATTAATCGTCTGTGAACATTCTTCCTTGAAAATGTATGATAAACTTTTTGAGATTCCTCTTCTAATCATTAACATAGAATTCTAGGAAGTCCTTTGGTATACAGAGAATTGATTTCTTCAAACTGTTACTTCAGAAGTGGCTAAGAATAGAAGATTATACAAAACAGGAAAGTTGTGGCTTGCTCTCTAATCTTCTAATGCACGTGAAGAAATTAAAAATCCTCATCTTCCTTTCTCTTGTCACATAGTCTTTTTTTAATTCTCAAAAAATTGAATATTTTTAAGTATTTTTCTTAATTAACTGAGTCAAATGGAAACTTTGTAATTAAGGACAATTAAGGTGAAGCTGCCCCCATGTTAATAAACAGAAAACTATTTTTTTAAGACCAGTTAATGGGATAAACTGCTTTAAGGGACTACTTTGAGAAAAAAAAGTTCTATTTTAAATTTATATATATGTAACTGTTTAATAAACTAAAATCAGACAAAGTTTAACAAAACTGAACAATAAATTGCTACCTTATTGCTTGCATAGTCAAGTCTCGAGTTATCTTGATTTTAACCCGTATTTATTTCCTAGATCTTTATTTCAACTGTTCTCACTATATGTGTGTATAAATGTGTGTGGATTTATGTGTGTACATAAACATGCATGTGCATGCGTGACAGGAGGCTTTTTAACCAACCTTAGTTTCTAAATTTCAGTTAAAAAGGTTTCTCAGCCTCTTGTAACTGAGACAAAGCAAAATGCTTATGTTTTCAGTTACATTGCTTAGGTGTCATTTTTTTGCCAAGACCAACTTGAGTTGATTACGTTTCTGAAATCTGTTCCCTTCTCATTTCTACTTTGTTGCTCCACAAGATCTTGTGATCGTGATAAAGTCCAAATTATCCAGAATCCAGTTTCAAACCACTTTTCCTGTCTTGATCCTACCCCCTTGCCTTCACCCACCCTTGGCTCTAATCCAATGATGCCCCTGTCTTGTGAGCATGCTCTGTCCTTTTCTGGCTCAATGCTGTTGATGTTTACCTTGTCTGAGTTATCTTTCTCCCCTTTACCAGCAATTGTTTAAATCCTATCCAGTCTTTAAAGTCCACATCTTCCATATGTCCTTTTTAGTCTCCTAACTAGAAGGAAGCAAGGAACCTCTGGGTTTCTCAGCTGGACTCTAGTACTTTGCACCTTTCAGATTGGGCTTGCCAGTGTCTGCCTTGCATTATAGCTGTCTTTCTGCTTTGAGGAGTCCGTATGCTTCTTGAGGAGCGACTACGCCCTTGTTACTTCTTGTAAAACCTAGTAGGGTACAGCCAAGAGAGTGTAATGGGGTGATTAAAAATACACTTACGCATCTAGCCTGACAGTTTGAACCCTGGCTCAAGAATCTACATCACTGACTTTGAGCAAGTTATTTTTCTCTAAAACTTAGTTTCCTTATTTGTAAAATGGAAAGTAATAATAGTACCGTTCAGGTGCTCCTTCAGGCGATTAAGCTGATTGATGTGAATTTCTCAGCAATAGCATGTGCTTAATAAATATTAGCTATTATGCATCCAGTAAGTGTTTACTGAATACTTAATCTCAGTCTGAACAAAGTACCTGCATTTTGATTATTTTACCAGTCTTTATGGCTTCTTCAGAACAATGGGTGTACATTTGACTAGGGTCTAGATGGGCTTACCAGAAGGGTTCCTTCTAAGAACAGTCTGCCCCTGAGATCTGCTCTTAGAGCCCTGAGGCTGAGGATCAGAGGTGAAGGGGAAGAGTGCTTGCAGTCAAAATCCGTTTTTATTCAGCCAGCAAAAGTTTAGAACTACCCCCTACTACAAAGATAACTCTAGTTAAATGAGCCTTGTCAGGAAGCTAGAGACCTTTAAAGAAGCTTGGGGACAAAGGAAAGAAGGGTGAGACAGAAATGTAGCAATTGCTTAGGGAAAGAAGTTTGTTTCCACACACAAACACATGTAAGAACCTTGAATATGCTGCAGACTAAGGGAAGTAGTAATCAATGAAGAAAAAAACATGGAAAATAAAAAGATGATGACAGCAATTGATGGAACAGCAATCATACAGCCAACTGATGGTGAGGGCCTGACACTGCAGTGGAAGTAGGAAAAGATACTTTAGGGAGATGGAAATAAGCACGGACAAGCGTCACTCATTCCTTCATTCACTCATTCGTAAATATTTGTTCAGTCTCAACTGTGTCAGGCACTGAAGCAATGGATTGGGTATCAGGAAAGAACAAGAAAGTTGTCTAGGATAATGCCCTGACTTCTGTCTTTGATGACTTAGGATACTGCCGCTTTGATTAACTGAGATAGTATAGGAGGTATAGATTTGTGGAAAGATACACAGGCATGTTGTAGTTTTAATTGAAGTATAGGTTTACAATGTTGTGTTAGTTTCTGCTGTACAGCAAAGTGATTCCGTTATATATAGTCTTTTGTATTCTTTTCCATTATGGTTTATCACAGGATATTGAATATAGTTCCTTGTGCTATACAGTAGCACCTTGCTGTTTATCAATTCCGTATGTAATAGTTTGCATCTGCTAATCCCAACCTCCCCCCATGTTTTTGATGTACCTTTGGACATTCAGGATGAAAATGCATGAAAACATAGGCAGGACTAGGTATTGCACCATCAACTTAGAAATGTGAACATGCTCGATCCCATAAAACGATGATTGTTAATGAATGCCTTCTCAGAGAACAAATAGAATGTGATCAGCCCACTGAGGACAAAATTCCATGTACAACTAACATCTAAGGGAAGAATGGAAGTGAAAAAGTCAAGTAGATGGAAAGAGCCTCAGGAAAAAGTATGGATGTTTCTTCCTCCGAACAAAAAGGAAGGGAAAGAAGGATATATTTGGAAATAATGCCTGAATGCTTTTATTTTCTTAGTGAAATGGGAAATTAAGCCATCATCTGGGAATGATACCAGCAAAAAAGCCAAAGAAGATTGGAGGCCAAAGAAAAATGGTAGATGTTTAGAAAACAAATCAAGAAGGGTAAGAGGGCTATGGATGAGTACTGACTTTCAAAGAAGTTTGGAAATTATGAATTTAAAATGAAGCCAAGGGACTTCCCTGGTGGTCCAGAGGGTAATACTCTGCGCTCCCAATGCAGGGGGTCCAGGTTTGATCCCTGGTTGGGGAACTAGATCCCACATGCTGCAACTAAGAGTCCACATGCCACAACTAAGAAGTCTGCATGCTGCAACTAAAGATCCCATGTGCTGTAACTAAGACTTGGTGCAGCTAAAAATAAATATTTTAAATAATAGATAAAATGAAGCCAACCAAGGGACTTCCATGGTGGTCCAGTGGTTAAGACTCCATGCTCCCAATGCAGGGGGCCCGGGTTCGATTCCTGATCAGGGAACTAGATCCCGCATGCCACAACTAAAAAAGATCCCACATGCGGCAATGAAGATCCTGCATGCCACAACTAAGACCCAGCACAGCCAAATAAATAAATATTTTAAAATAAAATGAAGCCAACCAAAGAAAGTATCCACTTTTTTCAGCCATGAAAAAGCAGGACTTAAAACAGATTGTTGGATTCATTCAAGATTAGAGATTGTTGGTGTGTGTGAGAAAAGTCAAGGGGGAAGGGATTTTGAAATAAGAATTTAAATGACTAAAAAGAGAGATGAAGGCAAATGAGGTGACAGGCACAAATTGGGGAATGTAGATGTGGTGAGGTGAAAGAATCGTTTTTCTGGTAATGAAATAAGAATGCAGAAAGTGGTCAAAGGAGGAAACCTAAGTTTCAGAAATGACATTAATATTTAGTGTATTGCCACTTTTTTAAAAGAATAACTTCAATATGACAAACAACTGCGTAGAGCTCTTTAGTAGTGCGATGAAGCTAATTTCTGTGGATTCCTTGAATTTACTTTTTGATTTGCTAAAGTATTGAAAGCTTTTTGCATATCAGCAGATAAAAATCGACTTTACTCTTCTGATTTTTAGATTAATGTTTATCTCATCAAATCACTACATGGACATAGTCTGAAAACTAAACTAGCATCGGAAAGGCTAATTAACAAAATACAGTGTTTCTGTGCCCCACAAACTGCAATTTCCCCAGTCCTTTTCCTCAAAGATAACCTCTTTCTACTCTTAGCTGTTTCTTCTGCCATTTAAATACATCACATTTCTAAGTAAAATACATATCCTGCTATCGTTTGAATCACCAATTTTAGACATCATCCACTTATCTTTTTCATGGGAAATGAGTTTATTTCTCTTAGTCTGCCATCTGTCTGCTTCATACACTCATCTCCCACTTCCAATGCAGTTAAAATTTTTTGTTAAATCAGTATTCAACATTTGCATTTTTATGCCTTTACAAATATTGTTCACTGCTGAGAGTGATAGTATATTTAATCGTGATTTTCTTCCTTTTTTAAAAATAAACTTTATTTTTAGAACAATATTAAATTTACAGAAAAATTGTGAAGGTAGCACATACAGAGTTACCATATACTCTATACCTGGTTTCCCTTATTATTAACATATTAGTGTAGTACATTTGTTATAATTAATGAACCAATATGGATACATTATTATTAGCTAGAGTCCATAGTCAATTCAGATTTCCTTTGTTTTTGCCTAATGTCCTTTTTCTCTTCCAAGATTCCATGCAAGAGACCACATTACATTTAGTTGTCATGTCTCCTTCTACTCTTCTTGGTTGTAACAGTTTCTCAGAGTTTCCTTTTTTTCAATGTCTTTCCTATTTTTTTCCCCTGAGGTAGAACATGCCTTGATTTTTTTCATTTGGTTGGTGCTTTTTTTTTTTTTTTTTTTAAATCTGTTGCTAATTTTTTCCATGTCTTCCTACAGTCTCTTAGTACATTTCCCACAAGATCACTCAGATCAGGTAATTTAACCATTCCAATTGCTTTCCTTAGGGCTCTGTCTACTGAGGACTTCTGTTTTCTCTGAACTGGTGCTCTCTGGGCCTGTTGTGTCTCTGGATTTGCCTTGCTCTCAACTGTGGAATTGACTTCACATTTCTCCTGGGATCCATTCCCTATATCCTGGGTTTCATGCCTTCCTCCTTCTTGGTTTATTCTCTTGTGTTGGAATAGTATATTCTCCAGTAGTTTCATAGGTTAAAAAGAAGATATGGCAGAAAGCATTGTGAAAGTAGCCCTCAGAATGTCTGCCTCTTGAGTCAGGTTGCTCCGGTCTGGACTGGTTACCTTTTTATGCCTGTTGCACAGACAATCCTGAAGATTCCCTTTGCTTCTCCCCTGGGTTGTATTTCCTGTTCTGTATACCCCACATTTTCCTCCTTCTTGATTTATTCTTTCATTTTGGTACATATACAGAGTAGGTTCCTGAAAATGATGCATAGAAACTATACTCGAGACTTAATTTTCCTTAATCCTTGATAGATAATTTAACACATTATATGTTAGAAATCATTTTCTCTAGAATTTTGAAGTCATTGCTCCATTGTCTTGTACCCTCCAGTGTTGCTGTTGAGAATTCCAAAGCCATTCTGTTTTCTGATCTTTTGTATATGAATTGTCCCCTCACCGCCACCCCTTTCCAGAATATAGGATCTCTTTTATCTCCAGTGTTCTAAATCTCCTACGGATTTGCTATAGTATATATCTGTTTTCATCCTGTGTGGGTGCTTTCAATCTGCAAACATGATATTAAGTTCTGGACGTTTTCTTGAGTTATTTCACTCATGATTTCCTCCCTTCTATATTCTCTCTTCTCATTCTGGAAGACTCATTATTTGGAAATTGGATGTCCTCGACTAATGATGTTATTTTTCTTTCTTATTTTGCATCTCTTATTTTGTTCTACTCTCTGAACTTTGTTCTACTCTCTGAGTGTACTCATATTTTCTGATTGTTCCTATTTTTAAGTAGCTTCCTGTTCTTGTTTCATAGATGCAATGTCTTCCTGTATCTCTCTGAGGATATTAGTGATAGTTTACTTTTTTAAAGTTTTTTACACCTTGTTTCTGTTTCCTCAAAATTATTTTTCTATTTTTATCTCTCTCCCATGTAAGGTGCTTTCCTCAGCTATTTGTTAATCCTTGGATATCTTCTCAAGATTAGCACTGGGAACTGAAAGCTGACTGGAAGCTCTGTCAAACTAAAAAAAAAGTTTTTCCAGCTTTATTGAGGTCTAATTGACAAAAATTGTATGCAATAAAGGTGAATGTGATGGTTTCATATAAATATACATTGTGAAATGATCACCACAATCAAACTAATTAGCATTTATTACCTCACATAGTTACCTTTTTTTTTTCTTCTCCACATCCCCATCCCCTCTGGTAACCATGAGTTTGTTCTCTGTACCTGTGAGTCTTTTATTATATTGTTATGTTTGTTCATTTGTTTTCTTTATTAGATTCCACATATAAATGATATCATACAGTGTTTGTCTTTCTCTGTCTTATTTCACTTAGCATAATGCCCACCAGGGTCATACATGTTGTCACAAATGTCAAGATTTCATTCTTTTTTATGGCTATTATTGCATCATATGTATGTACATGTATATGTATACATATATACACACACACATATATATATATACATATATGACATCTTTATTCATTAATCTATTGATAGACACTTAGGTTGCTTCCATATCTTGACTATTGTAATAATGCTACAATGAACATAGGGATGCATGTATCTTTTCAACTTAGTGGGGTTTTTAAAATTTTTCTTCAGATATATACCCAGATGTGGGATTGCTGGTTCATATGGCAGTTCTGTTTTTCGTTTTTTAAGGAACCTCCATACTGTTCTCCATAGTGGCTGTATCAATTTACATTCCCACCAACAGTGCAAGAGGGTTCCCTTTTCTCCACACCCTCTCCAGCATTTATTGTTTGTAGATTTTTTGATGATGGCCATTCTGACTGGTGTGAGGTGATACCTCATTGTAGTTTTGATTTGCATTTCTCTAATGATTAGTGATGTTGAGCATTCTTTCATGTGTTTGTTGTCAATCTGTGTATCTTCTTTGGAGAAGTGTCTGTTTAGGTCTTCTGCCCATTTTTGGATTGGGTTGTTTGTGTTTTTGATATTGAGCTGCATGAGCTGTTGATATATTTTGGAGATTAATCTTTTGTCAGTTGCTTCATTTGCAAATGTTTTCTCCCGTTCTGAGGGTTGTCTTTTCGTCTTGTTTATGGTTTCCTTTGCTGTGCAAAAGCTTTTAAGTTTCATTAGGTTCCATTTGTTTATTTTTGTTTTTATTTCCATTTCTCTAGGAGGTGGGTCAAAAAGGATCTTGCTGTAATTTATGTCATAGAGTGTTCTGCCTATGTTTTCCTCTAAGAGTTTTATAGTGTCTCATCTTACGTTTAGGTCTTTAATCCATTTTAAGTTTATTTTTGTGTATGGTGTTAGGGAGTGTTCTAATTTCATTCTTTTACATGTAGCTGTCCAGTTTTCCCAGCACCACTTATTGAAGAGGCTGTCTTTTCTCCATTGTATATTCTTGCCTCCTTTATCAAAGATAAGGTGACCATAGGTACATGGGTTTATCTCTGGGCTTTCTATCCTGTTCCATTGATCTATATTTCTGTTTTAGTGCCAGTACCATACTGTCTTGATTACTGTAGCTTTGTAGTATAGTCTGAAGTCCAGGAGCCTGATTCCTCCAGCTCCGTTTTTCTTTCTCAAGATTGCTTTGGCTATGCAGGGTCTTTTGTGTTTCCATACAAATTGTGAAATTTTTTGTTCTAGTTCTGTGAAAAATGCCATTGATAGTTTGATAGGGATTGCACTGAATCTGTAGATTGCTGTGGGTAGTATACTCATTTTCACAATGTTGATTCTTCCAATCCAAGAACATGGTATATCTCTCCATCTGTTTGTATCATCTTTAATTTCTTTCATCAGTGTCTTATAGTTTTCTGCATACAGGTCTTTTGTCTCCTTAGGTAGGTTTATTCCTGGGTATTTTATTCTTTTTGTTGCAATGGTAAATAGGAGTGTTTCCTTAATTTCTTTTTCAGATTTTTCATCATTAGTGTATAAGAATGCAAGAGATTTCTGTGCATTAATTTTGTTTCCTGCTACTTTACCAGATTCATTGATTAGCTCTAGTAGTATTCTGGTAGCATCTTTAAGATTTTCTATGTATAGTATCATGTCATCTGCAAACAGTGACAGCTTTAATTCCTCTTTTCCGATTTGGATTCCTTTTATTTCTTTTTCTCCTCTGATTGCTGTGGCTAAAACTTCCAAAACTATGTTGAATAACAGCTGTGAGAGTGGACAACCTTGTCTTGTTCCTGATTTTAGAAGAAATGGTTTCAGTTTTTCACCATTGAGAACTATGTTGGCTGTGGGTTTGTCATATATGACCTTTATTATGTTGAGGTAAGTTCCCTCTATACCTACTTTCTGGAGGGTTTTTATCATAAATGGATGTTGAATTTTGTCAAAAGTTTTTCTGCGTCTATTGAGATGATCATATGATATTTCTCCTTAAGTTTCTCAATATGGTTTATCACATTGATTGATTTGTGTATATGGAAGAATCCTTGCATTCCTGGGAGAAACCCCACTTGATCATGGTGTATGATCCTTTAATGTGCGGTTGGACTCTCTTTGCTAGTATTTTGTTGAGGATATCTGCATCTATGGTCATCAGTGATATTGGCCTGTAGTTTCCTTTCTTTGTGACATCTTTGGTTTTGGTATCAGGGTGATGGTGGCCTCGTAGAATGAGTTTGGGAGTGCTCCTCCCTCTGCTATATTTTGGAAGAGTTTGAGAAGGATAGGGGTTAGCTCTTCTCTAAATATTTGATAGAATTCGCCTGTGAAGCCATCTGGTTCTGGGCTTTTGTTTGTTGGAAGATTTTTACTCACAGTATCATTTTCAGTGCTTGTGATTGGTCTGTTTATATTTTCCATTTCTTCCTGGTTCAGTCTCGGAAGGTTGTGCTTTTCTAAGAATTTGTCCATTTCTTCCAGGTTGTCAATTTTATTGGCATATAGTTGCTTGTAGTAATCTGTCATGATCCTTTGTATTTCTGCAGTGTCAGTTGTTACTTCTTCTTTTTCATTTCTAATTCTATTGATTTGAGTTTTCTCCCTTTTTTTCTTGATGAGTCTGGCTAATGGTTTATCAATTTTGTTTATCTTCTCAAAGAACAAACTTTTAGTTTTATTGATCTTTGCTATTGTTTCCTTCATTTCTTTTTCATTTATTTCTTATTTGATCTTTATAATTTCTTTCCTTCTGCTAACTTTGGGGTTTTTTTTGTTCTTCTTTCTCTAATTGCTTTAGGTGTAAGGTTAGGTTGTTTATTTGAGATGTTTCTTGTTTCTTGAGGTAGTATTGTATTGCTATAAACTTCCCTTTTAGAACTGCTTTTGCTGGATTCCATAGGTTTTGGGTCCTCATGTTTTCATTGTAATTGTTTCTAGGTATTTTTTGATTTCCTCTTTGACTTCCTCAGTGATCTCTTGGTTATTTAGTAGTGTATTGTTTAGCCTTCATGTGTTTGTATTTTTTATGTTTTTTTTCCTGTAATTGATATCTAGTCTCATAGCGTTGTGGTTGGAAAAGCTACTTGATATAGTTTCAATTTTCTTAAATTTACCAAGGCTTGATTTGTGAACCAAGATATGATCTATCCTGGAGAATGTTCCATGAGTGCTTGAGAAGAAAGTGTATTCTGTTGTTTTTGGATGGAATGTCCTATAAATATAAGTTAAGTCCATCTTGTTTAATGTATCATTTAATTCTTGTGTTTCCTTTTTTATTTTCATTTTGGATGATATGTCCATTGGTGAAAGTGGGGTGTTAAAGTCCCCTGCTATGTTTGTGTTACTGTCAGTTTCCCCTTTTGTGGCTGTTAGCATTTGTCTTATGTATTGAGGTGCTCCTATGTTGAGTGCATAAATATTTACAATTGTTATATCTTCTTGGATTGATCCCATGATCATTATGTAGTGTCCTTCTTTGTCTCTTGTAAGAGTCTTGATTTTATAGTCTATTTTGTCTGATATGAGAATTGCTACTCCAGATTTCTTTTGATTTCCATTTGCATGGAATATCTTTTTCCATTCCTTCACTTTCAGTCTGTATGTGTCCCTAAGTCTGAAGTGGGTCTCTTGTAGACAACATATATACGGGTCTTGTTTTTGTATCCATTCAGCCAGTCTATGTCTTTTGGTTGGAGCATTTAATCCATTTACATTCAAGGTTCTTATTGATATATATGTTCCTATTACCATTTTCTTAATTGTTTTGGTTTGTTATTGCAGGTCTTTTCCTTCCCTTGTGTTTCCTGCCTAGAGAAGTTCCTTTAGCATTTGTTGTAAAGCTAGTTTGGTGGTGCTGAATTCTCTTAGCTTTTGCTTGTCTGTAAAGGTTTTAATTTCTCCGTCAAATCTGAATGAGATCCTTGCTGGGTAGAGTAATCTTGGTTGTAGGTTTTTCCCTTTCATCACTTTAATTATGTCCTACCACTCCCTTCTGGCTTGAGGAGTTTCTGCTGAAAGATCAGCTGTTAACCTCATGGTGATTCCCTTGTATGTTATTTGTTGTTTTTCCCTTGCTGCTTTTAATATGTTTTCTTTATATTTAATTTTTGATAGTTTGATTAATATGTGTCTTAGCGTGTTTCTCCTTGGATTTATCCTGGATGGGACTCTCTGTGCTTCCTGGAGTTGATTGACTGTTTCCTTTCCCATATTAGGGAAGTTTTCAGCTATAATCTCTTCAAATATTTTCTCAGCCCCTTTCTTTTTCTCTTCTTCTTTTGGGACCCCTATAATTTGAATGTTGGTGTGTTTAATGTTGTCCCAGAGGTCTCTGAGACTGTCCTCAATTCTTTTCATTCTTTTTTCTTTATTCTGCTGTACAGTAGTTATCTCCACTATTTTATCTTTCAGGTCACTTATCCTTTCTTCTGCCTCAGTTATTCTGCTATTGATTCCTTCTAGAGAATTTTTCATTTCATTTATTGTGTGTTCATCATTGCTTGTTTGCTCTTTAGTTCTTCTATGTCCTTATTAAACATTTCTTGTGTTTTCTCCATTCCATTTCCAAGATTTTGATTCATCTTTACTCTCATTACTCTGAATTCTTTTTCAGGTAGACTGCCTATTTCCTCTTCATTTGTTTGTTCTGGTGGGTTTTTACCTTACTCCTTCATCTGCTGTGTGTTTCTCTGTCTTCTCATTTTGCTTAACTTACTGTGTTTGGTGTTTCCTTTTCCCAGGCTGCAGGTTCGTAGTTTCTGTTGTTTCTGGCATCTGCTCCCAGTGGCTAAGTTTGGTTCAGTGGGTTGTGTAGGCTTCCTGGTGGAGGGGACTGGTGCCTGTGTTCTGGTGGTTGAGGCTGGATCTTGTCTTTCTGGTGGGCAGAACCACATCCGGTGGCACGTTTTGGGGTGTCTGTGACCTTATTTTGATTTTAGGCAGCCTCTCTGCTAATGGGTGGGGTTGTGTTCCTGTCCTGCTCGTTGTTTGGCATAGGGTGTCCAGCACTGTAGCTTGCTGGTCGTTGAGTGGAGCTGGGTCTTAGCATTGAGATGGAGATCTCTGGGAGATCTTTCACCGTTTGATATTACCTGGAGCTGGGAGGTCCCTGGTGGACCAATATCCTGAACTCAGCTCTTCCACCTCAGAGGCACAGGCCTGACACCCGGCTGGAGCACCAAGACCCTGTCAGCCACATGGCTTTCTCTTTTTTGTTCACACAGCTCCTGGGGTTCAGCTTTGGATTTGGCCCCGCCTCTGCATGTAGGTCACCTGAGGGTGTCTCTTCTTCACTCAGATGGGATAGGATTAAAGTAGCAGGTGATTAGGGGTCTCTGGCTCACTCAGGCCATGGGGAGGGAGGGGTACAGAATGCGGGACAAGCCTGCGGTGGCAGAGGCCAGCATGACATTGCAACAGCCTGAGGCGTGCTGTGTGTTCTCCCGAGGAAGTTGTCCCTGGATCACGAGACCCTGGCAGTGGCAGGATGCACAAGCTCTCGGGAGGGGAGGTGTGGATAGTGACTTGTGCTTGCACAGAGAGTTCTTGATGGCTGCAGCAGCAGCCTTAGCGTCTCATGCACATCTCTGGTGTCCGTGCTGGTAGCCGTGGCTCGTGCCCATCTCTGGAGCTTCTTTAGGCGGTGCTCTGAATCCCCTCTTCTCATGCACCTGGAAACAATGGTCTCTTGCCTCTTAGGCAGGTCCAGACTTCTTCCCGGACTCCCTCCCGGCTAGCTGTGGCGCACTAGCCCCCTTCAGGCTGTGTGCACTCAGCCAACCCCAGTCCTCTCTCTGGGATCTGACCTCCGACGCCCGAGCCTCAGCTCCCAGCCCCCACCCGCCCTGGGGGGTAAGCAGACAAGCCTCTTG
This sequence comes from Balaenoptera physalus, assembly GCF_965194825.1. Classification (NCBI taxonomy): domain Eukaryota; kingdom Metazoa; phylum Chordata; class Mammalia; order Artiodactyla; family Balaenopteridae; genus Balaenoptera; species Balaenoptera physalus. The sequence goes on along the minus strand of NC_138890.1, from coordinate 76,141,128 downwards.
GGCTGGTGAGTGCTGGTCGGCACTGATCCTCTGTGCGGGAATCCCTCCGCTTTGCCCTCTGTACCCCTGTTGCTGCACTCTCCTCTGTGGCTCTGAAGCTTCCCCACTGCCATCCCTGTCTCCACCAGGGAAGGGGCTTCCTAGTGTGTGGAAACTTTTCCTCCTTCACAGCTCCCTCCCAGAAGTGTGGGTCTCATCCCTAATCTTTTGTCTCTGTTATTTCTTTTTTCTTTTGCCCTACGTGGGGAGTTTCTTGCCTTTTGGGAAGTCTGAGGTCTTCTGCCGACGTTCAGTAGGTGTTCTGTAGGAGTTGTTCCACATGTAGATGTATTTCTGATGTATTTGTAGGGAGGAAGGTGATCTCCATGTCTTACTCCTCTGCCATCTTCAAGGTCTCTCCCCTTTTTGTTTCTTGTTACAGTCTTTGTTTTAAAGTCTATTTTGTCTGATGTAAGTATTGCTACCCCAGTTTTCTTTTGGTTTTCATTTGCATGTAATGCCTTTTTCCATCCCCTCACTTTCAGTCTGTATGTGTCTTTAGATCTGAAATGAGTCTCTTGTAGGCAGCATATATATGGATCTTGTTTTTGTATCCATTCAGCCACTCTACATCTTTTGATTGGAGCATTTAGTCCATTTACATTTAAAATAATTATTGATAGGTATGTACTTATTGCAATTTTGTTAATTGTTTTCTGGTTGTTTTTGTAGTTTTTTTTTTCCTTTCTTCTTCTTTGGCTCTCTTCCCTTGTGATTTGATGACTATCTTTCATGTTTTGTTTGGATTTCGTTCTCTTTTTGTGTGTGTTATCTATTATACATTTTTGGTTTGTGGTTACCAGGAGGTTTATATATAACCATATATATAATTATCTTAAGTTGATGATCGTTTAAGTTCCAACACATTCTACCGACCCTATATCTTTACCCTCCCCCACAAATAATGTTTTTGACATCTTTTTGTGTTGTGTATTCCTTAATTACTTATTATGGCTATAGATGATTTTACTACTTTTGTCTTAACCTTCCTACTAGCTTTATAAGTGGTTGATCTACCTTTACCGTACTATATGTTTGCCTTTGCCAACGAGATTTTCCTTTTGTAATTTTCATATTTCTTGTTGTGTTTCTTTTCTGCTTAGAGAAGTCCCTTTATCATTTCCTGTAAAGCTGGTTTGGTGGTGCTGAACTCTTTTCGCTTTTGCCTGCCTGTAAAACTCTTTATCTCTTTTTCAAATCTGAATGTTAGCCTTGCTGTGTAGAGTATTCTTTGTTGTAGGTTTTTTCCTTTCACCACTTCAAATATCTCATGCCATTCCCTTCTGGCCTGGAGAGTTTCTGCTGAAAAGTCAGGTGACAGTCTTATGGGAGTTCCCTTGTATATAACTAGTTGCTTTTCCCTTGCTGCTTCTAAGATTCTGTCTTTATCTTTAATCTTGCCATTTTAATTACAATGTGTGTTGGTGTTGTTCTGTTTGGGTTCATCTTGTTTTAGACTCTGTGTTTCTTGGACTTGGATGTCTGTTTCCTTTCCCAGGTTAGAGAATTTTTCAGCTATTATTTCTTTAAATAAATTTCTGCCCTTTTCTCTCTCTCTTCTCTTTCTGGGACCCCTATAATGTGAATGTTAGTATTCTTGATGTTTTCTAAGACGTCTCTTAAACTATCTTTATTTTTTAAAATCCTTTTTTCTTGGCTTAAAAAAAATAAATCTTGGGTGATTTCCACTACTCTGTCTTCCAGGTTGCCAATCCATTCCTCTATATCATCTAACCTACTGTCAGTTTCCTTCTGTTGTATTTTTAAATTTCAGTTATTATATTCTTCTGCTCTGTTTGGTTCTTCTTTATATGTTCTAATTCTTTGTTAACATTCTCAGTGTGTTCATCTATTTTTCTCCCGAGTTCATTGAACATCTTTATGATCATCACATTGAACTCTTTTTTTTTTTTTTTCAATTAGGGTATAGTTGCTTTACAATGTTGCTTTAGTTTCTGCTGTACAACGAAGTG